>NC_086447.1:328800267-329137767 GCF_028390025.1 Pseudophryne corroboree | reverse complement strand
TTGCACCAGGGATACCTGGGGGTAAATTTACTAAGATGGGGGTTCTATTTAAGATGGGATGTTGCCCATGGCAACCAATCAGATTCTACTTCTCATTTATCTAGCACCTTCTAGAAGATAATACCTGGAATCTGATTGGTTGCTATGGACAACATCCCATCTTAGTAAACTTACCCCCTGGACTCTATATACTATAAAGGAGATTCAGCTCAGTTTCTGGGACTGGGAAAGAAGCCTTGCTGTTTACATCAGGCATTAGCAGGTTCCAGGACCCTGGTGGCAAGTGAAAACACCAGCGGGGAGCACCTTTTTTGGTGATATATGCATTTTATCAATACTTGTTTGTGAGTGCAATTCTGTATTCTTGTATCTGCTTTGGTAGGCTGTATTGCACTATGTATGTATTTTTCTAAGCTTATAGCACCATGATGAATGCCTATTGGCATCTGGAGAATATACAACACTAAGATTCCAGAGACAAGTGAAACATCCAGTGGGGAACACTGTTTATCATTGGTGATATATGCCTTCTATGTTTTTATCTATGTGAGTGAAATTGTTTATTAAATATATTTTATTTTAAATCACTATTACACTATATATCTATTTCTTCAAGTTCACAGCTTCATTACGTATGTTTTCTGGAATATTGGATCGTATAACCTATGAAGATGATATGCACAAACTATCTCCGTCTATGTGAGTGGAACCAATAAAAAAACTTTATTTGTTCATCATCTCAGGTCGCATTATTTTTTCCTTTCTGTTCAGTTTAAGAATCAGGGAAAAAGGAACCCCGTTAAGAAATAATTTTATATCTGAAATTGTGCATTGGTCTTTATGTGTAAGCTTCCTTTTATATATAAAAGGTGTATTAGTGGAAAGTAGCACCACATGTTTTTCACTTTTACATGATTATTACACTTTAGGGCTTGGTAAAGGCTCTTCTTGTGACTCACGTGGGCAGCCACTGAAATTGTGAGCGCAGTTTTGGATTTTTTTGTTGTTTGATTGGGCATACATATTGGTTCCTGGGTACACATTAGAACGATGTATAAAGGATGGAGTGGCATATCGCCCTCTCCTTCATTTATATAGAATTAGGTCATTAGCATTATCGCCCGGTTTTCATTGAAGCAGGGCTGACCGGGGGCGATGTTGCAGGCACTAATATATTGGGCATACACACTGAGCGATATGCCCAATATGTTGTTCCGATTTGGCCAGAAACAACATATCAGGCCAATATCGCTCCAGTATGTATCAGGATTAAGTTTAGCCTTTTTTTAGTCTCTAATGTGCATGTGTGAATTTTTGCAATACATGTCATTTTTCTTCTCAATTTTGACTTGAGACTCTTTGCAACTATGGAGCTGAGACTTATTTACCAAATTTCTGGTTTATAGAAGTGGAGATGTTGATGAAATCAACCAATTAGATTCTACTTTTTAGTTATCTAGCACCTTCTAGAAGATAATAGTTAGAATCTGATTGGTTGCTATGGGCAACACCTCCACTTTTATAAACACACACTGTAGTAAATATACCCCTGGGTCTAGGAAGGGCACTGAATTGTGGGAAGTGGGTGTGAATGCAACTACAGTAGGCAAGCAGTTGCATTGAAAGTAAAGTAAGGGTATGTTTTGGGCATGTATTCTGAAGTTAAAACAAATATGGTCAGTGACACTAAGCCTCCTGGGTGGGGTCTGACTTGCATAAGCTCTGACCCTGGTGAGGAAACCTGCCTATATTTTCTAAAGTGTTGTCAGTAGTAAAAAAAATTATTTAAGATTTGCATCAGCTTCACTAAGCATTGCAGATGCACTACTATGTTTGGGTACTTAGGTAACGCTCCAGATCCTTACCACTCTTTCTATCATATACAATATCTAATGCAAGGATCTGTCTGCAGCCACAACCTTTATTATTAGTACCGGTACTTGCACTTTCCACATGCTAGATGCAAGAGATCCATCTGAAACAGGCTTCCATCTCTATACGTACAACTCAGAACAGCATGGACCTCTAGCTACACTCCTTTGACACTTCATTGCCACTCCCACAAGACAGAACGGTCCCTTGTGACCGCACTGTCACTGCCCAGTTCCCGCTCCAAAATATCTATTTCATGCAAAGCAAGATCCAGCAAAGATCCATCCGTCTACGAATCGGACGGACATAATGTATGCAAAAATTTGTAATTTCTCTTCTGTGCATGCACTAAGTATTAAACATGCTAGATCAGTCTAATTCAGAATCAGGGTCATAGTGTATTAGGTTACTGTGGTTTGTTCTGAGTCTAGTTTTTTTGTTTGACATACAGTAGTGCCTTGGTTTGAAACTATTAAGGGTAGAATAAATTGCTTTGATGCAACCATCTCCTTAAAATATATGATTCTGATAATTTCTTCTAAGAAATGGCAATAAAGTCTTATCCTGGGGGCCAGGACACAGGCACAGCATATAAGGAAAGAGCATATAGTCACTGGAGATTACTATGTCAGCCCAGCTGAATTAACCCGTGCAGCACCTGTACTGAGATGTCAGAGGTAGTGACATTCATACATTTATGTTCTTATCTCAACATCATTTATGATAACTGGTATCTTGTATGACTCTGAGAACCAGTGAGTGGATGTCCACACGAAAACAAGACATGACTTTTTTTGGTATGAACCATGTCCAAATGTAGAGTGCACATTGCCTATGCTTGCACAAAGACTAATGTGTGTACAATTTAGAGATGAGTGGTCCAGATTCCTTGGTATCCAGACTGCTCCGAAAATTGGGCCCTTAATGCCCCGCATGCTGGTACATGTGGGTTTCCAAGTATCGACATATTGAGGAGGCTTACTGGGACCTATAATCCTCCTGTAAAAGACAGTATTAATATAACTTTTAAACAAATGCATCAATTTGGCACTCACCACTCAAGGGTGCTGGAGATAGCTTCCCCCTAGCCCTATGGTGTCCTCGGGAGGGGGACCACTTTATTGAGGGGGTTCCCACTTTCTGAGGAATCCCAAGACTGAGATGACTAGTTAGGGCAAATTAATATCTTGGCCGGAGGACCACATCATGTGTCTCTTGGCTGTGGCATTACTCCCACCCCCCTTCCCACTAGTAAGAGCCATATTACCAGCACCAGGACCGGCTCAAGAGCCTTGTCCTGAACCAGGAACAGCTCACACAGCCCGGTGCTGTTTATGCTTTTGTGGGGGAGGGCCCCATGCCATTTTTTTTCTAAAATTAACTCCTTAATTCACTTAAAGCTCAAAAGTTTGCACAGATCTCACTGATCTTTTTATCGCAGCTTGATTCACACCTCCCAACATGCCACAAAACTGCAGTACTAAATGAGCCAACACGATTGCAATTGCAATTGCAATTTGCGGTGCAAAATGTGCTGGTGATAAGTGGTGATTAGGGACCGCAATCCAAACATGATTCTTAGTAAATTTCCATCATGTCTTCTATTTACTATTTATTATATTTATTACCCAAAAGTACATGTGAGTGACTTTTGCTGATTGAGCAGTTGTATCAAAATGATGCAGTTCTGAGTTGTAGATTTCCAATGGAGTACTGAAAACATGAAATCAGAGACACTTGTCCTGTAAATTGAAAAAACAGTATTTTAATTGCCAGCAGCTGCACAAGTAACATTGTATAAATATTACAGTGGGAATACAATATGCAGTGAAATAAATATGAAAACTGACTCCTTTGAAAATGTTTTGACTTACATCAGTACACGAGGGAGGCACATTCAGAATTAAGTGCCCCCTAGAGCCTTTCATGTACAAATAGAGGACCCCACTTTGTATTAATAGATCTGGAAATTATCTTGGCAAACTGACTATATATCTACCAGTGCCGTAACTAGACATTTTTAGCGCTGTGTGCAAGAAACAGCATTGGCACCCCCCACCAAACATAAAACAGGGCCAATGCGTGCCATAGGTGTGCGCCAAAAATATAGGGGCGTGGCTTCATTAGGAAGGGGCATGGCCACATAGCTCCCTTTTACACAGTACGGCAGGTCGAGTTCCTTTTTACACAGTATGGCAGGTAGAGTCCCCTTTTACACATTAGGCAGGTAGAGTCCCCCTTTTACACAGTACAGCAGGCAAAGTCTCCTTTTACATATTAAGCAGGTAAAGTCCCCTTTTACACAGTACGGCACATAGAGTACCCCTTTTACACAGTATGGCATGTAGAGTCGCATTTTACACATTACAGCAGGTAGAGTCCCATTTTAGAAATTATGGCAGGCAGAGTCCCCCTTTTACATAGTACGGCAGGTAGAGCTCCTTTTACACATTAGGCAGGTAGAGTCCCCCTTTTACACATTACAGCAGCAAAGTCTCTCTTTACACATTTGGCAACAGAGTACCCCTTTGTTACATATCACAGCAACAGAGCTCTACACAAGATATATATATATATATATATATATATATAGAGAGAGAGAGAGAGAGAGAGTGTGTTTTTTTTGGGGGGGGGGTCACCTGTGTGGACGATCCTGCATCCAGGCCTGCCAGGCGCAGTCACTCATGTCCAGATGCTCCCTGTCCCTCTTCATTGCCAGTGGCGCTCTCACAGGCAGAGCAGCAGTGGCTCATTTAATGGCAACCACCTGCAGCAGTGCTTCCTCTACATTGCCAGCGGCGGGTCTCACAGGCGGAGTAGCGGCAACTCATTTAACGAAGCTGCCGCCTGCAGTAGCGCTCCCTCTCCCTCCCCATTGCAGAAGCATCGCCGGGTCTGACAGGCGGAATTACTGCATGGAGACTGTGTAACAACAAATGGTGCCTGCCACACCGCTCCCCATCCCTTACAGAGGCGGCAGCGAGAGACAGGCGCCGACACCCAGTGGAACTTACACTACTACCACACTGACTAAAACGGCCATACATGGGGGTGTGCTGCCAGATGGGGCGCCTTCAGTGCAGTTGCGCTGTGGGAAAGGCACCACCAGCACACACCTGGTTACAGCTCTGATATCTACACAGACAGACAGCAATTGCATGAGGAAATACACAAGGTTTGGTGTGGTATGAATATGATTCCATGCCTATGCAGGGTAATTTCAAGCAGCATATCATCCAGTAATGCTCTGTTACCCGATCTTGCAGTATATCACATTTGTCTCTCCCTGTCTCTTCTGTTTATTGACCACAGTCTCACCTCTGTTTTCCCATAACCCTCAAGTTTGCCACATTACTCCAGTAACTGCCTATCATGTTATTGTAGTATATGTCCAATACATTATTTAAGCTTTAATCCATCATGCGACACCCCATTTCTACAGCTTGTGCCCATCCATTATACAAGCATATGCCCAAAATGTTATACTAGCCTATGCCAAATCACATTATAGTAGAAAGTAATTTCATGACAGTATATAATTTTGTTCCATACTTACAGATGGGTCCTCCATTATCTTGGCTCTTTCTGTGCCTAGACGGAGGTTTAGTCATGCCTAGGCGATAGCTTAGGTTGCTGAGTTTAATCACGGACAGGCGTGTTGAGGCACAACTAGATACTCAGCATGCAATACACATCTCCACCACTGGGTGGCTAATGCTCCACTAATCCCGAACTTTAGATCGAATAGCGGCGGATTGATCTACAAGCTCTGGCAAATGGTCAGTGACAACTGTAAAGTTAATATACAGTCCTGTACTGCATTGTGTATACACAGATAGTGACCAATGGTCAGACGGAGATAGTTAAAAAAAATAGTTTATACAGACACAAACACACATGTTAAAACACTTGTGTATGCAGATGCAACTAATGTGTGAAATGAATAATGTAGCTCATTGACTTTAAAGTATGTACAGAGCACTAAATATCGTGCTTTTGCAATATGAACGTCCGTGTCCCCTAACGGCATAAACGAACACCAATGGGAAGGAATCGCTGTTTGCAGTACTTTTACACATGAACTTGTGAATCTTCCATGCAGCGCCGTAGGCAAGCGATGAAGGATCCCACCTCCCACACTGAGAGTCCCGGGTTCGATTCCCAAAGTGACAATCTATTTTTTTTCCCCTGACATTCACTTTATTATTTTTCTTTCTTTGTAATACATTCAATGGAAGGGTGCACACAGGTTTCACATAAATCAGAGTAAATCTGCAGGAGCGACTTGTTCCGCTTTATAAAATACACAGCGGTAATGAGCACCCGTAGACATACAGTACCAGTAAACATAAATTAGTGTATTCTGACGCAACTAACTGTTTGAGAAACACAGTACTGTAGATCGTCTGTGTTGTGAGAATCTGTGTTGTACTTAATGAGAAGGGATCACTGCTACTGTACCATTTACACATCTACAGTATCAACGCGACTGCAGTTCTCTATGTGATTTTCATACACAGTATACTATTGCATATGTATTGTAACCTGACCTGAACTCCCTCCCTGTCTACTGCATGAACTGTGCAGGCTCCCAGGGGGGAAGGGCAATTTGAGTAGGGGGAGTCGGTGGAAAATACCGTGCTTTTGCTATATGAGCGTCCGAGTCCCCATATGGCATAAACGAACACCAATGGGAAGGAATCGCTGTTTGCAGTACTTTTAAACATGAACTTGTGAATCTTCCATGCAGCGTCGTGGGCAAGCAATGAAGACCTCCCACATTGAGAGTCCCGGGTTCGATTCCTAAAGTGCCAATCTATATTTTTTTCCCCTGACATTCACTTTATTATTATTTTTTTCTTTGTAATACATTCAATGGAAGGGTGCACACAGGTTTGACATAAATCAGAGTTAATCTGCAGGAGCGACTCTTTCCGCTATATAAAATACACAGCGGTAATGAGCACCCGTAGACATACAGTACTAGTAAATATAAATTAGTGTATTCTGATGCAACTAACTGTTCGAGCAACACAGTACTGTAGATTGTCGGCGTTAGTGACGCTCCTTCAGCATTGGCCCATAGCCTGCAAAAGCTATGCCGTCGCTCGCTCCATACCCGAGCGCTGCCACGAGGTGGGGGTTCACAGGTGGCACCCATTTTGTCAGTTTGCTATGCAATTGAGTCCGGTGTATTGCTATGTGCATAGAGCTCGCTTATCCCTATCGACCCTGTGTATTTTAGCTAGGGGATTGTGACACTCCTTCAGCATTGGCCCATAGCCTGCAAAACCTATGCCGTCGCTCACTCCATAGCCGAGTGCCTCCATGGGGCAAGGAGTCACAGGTGGTAGCCATTTCAATTGAGTCTGCCCTGCTACAGAATTGTATGTGTACCATATGATGTATAGAACCTTAACAGTAGAAACGCTCCTGCAGCTTTGCCCTGCTTTATGAAAAACTTGTGTGCACACTTCTATTGAATGTTATAGTATACTACAGTATGATAGATACAAAAATAAAAATAATAATAAAGTGTCTGGAAGAAAGTAACATGCATTCATACCTTAGGAATCAAACCCGGGACTTTAAGCATGGGAAGCGGAACACTTCACCACTCAGACACTTCGCCGCTGATAGGTGAATAAGCCCATTGGTTTTGATCATGCAGTAATGGCTACGGGATTGGGATGCTAACATACAATATCCCTAACATCAATAGGCAACAATGTACTTGTAACACGTCCGTTTGTGTCTGTGTACACTACTGGTTTTATGTTGATTTGTCTGCAGAACTTGGATGCCCACATATTCCTAATGTACTGTCAATGGACCATACTGTGGCTTTATCACGTTCGTTTGCATCTGTATATGCTGTACTATTTGTGTCTGTACTGTACATACTGTTATTTACTATATGAAATACTGTAGCTTAATGAGATACACTAGTAAAGTAGTTCTTACTATGTATTTTAGTATTGTATTTTACGGGAGACCACACGCATGCGCAGTGGTGATTGTAAGAAGCGACATCTGGTGGATGATCGCAGGTATTACACTTAAAGGTAAAGACAAATGCTCTGTGCGCCTCCCTACGACTAGGCACGCCTCCCTGCGCCCAGGCACGCTCTGTATGCCCGATTGCGACTTACACCTCAGCCATCCAAGATAACAGAGGACCCATCTGTACCTACTTTAATAACCTCCTGTTTGGGAGAAGCCTGGAGAATATAGGCAGGAGGCATCTGATGGGGACTGATGGACTATTTGCATAATTAGGCCCTGCCCCTTAAGAGAAAATGTAACGTAAAATAATATCCACACTAGACAACATTATTGTTATTGCAAATTATCACCATTCACCAGAATATTCACAATCTTGAGTTACTTAATTCACTTAATCTGTTTTCTGGAGGATGCTCCCTAGAATAATGTATAGTGAAACAACCATGAAGAAAAAAGTATTCTAAATGGGGCACATACTGTACTTGGCTGGTGACTGGTGAATAAAATAAATTATAACTTTTATTATAGCAAAACATTCTCCCCTCATGCGCCTTTCCTTCTCTTACTTACACTATCTTATATACAATACTCCCTTTAATGGCATCTTACCCCTTGTACTTGTTCTATATTGTCTCATACTGTGTAAGTGCATTTTTCTTGTTTTGCTTATTTGTTTATGTACTCTGTAATGGGTGCTTCAGAACCTTTGTGGCACCATTTAAATAAAAGTTAATAATAATAATAATAATAATAATTATTATTATTATTATTATTAATATTATTATTATTATTATTATTATCTATTAAAAATGATCTCTAGCAATATCATCTGACTGACATGTTTGCCTTGCATCTGTCTCTCTTGTTGAACTGCCAAGTGTGCTTGTACTTCCTTTGAAGTCTCCTCGTGTCTTTCCTCATGAATTAGACTGGATTGTTGTTTTGGTGACATGGCTTTTCTGAAACTTATGGGCCCTACACACTTGAAGATATAACTGAACGATATAAACGTTCTCGTTCATTAATGAATGAGAACTCGTTCATATCATTCAGTGTGTAGGTACCAATGACGAACAATGTGCGGCCCCGCGCTCGTTCATCGTTGGTGCCGGGTTGCTCATGCATGTAAGCCAATATGGACAATCTCATCCATATTGGCATGCACTGCTATGGAGCTGGGTGGCCCCAAGCCCCTCCCCCCCCCGCCGTCGGGTCACCCATCGGCCGTATCAGCCATCGGGCAGCTTGGTGGCGGATCGCCAAATGTGTAGAGGGCATTAGTCTGGTTGTGCTTTAACAGTGAATGGCTTTGAAAAGGGCCACACTTTTGAAGGCTGAGATGTAAAAAGTAATAAACTTAGTTTGAATGTGGTATAATTAAGGGGGAAAGCTTTAAAAAGGAACTCAGAAGTCATTCACACCTGGATACCAATGCAAATCAGAAGTGAATGACAGTGCAGGCAGGCATATTCTCTGACTGTTTGGAATGGGGTAAATCAGGAGCAGAGCCGGCCATAGGCATAGGCAAACTAGGCAATTGCCTAGGGCATTTGATATGCCTAGGGGCATCAGCAGCTTCTGCTGATTAAAATGATATGCGGCATGCCTATATTCTGTGTGTAACATTTCATATGCAGATACAGCCACAGTCTCACACAGTATATAGGCATGCTGCTTATCATTTTAATCAGCAGATGCTGTTTGTGCATCCTAGCCACATAGCAATGCAAATAAGATGCATTTTCATAAAAAAAAGGTGTGCCCGACATTAGCATTGATGCAAGATTTATGAGGACACATCTGTATCCAAGCAGAGGCAGAGGTCACAGTGTTAGTGGCAGTGTGAGTGCTGTGTGCATGTGAGTGGGTTGGTTGTGCAGTAGTGTTCGGAATATGTGTAAGGAGCATTATGTGTGTCATGTAAAAATGCATTAATAATGTTCAACATATGTGTAAGGGGCACTATGTGTGTTATTATGTGTATAAGGGCACTAATAATGTGCAGAAAATGTGTAGGGGCACTATGTGTGTCATTTTGTGTATAAGGGCATTAATAATGTGCGGCATATATGTAAGGGGCATTATGTGTAAAAGGGCATTAATAAAGGTTGTCATAATGTGTAAGGCGCATTATGTTTATAAGGACATTAATAAGGTGTCTCATATGTGTAAGGGACATTACTGTGTGGAATTAGGTATATAAATGCATTACTAATGTGTGGCATTATGTGTATAAGGTGCTCTACTATGTGGCGTTGCATATAGAAAGGGCACTACTGTGTCATCTAATGTGAATAAAGAGCAATAGAATGTGGTGTAATGTGAATAAGGAGCAATTCAGTGTGATATAATGTGAATAAGGGGCTCTACTGTGAGGAGTAATGTTTATAAGGTAAAGTGATACTACTGTGGGATGTAATATGAATTATGGACACTATCGCAAGATAAAATGTGAATGAAGTTGCAGTACTGTGTGGCGTAATTGGAATTGATGTTAATATTGTGTGGCCATGCCCCTTGCCAGCAAAAACACACCCCTTTTTGGGCTGTGTGCCAAATGTGCGAACTGTTCCTATTTAAAATATAGGGGGTACAAACACCAAAATAAGGACTGCTATAGGTGGGGGGTGATGGTGCTGGGAAAGAGGTGCAAGGTCAGAGGCGGAACCAGCGGTGGTGCTAGGGGACACCAGCCAAAATTTTGCCTAGGGCATCAAATTGGTTAGGGCCGGCTCTGATCAGGAGCAGATGGACTTACTGAATAGAAATCAGCACAGCTTCTAAAATCCCTGTAGTTTCAGAAATCACAGCAGAACAGAAATCATTGCCCAGCAGAATTTCCCCTGCTGACCAACATTGGAGACCATGGGGTGTATTCAAACACTGGCGAAAATGCGTTTTCGCTGTAAAAAGATGCAAAATTACCGCGATTCACGGTAATTTCTCCAAGCACCTATTTGTCTGCAAAAGCGTTTTTGCAGTAATTTTACCACAAATTTCAATTCACCAACTCTGAGCAGGTGATAAACTTGCGGAAAATCTCTATTTTCAGATAAAAATGTCGGGGTTTGGTTCTGAACCCCTGAGACAACCCCCTGAATGACTAATTAGGCACTTAGAAGTTTTTAATTATTTTTAATTGCCCAATAATGACATGTCAATTTTTGGGTGAAAAAGTGCAAAATTATGGAAATTGGGGTACATGGTATGGGAGAGGTATATTGGGGTGCTTTATAAGTGGGGCAAGTGTTTTTAGACTTGCAGATGGGAGTGATCAGTCAGTTTCCCCCCTTTTTTTTAAAAGTCCCCTAAAATGACCCAAATATATACTTATACCCATTTTTATGTTTCCCCAAGATTATATTAGCACTTATTTTGCTGGACAAAATTGCTTTCTATCATTTTTTTTTACATAAAAAAAATGCATATAACAGCCATTTGACCCAATTTAAGTTCCAGGCATTCTTTTATTATTACCAATAATAAACTTTTATACTGTTATCCTATTAGTTTAACTTTTTTGGGGGGAACGGACCGATTCACCCATTTTTCACTTTTCACAGCACCAGATTTTGAGGAAATCACATTTTTGCTAATAGGCATATGAATAGAGCGAATCATGGGAGCGCACATACCCGCAAAAATTGACTTTTCGCTGTTAAAATGGAAATTGCGGTAAATTGCTACTATTTTGGCACTAATTGCATACCCCCCATAGCTAGTAACAGTCAGTGCAGGTGCAGTTTGATAGTTCTTCCTCCGACTCACTACCCTTCTGTTGGAACACTAGCACTACCCTTCTGTGCCCCACTTGTACATATCAGCATGTGCCTTCAGATCTGTGCAGTTTTCAGCACTAGAAGACATCCTGAGTGATGTTGCTTAAATTACAGTTAAAAGACTCCATGGCCTAGTCGGTGGCCACCATGTAACCCTCCATGGTACTGTCAAAAACAAAATCCTTGTCAAACGACACCACCATGCAAATTTGGTGGAACTAGGGCCCTCATTCTGAGTTCATTGCTCGCTAGCTACTTTTTGCAGCCGTGGAAACGCATAGACGCCGCCCATGGGGGAGTGTGTTTTCGCTTTGCAAGTGTGTGATCGCATGTACAGCCGAGCGCGACAAAAAAGTTTTTTGCAGTTTCTGAGTAGCTTTGAACTTACTCAGCCCTTGCGATCACTTCAGCCTGTCCGGTCCCGGAATTGACGTCAGACACCCGCCCTGTAAACGCTTAGACATGCCTGCATTTTCCCTACCACTCCCAGAAAATGGTCAGTTGACTACCATAAATGCCTTCTTCCTGTCAATCTCCTTGCGAACGGTTGTGCGAATGGATTCGTCACTAGAATCATTGCACAGCAACGATGCAGTTTGTACCCGTACGACGCGCGTGCGCATTGCGGTGCATATGTACGCGCAGTAGTAAGCTGATCGCTGCACTGCAAAAAACGTCAGCGAGCTATCAACTCGGAATGAGGGCCAAGGTACAAAACTCTGGCCATGCATAAAGGACAACCAGACAGACAGACAGACAGACAGACACACACACACACACACACACACACACACACACACACACACACACACACACACACACACACACACACACACTTTCTTGCTTATTATATAGATTCTGAATCGTACATGTATAAATTACTACTTATAAGTGGAAAATCATTCAAACTGTAATTCCCACTATTGCATGGCTTATAAAGCAGAGCATTGGTGATCTCTTAACTTATGTACATACAGTAGATACTTTATTATATTTCCTTATTCAAATCCTCAGCAGTTATCAGGTTATTATTTACCACAAAATTGCAGAATCTATTTTGGCAGCTGGACTAATCTTGTGCAATATAATTTTATGATCTGTCCAAATCTTGTACAGTGGAATTAGGATTTAACCCAATGTGTAATCTGGCTATACTTCTAATATTTTTTGACAATTACTATCACAGAGGAGTTCCCATTTATAGTAAACTTCAAACAAAACTCCTTCTGTACTCAATTCTGTTTGCTGAGGTTATCTGAGGCTATTCGCAACTGATGCAAATCTTACATTTGCTACTACCAAGGATACAAATAAATTGTTACACTTCTTAAACCTCTTTTATTTTTATATCAATTAAGTGTAAAAGTGGATCCACCACATCAATTGAGGAATATTCTGTCTTGCAACCATAATAATTCATTAGCAAGACATCTACTGGGAACTGTCAACTTTATTTCCCTTACAAATCAACTGAAGTGTACTATTGTGCACACTATTAATAGGTCTCAATAAAATTATTAGTTTGTTATGAACATATCTTTACTCCTGAGAATCAAATGTTAAACCTCATTATTGCTATTATAAAAATACATCTTTCTATGTAGAGTTCTGTGGGCATCCGCACTGATCTGCACATCAGAGGTCCAATCAGATGGTGCTCAACTCCAAGGAAAGAGAATTTCCAATAAACAGTCAGTTGTGAAAGAGGGCACTCACCATTTTGTAAAAGCATCAAAGGGTCATTTATTACAGCAAAATCAAGTTGACGTTTCGATCATATTCAAATGATCTTTGTCAAGACATCATTAGGTAATGCAAAAAGCAGGACACCAGGAGCAGCAGACTCAGCAGGCTCCCATGCTGGAATATTTATACCATCAGCAATCAGAGACAATGAGACACACACATACATCACTTCCTGTTAGAGAATCAGCAAGGAAGTGGGTATAAATCGCCATAACCACTTAAGGTATAGTATAACTATATATCAGGCAAAAGCCAATACCAAATGTTATAGTGTATGTTAGTATAACGGAACACAAATAGCAAAATACATACCTAAATACATTGATTGAGTCAAGCAGGAAATCACCCTGTGTTCCACCTGTGCTGGAACGCACTCAAGGAACACACCGCAAAAGTGGAAATGACGTAACATTACCAAGGAGACGGCACATGCCAGCAACGCCGGCGGCGCTGATCACAGAGCTAACTTGTGCCCGAAGTTGTCATAATAACCAGCACACATACGTAGTTAATGGGCCTTATAGAGATAATTAGCCAGACTAAATAATATAAATATAATATCATCTACATGGTATAAGTATAAAAATATATAGGGCAAATCGATAATCACAAGTGAGTCAGGTAGAAAGTCACCACGCATTCCACCTTTGCTGAAACGTACTCGGGGGGCGGAAGGGACACGCCTCAAAAGAGGAAATGTCATAGCGTCACCAAGGAAACAGCACAAGCCAACGGCCCTAGTAGTGCTGGCTGTAAGGCTCACTAATGCCCAAACGTTACCATGGTAACCTGCGCCAGCATGCATAGTAAATATGCCTTAAAAAGGCAATCAGCTCAGCTAAACTTAATCATATAAATCCCTGCGGCATATTACAACAACCATAAGTAAAGGTAAACATATAGATATAGTGTAGGGTATGTCAGATGTCTCTGATTGCGGTGGCACCCAAAGTAAACAGTTTGGATAGCATCCTAGTGTATAGACCTTGAGGATTACATTCTAAAACAACAAAATATAACTTTTAATGGATTCATCTAAAAAAATCATGGTCACTATTAGGAAGAAAAGAGAAAAGAGAAAAAAAAGGAAGAAAAAAGAAAGATAAAATCCATAAATTATGATCCCAGGCCCATTGACTAACTCGAACAAGAAGATATACCATGAAGATCCACATCAAATGGATCTCGGAAGTTTACCGTAAATCAAGGGGTCTAATTCATTAGGACATGGAGATTATGTCTGAAACATGCCCAGACATTCTCCCCTTAAAGACAACCAGCCAGGGAATTGGAATACCTAGCAAGTATAGGAGATATGGACATTACAGAGCAAATTAATAATTTTGATACCATTAGATAAAGTATATACTTACCGCAGGACATATGAACCTACCCAAGGATGCACTTACCATCTTATCTCTGGGTCCGATTAGCAGCATCTTTTATAAAGTTTACAGTACAATGAACTACCATACAATGGAAACATATACTCACCCTGTTACTTTAAGGTCCTATAATCTTAATACACTTGACAAATCACCATATCTGTACATATAAGAGTATATTAGGAGCCACAGTGGTCATATACACAATTATTTATAAATATCAATTAATAAACACTAGGTACACACATATGTACCAGATGACCATTGATCCAATTTCATGGATTATTTGTTTACCCAATTTTTAAAAATTGGGTTTAAATATATATTTCTTTTAGAATCACTACTATGCTTAATACTATATATACATACAGAAATATATAGAAAATAATAATAATAAATAAAAAAACTTTTTCATACTATTCTCATTCACGTTTTCTTTCACCTCCTTCCATATTTACACTTTTTAGTATTTTTCCTGTGCAGTGGTACACTAATTTTTGATCTTGTTTGCTAATCACTATGATTCCACAAAATCACCAGTGCAATTAATATTATTTATATTTAGTACACAAATGACACATTTAACACATTCATCCATGATATGCACATCTATATATTAGTAGAGATCCCAGTCACTTTTTGATTATATACGGAGAACACATCTTCTTTTCTTCTCTCCTCCCCCTTCTTTTATAATTATGTATAATTAAAAAATATACTTTTAAACTCTTTTATTTATTTATTTTTTCTTTAGCAGCACACATTATCACGACACATAAAGAACATGACACTGGCTCACTTTGGTACACTTATTTGATTTGAATTATTTATTTATTAAAATAAGAAATACTCAATAAATGAAATTAATCGACATAAATTCATTATATAATGCATAGAACAAACTTTACCATCTACCAATGTATGTGCATATGTACTATTTATTAATATGAAA
This sequence comes from Pseudophryne corroboree, assembly GCF_028390025.1. Taxonomy (NCBI): domain Eukaryota; kingdom Metazoa; phylum Chordata; class Amphibia; order Anura; family Myobatrachidae; genus Pseudophryne; species Pseudophryne corroboree. Next base: position 329,122,027 of record NC_086447.1, on the reverse strand, counting down.
TATACATACACTAATAAAAAGTTAGCACTTTAGCATATAATTATTCAAGTGCTTATTAAGGCTGTCAGGAATAACAATCTACATATTTTTAATAGATGCTTCCCATATAGATTACTTGACGGGCCCAGGGAGGCTGGAAAGTGGACTTCTGAACCCCTTTAAGTGGCAGACACTGCTCTCAGGACGCAGTGTACAGTAGATAGTCCAATATTCATGAGAATAAAAAACACTATTATAGATGCAGAATGGTATTTCTCCGCGGGTAAGCAAACTGTGGGGAAACTGTATCATTATTTTACATAATTTTGCATACTTTGCATGACATCATGAGCCATACTTATCACAAGTATACCAATTCCAGTGGATCGTAATGGATCGTAACGGACAATTAAGTTTGAATTCCCCGCGGGACACAATGATAGGCAGCGGTTGGAATAAAAGGGTACTCCAGTAACTGCCTCGGGTTACCCTGACGAAGCTATTGTGAAACGTACGTAGGACCTGAGCGTCCTACGCGTCTGCTTCTCCTGTTTAGAAATACAAATTAACAGAAATGTGACAAGTTAATGTATTGTGTTTAGCATAGAAGAATGCATCCCTAGGTCTCAGAATCCCGAGTAAATGAGACACGGAATTAGTATAGATACGGGGTTCAATAGGCAATCCACGTGCGGGATGTGAAACATCATACCAGTCCTAACATAATAGGGATCGCTTAGAAGAATCTTCAGCTAGGTCCTTTAATACTGTGATTATAAGTGTTTATCAGAATGACAGTCAGTTCCTAGAATACCACTATTAACATTGGCAATTATTAAGCGATAGAAGAGTCTGATATTACATCCACTCCCGTGTGAGCGAGACCACACAGCGTATGTAAGCTGTGACAGGCCACCTACATGCGGGATGTGAAATAACACAATAGTTGGAGTATAATAGACACCGCTTACAGACATTAATGCTAGTTATCACTGAAGTACAGATTTACCTTAAAAGAATTATCAGACACTAATGTATATATATTGATAATAAACAATATTCTGCCTAAGGGATCTGTACAGGCAATTGGCCCTCAATAGGTGATTATATTGGTATCTTACCAGACCCTAATTAAAGGACCACTGACAATTACGACACTTCTATTAATGTGGATAGTAAGGTCACCCTGAGTCATATACTCGGGTGAAGAGAGAATAACCTGATCATCCATAATAGATCACAGTAATTAACCTAGCCACAGAGCGCCGGCTGTATACTTGACCTAGAGTCACACATATGGGTGAAGAGTTGATGAATTGACCAGTTATAATAGATTACAGCAATCGACTGAATTCAGTCCAGCCGCAGAGTGCCTACTGTATATCTGACTGCAATCTAATATCTATTTATACACACTCATCACGCTGTGAACTTCTCCTGTATAAGACCACTAACAATTGTTATAAACAACTAAGCGCCATCCATATATTATATCTATCTCCCCCTCTCTCCCTCCCCTCCCCCCCCCTTTTTTTTGATTAACATTTTGGTTTATCATCATCAGAACAAATCTCTAGTGATACATAGTCCTGCATGTTGGACTTTGTAATTTATATTATTATATGACCTTGTGGGCTTTACTATGTCGGACTGACGACGCAGTGTTTCCTAGAACGTATGGCCAACCATCATTATTCAATACGATTGGCACTTGAGACGAATAAAACGGACAAACCGGTAGCAAAACATTGGCTATAATTCAAACATTCAGTATCCAGTCTCAAATGCATGTTGATCAATCATATCCCTCCATCCATTCGTGGAGGTGATAGGGAAATGAAGTTAAAACAATGTGAATCACGATGGATCTTTGAACTGGACACTATTACTCCGCAAGGACTCAACAAAGCGAATCCTCATGGAATTTTTCTTTATTGAAGTTTTTTCCACAGCAGAGCCTCTGTATATATACATGATATTGTACTGTATAGCATATATAATTCCCTTTCTGGTCATTCTTGTGTGCATAGGGTCGTACCGGTTGGGTTGGTACCTAATGATTTATCTTGGTGTCATGCCATACCTGTCGGGTGTGTATACTAATAGTGACCATGATTTTTTTAGATGAATCCATTAAAAGTTATATTTTATTGTTTTATAATGTAATCCTCAAGGTCTATACACTAGGATGCTATACAAATTGTTTACTTTGGGTGCCACCACAATCAGAGACATCTGACATACACTACACTATATTAAGTATGTTTACCTTTACTTATGGTTGTTGTATTATGCTGCAGGGATTTATATGATTGAGTTTAGCTGAGCTGATTGCCTTTTTAAGGCCTATTTACTATGCTTTCTGGCACAGGTTACCATGGTAACGTTTGGGCATTAGTGAGCCTTACAGCCAGCACTACTAGGGCCGTTGGCTTGTGCTGTTTCCTTGGTGACGCTATGAAATTTCCTCTTTTGAGGCGTGTCACTTCCGCCCCCCGAGTGCGTTTCAGCACAGGTGGAACGCATGGTGACTTCCTACATGACTCACTTGTGATATTCGATTTGCCCTATATATTTTTATACTTATACCATGTAGATGATATTATATTTATATTATTTAGTCTGGCTAATTATCTCTATAAGGCCCATTAACTACGTATGTGTGCTGGTTATTATGACAACTTCGGACACAAGTTAGCTCTGTGATCAGCGCCGCCGGCGTTCTGGCATGCGCCGTCTCCTTGGTAATGTTACGTCACTTCCGCTTTTGTGGTGCGTTCCTTGATTGCGTTCCAGTACAGGTGGAATGCAGGGTCATTTCCTGCTTGACTCAATCGATGTATTTAGGTATTACCTTTGCTATTTGTGTTCTGTTATACTAACATACACTATAACGTTTGGTATTGGCTTTTGCCTGATATATAATAATACTATACATTACGTGGTTATGGCGATTTATACCCACTTCCTTGCTGATTCTCTAACAGGAAGTGATGTATGTCTCATTGTCTCTGATTGCTGATGGTATAAATACTCCAGCATGGGAGCCTGCTGGGTATGCTGCTACTGGTGTCCTGCTTTTTGCATTACCTAATGATGTCTTGACAAAGATCGAAACGTCGACTTGATTTTGCTGTAATAAATGACCCTTTGATGCTTTGACAAAATGGTGAGTGGCCTCTTTCACAACTGACTCTTTCTATGTAGAGGGTATATGTTTGTACACTGAACATATAGTATTACTTACCAATGGATCATCTTTTCATCTTTTTCTCTCAGTATGAAATTTAATCTGTTTAAATAGGGGTAGGATTTAAAAATATTTGGCAGAAAACTACTGCTCAAGAAGTTATATCTAAATCAATAAACCCATCAGGGTAAAGTCAGACTAGAACATTCAACAATTAACAATATGGTGGATGAAGATAATGATATGATTGACATTATGATAGAACATGCTAATGGAGAAAAAAATGGAGATTCTAAATACACAATCGGAATTGAATTACTCTTGTAATACACCTACAGTATATGTAAGGTTTTTTTTTTCATTATGAAAATTTATCCCCACAGATAGATTAATTGAATTAGTAAAAGACATCTGGATGGTCTCTACCTATGAGCGAGATATCTTCTGATTAAAAGTAACAATTTGAGTAGAATTTAGTTTAAGGCACTGAAGGAAATTAATGATTGGGTAGATGTATAAATAAAGTCATAAAATAAAGGTGGAAACATTGACATTTGTAGAAATGAATTATACATAATAGGAACAAAGAAATAACTGAATAATGACCAGTGCTATAGGAAGTGTCTGGATTTGGTGTTTGGATGTCTCAGGATCTGTGTCAGAGTCTCTGGTAACTAGAGTAGTGTTGTGCTGGAAGCTAGGAGACTTTATATAGTTCCTACTCATAAGAGTTGAGAGTTGCTCTGATCCCGTAGAAGGCCAGCAAGGGTTTAGAAACTAGTGCCAGGTGGTTGAATAGACCTAGAGCAGGGGCGCTAAGTCTAACCACACTGGTGGTCTTCTCCAGGGAACCTCGCAAGAGTATTTGGGTTTCGCCGCACAAGACAGGCCAGTAAAGAACTCCTGTCTGGGTAACCAGGGCTAGTACTAGAGACTTGGGAAGGAACAGGCAGAGTCTTAATGGTGAAGACTGTGACGTCGGTCTGAGGGCAACTATGATATCAGACTGGGACTGATGATAACTGAAATATTGGACGAGAACCCGATAGTATGTGGAAATGATATCGGACTGGATCCAAGGGAGTCTGTGAATGATATTGGTCTGGAACTGATGGAATCTGTGATGATATCGGGCTGGAACTGGTGAAGTCTATGATTGAAATTAGAATTGGAACCAATGGAAACTGAGTATGCTATCGGACTGAAACCAATGGAGACTGAGAATTATATCAGACTGGAACCGATAAAGTCTGTGATGATATCAGACTGGCACCAATAGCTGGAGATATTAGATTTGCACCGATGGCTGGAGATAGCATAATTGCACTTATGGTTGGAGATATCGGACTTGCACCAATGGCTGGAGATACCAGACTTGCACCAATAGTTAAGGAGTATTGGACATATTCTGGGCTGAGTCAATACTGGAATCAGGATTCCCAGGTACAGAGCATGTATACTGGGGAGTACATAAACAAAGCTCACATGCAGAGCTTTATGACTTATGGCACTGACAACCTAAGCCCTGGAAAGCAGGAAGCTCTATACCCCTGGGTTCTTCTGAATTGGCTGGAAGTGTCAGCTGAGCACCAGACTAGACAGAATTGGTCAGTAGAGAGTCAGCTGACTGGAACCAAGATGGCAGCATCCATGACTGGTTTTGGAGGGAACTTTGGTTTAGGCCCAAACACCAGGAAGCAGAGCACTATGGAGGATCACACTTAGGATTATGCACAGAATAGCGAGAGTACTGTGCAGAGGCAGCATGTATAGACTTCACTGACAGCTAAGCACAATAAGCAGAGAGATCAGGTGCTGAACACAGAATTCTGCAGATTTTACCCACAGAGGAATTCTCACACAGCTGAGTAATCAAGAGTTTTCAGCAGCAAATAACACAGACTGCAGCTTGTATTCTGAACTGCAGTAGTGATGGCAGAAGTAAGACACAAGACATGAGGAAGTTAGTCAGGATTGTGACAGTACCCCCTCTTCATGGGTGGACTCAGGACACCCATATTAAATCTTAGAGAAATCTTGAAGAATTATTTTCATATGAAAAGCTGGAGAAATGAAATCCAGAAGAACTCAAGAGCAATCCCAAACTAGATTCCTCAGAACATTTCACAATTCACCAAAATGGGTCTATGGGCGCTAATATTATATTCTGTTTTTGCACTCAAATAAAACAAAAACAAAAGAAAACATATAGTGTAATACATTCATATATGATTATATACCGTATTAAACCACTCATGGTAGAAAAGTCTCGTACCCATATTTGTGGTCTACTATTTAGAGCAGACAACATAACCCAATATGGATACCAGCGCCTGGAAATTACTCCAATTGGATGTCCTTCTCCCAGCAAAGTTATATATGTGGGAAAAACTGGAATCTTCCAATAGTGTAACACCCTTTACCATTTATATGACACACTACAATATATAGAAAAACAATTAAAAGTCAAACAGGGTTTTTTTTTAATTGGTCTCTCACCATTCAGAATGGTCTACAATGCAGGTAGACATATACAGCAAGATCTTTGATTACAAAAAATGACAGGCATCCCTGGAACAAGCAGTCTGTGTGAATGGTGAACTGTAAATTGTTGTAAGGTTTTTACATGTGAGGTGACACTTCTTTCCATTTGTAACCAAGGGGCAGCCGTTTGGCTCACTTTATTTTATTACTTTCTGTGGATTCCTCAGAAATCTTCCGGATTTTTATCTTCGGATGCAAGACTTTTGTCATCAGGTGGACTATTGACCATCACTATAAAAATAATTTTCTTCCTGGGAGAAGACATGACTAGGAAGAATGGTTCCTCCCAATAACTTCACTGTCGAAATCTGAATCCAAGTCCAGAGTGAGCATGGGAATTCTTTCTTTAGGATTGGCAGCATCTGTGTCAAACTGTGTCTCAATGAACAAGGAACCAGAAGTCATCAGACTGTGGTCTTTTATCTGTTTTTAATGTTCTCCAATTTTTGTAATTCTTGAAATCTCTGAGCATTATCTTGCCCAGAAAGTGATGGATCATAAAACTGAGCATCGGATGAACAACCAGAAGGCTGAGTAGACGATGAGTCCAATGTATCAGTACTTACAGACAAGCATCTGTTAGATGGAGACAAGGCAGTGGCGTCACAAGGCGGGTGCAGCCCGCACCCGGGTGTGACGTCTGGAAGGGGTGACACCAAAATGTGGGCTCCTCCACAGTAACAGGAGCCAGGTGCTGCAGTGTGAAAGTCTGCTAGAGCACCCGGCTCCTGTCATAGAAGAGGAGCCAAGAGCACTAGGTGACAGTCTCCAGGGGCAACCCATGCCCCCTAAGTGTTGACCCTGGGAGACCATGCCCCCTTTATTATGGCCTCACCCCATTTTATAGCGAGTGTCCCCCCTGTGCTGGGATATCAAGTGTGTGCACCGGATGTCACCACACCCCAGTGATGCCTCTGAGACAAGGTAGTATATGCAACTCTTAGATACGAGGTCTGAGAGCCTTGTTTTGAGTTTGTAAAGCTTTCCTTCCTGACATCATCAAGTACTGTAGATTCTAGTCTTCGATCATGTGAAGGATTTTGCAAATGGCAGATTCTTGGCTGATCGGAAAGAAGTCTCAGATGGTCTCGTATAGACAGTCTTCGGAGCAAATTCCTGTTGAACCACTTTAAGAAAAGTGGGATGATCATTTAGTAACAGATCTTTGGATTTGATAAGAGGATTGGCCCAATCCAAGGCTTTACCTTTAATAAATAGGAGAAAATATTTAATTGCACTAGCATGAGTTACACTGACTGATTCTCCCAATTCAATATCAGTGATGTATTGGCGTGCTATAGGATGGAACTGAGATAAATATCCATCAAAATAAATAGATGCTGGAGTATCAAGTGACTGGTTGGAAGATTGGATGTCAATCAAAGTCTCAGAAGACAGAGTAGGACTCAAGGGAACTGAGAGCATTGAAGCAACCTCAGACTGAGGTTCACGTGCTGACTTTAGATTAATAGCCTTGGTATTTTCCTTGACTTTAGTTACTACAGCAGAATTATCCTGACACTGATAAGTATTTGAGTTAACTTCAGAAGGTTGAGAACAATTCTTCCCTGACACTTGAGAATGTAAATCAATACGAGAAGCAGATTCAGGAGAATCAACTTTTAACAAGATCAATTCTGGAGTCTTTAGAGCTTCAGAGGAATACTTAGAAGTAGAAGCTGGTGATAACCATGCTGAAGCAGGAATTGAGTTAGCTTGAAATGCTCAAATGCTCCAGAGGGGAACCAATTCGCAGGAGACCTCAGCCAGAGTTGATAGAACACTTGTGTCAACTGCAGAAACTGTGGACTCTGGAAGGAAACAAACTGTGGACAAGGAAGCAGAAACAGAAGCAGAGTGAAGTCTATTCTCAAAATAAGAGCATGGAAGTCCTTTACTGGGACAGGTAGACATAAGTTCTTTACCCGGAACAATGGATAGAACCAGATTGGAGCCGGAGATATCTGAATCAGTTAGAACCAGAGACTGAACTTGACAAATGGATGGAATCGGATTGAGTCTAGAGACAGCTGAATCAGCTGAAAATGAAGGACTCTTCGGATGCACAGATAGAACTGGATTGAGTCCAGAGACATTTGAACCTACTGGAACTTAAACATCGGATACTCCTACTGGGGTCGGCAGATCAGATGCCTCCTCAGTAGCTACAGAGTCTAATGCCCTTCCTTAGACTGCAGGTTTAGATCCCTCTCCTGAGCCTGCAGAAACAGATGCCCTATGGGAGCTAACAGGTCAGATGTCTCCCTTAAGGCTGTAGAATCTGACATCTCTTTGGAGATGCAAGTCTTAAACTCTTTTGATTCCCGAACTTAGAATTGGGCCTCTTAACCACAGGACCCCAATAGTAGACTTGAGCTTGTCCTGATCACAGAAAACTGAAGATGAGGATACCACATTGGATGGTATGTAAATATGAATGATGTGATACTGAGACCTGTCACCCTTCCTTGGATACAGGGAAGAAAGAGAAAAGAGAAAATTACCTTTTTTGGAAGCACTTGTTTGTAAATGATGAATAATAAAGAATATGTAATTTCTTACCTAGTACAGGTTGAGTATCCCATATCCAAAATGCAAAATCCCACATTTTTGGGCACCCTACTGAGATAATGAAATATGTATTATATACATTATCTATAAATATATATAGTTATATATAGTTACACACTTTCTTAACTCCCACAACTTATTGGACCCACTTCAGTCAGGCTTTCGTGCCCAACACTCCACAGAGACGGCACTGACCAAAGTAGTGAATGATCTAGTCACTGCTAGATCAAAAGGCCATTACACACTACTTATTCTTCTAGATCTATCTGCTGCTTTTGACACTGTTGACCACTCTCTTCTCATACAAACACTAGAGTCCCTAGGTCTTCAGGACACAGCCCTTACTTGGTTCTCATCCTACCTATCTAATCGCTCTTTCAGTGTTCACTTCTCTGATTCTACCTCCTCTTCTCTACCTCTATCAGTTGGAGTACCGCAAGGCTCAGTCTTAGGTCCTCTGCTTTTCTAAATCTATACCTCCTCTCTTGGTAAACTAATCAGCTCCTTTGGATTTCAGTATCATTTGTACGCTGATGATACCCATCTACATATCCACCCCAGATTTATCACCATCTGTATTGGCTCGTGTCACTGGATGCCTGTCTGCCATTTCATCTTGGATGTCATCTCGCCACCTCAAACTCAACATTTCCAAAACAGAATTAATTATTTTCCCACCAGCTAAGAGTAGTTACCAACCTGATATCTCCATAACTGTTAACAATGCAGCTATCCACCCTACCCCACAAGCTCGCTGCCTAGGCATCACCCTTGACTCTGAACTGTCCTTTGTTCCACACATTCAATCTTTCTCTAAATCATGTTACATGCACCATAAAACATATCCAAAATATACCCTTATCTTACACAAGACACTGCAAAAACTGTAATCCATGCACTCATCATCTCCCGCATTGATTATTGTAATAGTCTCCTTACTGGTCTTCCCAAACATAGGCTCTCACCACTTCAATCCATTGTAAATGCAGCTCCGAGGTTAATCTTCCTCGCCAAACATTCTTCATCTGCTGATCCGCTCTGTCAGTCCCTCCATTGGTTACCGGTATTCTACCGTGTCAAATATAAAATACTTTTACTTACATACAAGGCTATTAACCAAACTGCACCATCATACATCTCCTCACTCATCTCAAATTATCTCCCTACCAGACATCTGCACTCTGCACAAGATCTGCGTCTCTCATCCACATGTATTACCTGTTCCCACTCAAAATTACAGGACTTTACCCGGGCTTCACCCACTCTGTGGAATGCCCTCCCATGCACAATAAGACTCTCCTCTAGTCTCCAAACCTTTAAACGTTTCCTGAAAACTCATCTCTTCAGACAAGCCTACCAAATTCCAGACCCACACACATAACCTTCAATGCTTCCCTATCCAGTAACATCCCCTCTGTACAGTCCACATAACCTCACATTTTGTCTTCCAACATTGCTGGATGATCATATCATACAACCCATTAAGAACCTAGCAATCTGGGGAACCATTATGTAACAGGTAGCATCTATCCTTGTGTATCAATGCCTATTTCACTATAGATTGTAAGCTTGCGAGGAGGGCCTTCCTACCTCTATGTCTGTCTGTCTTTGCCCAGTTTTGTTCTGTAACTGTTGTTCTAATTGTAAAGCGCAACAGAATATGCTGTGCTATATAAGGAACTGCTAATAAATAATAAATAAATAAATAATATATATATACTATATATAATATTTATGTTATTATCTCAGTAGGGGACCTACAAATTTGGGATTTTGAGTTTTGGATAAGGGATACTCAGCCTGTATAGACACAAATATAAAACTTAACCTTTATTTAGTTCCTAATTAAACGTTCTCATAAATAATGAGCACCATGAATTAATTTTTAATTTCTTACATTTTTAAAAAACTTAATTGCCTTTACAACAAATAAGGTTCAAGATAAGAAGAATGTGAAATTGCAAGAAGGTGGTATTCAGACTTCTTAAATGTAAATTGAAGGTATCCTGGCGATCACTAAATAGTTAGGACATTATTTATATTAATTGACATGCTATAACATTGTAACATTGGTAGTTGACAAACAGTAACATTAGTGATGATAGAGCCAAATAATAGGCTTGTAAAGCAAAGGTATAGAATGATAGTTTCAGGAAACTATCATTCTACACCTTTGCTTTATACTTATAATAGGTAAGAAATTACATATTCTTTATTATTCATCATTTACAAACGAGCGCTTCCAAAAAAGGTCATTTTGTCTTTTCTCTTTCTTCCCTTTAATCTAATCTAAAAACTCATTGGGAGCACCACCAATTAAGTACTGTTCTATATTAATTTTAACAGTCACTATATTGGTTCTTTATATTCATTATCATATTGCTTTCTTTTTGGGCTGGTGCGGACCCACAACTTCTCTTTCAAGGACCCTTCCTTGACTTGCAGAGAGAACTTTCTCTAATAAAGTGATGAGAGTCCCCACAGTAGAAGCAGAGATGGAGCTGCCTGTGATGCCTGCGATCCTCTAGAGAAAGTTTAGGCCACAGATTTCTCCGGGAACTTATCTTCACTGGGTGCAAGAGAAAAAACTTAGGGCCTAATTCAGATCTGATCGCAGCAGCAAATTTGTTAGCTAATAGGCAAAACCATGTGCACTGCAGGTGGGACAGATATAACGTGCAGAGAGAGTTAGATTTGGGCGGGTTATTTTGTTTCTGCGCAGGGTAAATACTGGCTGTTTTATTTTTACACTGCAATTTAGATTTCAATTTGAAGACACCACTCCCAAATCTAACTCTCTCACCTTATATATGCACACCTTATATATGTCGTCCCCCCCCCCCTGCAGTGCACATGGTTTTGCCCATTAGCAAACAAATTTGTTGCTGCGATCAGATCTGAATTAGGCCCTTAGTCCTTAGGGTATCAGAAGCAGGAACTTATTTGGGCTCAGAAGACTGAGGGAAAGCTTTCATGGAGATAAAACCGGAGTTCTTGAATGTATCAGCAGTGTCACCAAGAAATTCAGAAATAATCTGGACAATATTAGGGAGAATGCATTTAACGGTTTCAAGAGTTCAAGAAAAATATTCAGACATTCAGGTTTCAGCTCAATGTGTGTCTCCCGCTGTTTCAAGAAACCTCTATAGCAGGGGTGGCCAACCATGTGCACCTTATCTCTGTGTCTTTCAGCCTGCTCCCCCTTCACTCTGTCTCTCATCCTGCTCCCCCTTCACTCTGTGTCTCTCAGCCTGCTCCCCTTCACTCTGTGTCTCTCAGCCTGCCCCCTTCTTTCTGTGCCTCACCCCATCACTCTGTGTCTCTCAGCCTACTCCCCCTTCATTCTGTGTCTCCCAGCCTGCTCCCCTTTCACTCTGTGTCTTTAATCCGCTCTCCCTTCACTCTGTTTTTCTCAGTCTGCTCCCCCTTCATTCTGTGTCTCTCAGCCTGCTCCCCCTTCACTCTGTCTCTCAGCCTGCTCCCCATTCACTCTGTGTCTCTAAGCTTGCTCCTCCTTCACTGTGTCTCTCAGCCTTCTCCCCCTTCAGTCTGTGCCTCTCAGCCTCCCCCTTAAGTCTGTAACTCTCAGCATCCTTCCCCTCTCTCTCTCCTCTCCCTACTCCAATTACCTGTATAACAGTGAGCTAGCGGATAGTGAGGCCAGACATGCATTGCTTCATCACAGCACTGGCAGGAGTGAGACAGGACAGGGAACATAGCCGTATCGTAATGCTGGCAATGTGATCCTGCCTCCTTATCGGAAAGGTCCTCTCCATGCAAGATGGGAGGTGGCTGTCTAAGTGTTAAGTTTGTAAGGAGCCGCTTCAGTATAATGAAAGACCCGCATGTGGCTTGAGAGCCGCGGGTTGGCCACCGCTGCTCAACAGTATTTTTGTCAAACTTGCTGGGAAGAGGCAAGTGAATATGAGGAGTGGAGGCTGGTGGTTGACTAGACCCAGAGCAGGGTGCAGGGTCTTACTCTGCTGGTGGTCTTCTCCAGGGAACCCCACAAGTTGATTTTGGTTTCGCTACACCCAACAGGCTAGTTGCGGACCCCTGTATGAGTCTGAAAGGTGAAGACTGTGATGTCAGTCTGAGACCAGTGTCAACCATGATATAGGCCTGGGACTGATGAAAACTAGAATATCAGACTAGAACTGATGGTACAGTATCTGGAAATGATACTGGACTAGATCTGATGGAGTCTGTGAATGATATTGGTCTGGAACTGATGGAATCTGTGATGCTATCTGGTTGGAACCAATGGAGACTGAGAACAATATCAGACTGGAACCAATGGAGTCTGCGATGATATCAGACTTGCACTGATGTCTGGAGATATTGGACTTGCACCGATGGCTGGAGATAATCAGAATTCCATGGAATGGCTGGAGAAATTGGACTTGCACTGATGGTAATGGAGTATTGGACTGCACCAGGCAGACAAATAGTGTCTGGCATAAATGGCTTTAGTGAACAGGTCAGTGTCTTTTTAGACACCCATTTGAGGGAATTTGCAATAACTACCCTCATTTTTTAAAGACACCCCACACTTATTGATGAAGCTCAATTATATAATACTGGGTGAGAACACTTTGATTGCCACTTGTGGTATTGAATCACTACATAAAAGCATCAAAAACAAAGCAGGATCTTATTCTATTGAGTATTTCCTTAAGAAGGAATGTCACTCCGAATGTACTACTTTTTTCCTAGAACTTCTTACGTTTGTATGGACACATAATTATGTCATCTTCGTTGGACATTTTAACTTGCACATGCAGGGAACTGCAATGGGAGCTGCAATGGGTGTGGCTTTTGCCCCAATGTATGCGAACATGTTGCTAGGATGCTGGGAGAGAGAAGTCTTCGGAGAAAAGTACAAAACATATACAAAATATTTAAGCATGTGGCTTAGATATATAGACAATGTGTTTATTATATGGGAAGTCCCTAAGACCACATTGGAAGAGTTCATTCAGTAACTTAACATAAATAGTCACAACATGAGATTTTCCTGTGAGATTACTGAGAAAGAAGTCAATTTCTTGGATTTAATAATCAGTTTGAATGAAGAGAGGAAGACTACAACCACGTTACATAGAAAGTTAACAGCTACTGATTAGTGTACTCAATCAAAACAGTGCACATTTCCCTCTGGTGGTAAAGGGCATACCTAAAGGTGAGTTACTGTCAATTCTATGAACCCAGTTCGATTAACTAATATATGAATGCCATTGAATACTGCATATTGATTAAATATACTGTAGATATTCATTCTATTAATGAGACATTTGGAATAAAGGAATAATAAAAACTTTTTACTATTTTTACTATATACTGACCAATATCAATTTAACACCAAAAGTGTGTATGTAATTGAATCTATCCTACTTGCACCATAGATGTGACAGTAAAGATCACAGTCAGCAAATGAATGGATTACAACCTATCTACATAATAAAAAGACAATAATATCACCGGTAAGAGAGAGTGAGCATCTACAAATGGGATACATACATCTAATAATTTCTCATAGTCTGCAGCATAGACATACGTATGTCATTGTCAATAGTCATAGAAAATATATCCCAACTGCACAAGAAGGAAACATGTTTCGCCATTAATTCCAACGGTATGCAGTTGCACGCAGTAATGCTCGATACTTTCAAGCTAATTGGAACCTTGCCTTTAGTGATACATATTTACTGATGAACACATCAAACAGATAACTTATACAGTATATTGTATGATCCTCCTGACTCCTGGGATAAAAATATATGATATATAGTTTACTGTTAATCAGGATTTCTCATACGTCCTACAGGATGATGGGGACGACATCAAGACCATGGGGTATAGACGGGATCCGCAGGAGACATGGGCACTCTAAAGACTTTTCAATGGGTGTGAACTGGCTCCTCCCTCTATGCTTCTCCTCCAGACCTCAGTTTTAGAAATGTGCCCAGGTCGACTGGATGCACTCTGAGGAGCTCTAATGAGTTTCTCTGAAAAGACTTATGTTAGGTTTTTTATTTTCAGGGAGATCTGCTGGCATCAGACTCCCTGCTTCGTGGGACTGGGGGAGGGGGGCAGAAGCAGAACCAACTTCCTCAGAGATTCATGGCTCTGCTTCTGGCTGACAGGACACCATTAGCTCCTGAAGGAAACTGAACGCTAGCCGTGTCTAGATGCTCACTCCGAAAGCACGCCGTCACCCCCCTCACAGAGCCAGAAGTCAGAAGACAGGTGAGTATAAGAAGAATGATCTTCTATCAAGTAAGTGATGGCTGAGGTGCGGCGCGGCTGGCGGGAGCGCAGTGCGCCATTGCTGCCCACACACACAGGCACTACAGGTGCAAGGCGTGGGGGGGGGGGGCGCCCTGGGCAGCAAGAAAAAGACCTCAAAATGGCTAAAAGGGGGCATAAGTTGCCGCTGGCAAAGCCCTACCCCCGCCAGTATAAATATTACAGTATTTGTATGAGTGTAAGGATGCGCCATTGCGGGGGCGGAGCTTCTTCCTCAGGCAGCCAGCACACTACTCAGCGCCATTTTCTCTCTCTCCTCAGGCTGCAGAGAACACGCTGGTCCTCTCCTCCACTTCTGACAAGTACAGGGTGCTATTAAGGGGGGGCACAAAGCGATTGTGGTGCATTTGATAGTGTATATTACTATTTAAAAAGCGCTGTTAGGCTGTAGACATACTGTGTTCACAGGAAATACTGGCGCTGGGATTGTGAACTGGCTGCTCCTATCCTGTGTCCCTCTGACAGATTTTACTGTGGGTCTGTCCCCAAAATAAGTCCCAGTGTGTCTGTTGGTGTGCTGTACATGTGTGAGGCATGTCTGAGGCAGGGAGTTCCTCCCCGGAGGAAGCCATTTTAGGGACACAGAGTTGTAATGTGGTGGCGCTACCGGCACACCAAGAGCCTGCATGGGTGAAAGAGATACGTGACAGTATGCATCTGATTAACCGTAGATTAGATAAGTCTGAATCTAAGGCTGCATGCTGGAGAAAATCTGTGGAAGATCTGATTTTTCAGGATGCTGTTATTCCTTATGCGGGCGGCCCCTCTTGGTCACATAAGAGACCATTTGCAAATGTTGTAAACACTGATACCGACACAGATTCTGACTCTTGTGTCGACGATAGTGAATCCAGAGAGATAGATCATAAATTGGCAAAAAATATACAATATATGATTGTGGCTATAAGGGACATGTTGGAGGTTACAGAAACCACTCCTGTACCTCAGGAGAAGGCGTATTTATGTAAGGAAAAGAAGTCCAAAGTCACGTTCCCCTCCTTCACACGAACTAAATGCTCTGTTTGAAGGGGTGTGGGTGAATCCTGATAAAAGATTTCGTATTCCCAAAAGGATTCACATAATTTACCCTTTCCTGGCTGAGGACAGGAAAAAGTGGGAGTCACCCCCTGTGTTAGACAGTGCACTTTCCAGGTTGACAAAGAAGGTAATTCTCCCTGCTCCTGGCACGGCTTCTCTTAAAGAGCCGGCAGACCGCAAAATGGAAACGACATTGAAATCCATTTATGTTACCAATGGTACACTGATTAGGCCCTCTATTGCCTGCGCATGGGTGAGTCGCGCTATTGAAAAATGGTCAGAAAGCGTGTCATCAGAAATTGACACGATTGATAAAGATGAGATACTCCTTAAGTTAGGGAATATCAAGGACGCTGCCGCCTACATGCTGGAAGCAATGAAGGATATTGGACTCTTGAGTTCACAGGCCGCGACCATGGCAGTATCGGCTAGGCGGGCGTTGTGGATTCACCAGTGGAACGCAGATGCAGATTCCAAAAGAAACATGGAGGCTCTCCCATATAAAGGTGAGGCCTTATTTGGCGATGGCCTGGATGCGTTAGTCTCGGCGGCTACCGCAGGTAAGTCGTAATTTTTACCCTCTGCGCCTGCACCGGCAAAAAAGACCTATCACCCGCAAATGCAGTCCTTTCGGCCCAATAAATACAAAAAGACGAGAGGTTCCCCCTTCTTTGCAAGTAGGGGAAGGGGAAAGAAGCCCAGAGCGGCTCCAGGTTCCCAAGAGCAGAAGTCTACCCCTACTTCTGCCAAATCCCCAGCATGACGCTGGAGCGCCCTTGCGGGAGGCCGCTCGGCTGGGGGCACGTCTCTGACTCTTCAGCCAGGATTGGATTCTGTCTGGCCTGCATCCCTGGGTGTTGCAAATAGTATCCCAGGGGTACAAGATGGCGTTTCAAGACGTTCCCCCATGCCGATTTTTCAAATCGACCTTGCCAGTTTTTCCGTCAGAAAGAGAAGCAGTAACAGCGGCAATCCAAAAATTATGTCAAGACCAGGTCATAGTCCTGGTACCATTGTCACAACAAGGGAGGGGTTTTTATTCAAGCCTCTTTGTGGTTCCAAAGCCGAACGGCTCAGTCAGAGCGATCCTAAATCTAAAGGATCTGAATGGTTACCTAAAAAGGTTCAAGTTCAAGATGGAATCACTTCAGGCAGTGATTGCCAGTCTGGAGGAGGGGGACTACTTGGTGTAGGTGGACATAAAGGATGCTTACCTGCATGTTCCCATTTATCCTCCTCACCAGGTTTATCTGAGATTCGCGATTCAGGATTGCCATTACCAATTCCAGACGTTATCTTTCGGTCTCTCCACGGCGCCGAGAGTATTCAGCAAGGTGATGGTGGAGATGATAGTTCTCCTTCATCATAAAGGAGTCAATATAATTCCTTATCTGGACGACCTCCTGATAAAGGCGAGATCCAGGGAGCAGTTGTTACAAAACATATCACTCTCTCTGTCAATACTCCAACAACACGGGTGGATCATAAATTACCCAAAGTCACAGTTGGAACCGACGACAAGGTTGTCTCTCCTCGGGATGATTCTGGACACAGAAGTTCAGAGAGTATTTCTTCCGCTGGAAAAGGCTCTGGAAATCCAGAAAATGGTAAAACAGATATTGAAACCATCAAGTGTGTCGATCCGTCAGTGCATTCGGTTGTTGGGGAAGATGGTGGCGGCATACGAGGCCATACAGTTTGGCAGGTTCCATGCCAAAGTATTCCAGTGGGACCTGTTGGACAAGTGGTCGGGGTCACACCTACACATGCACAGAAAGATAATCCTGTCATCAAAAACCAGGATTTCGCTCCTGTGGTGGTTACACGGCTCTCACCTAGAGGGACGCAGGTTCGGGATTCAGGACTGGGTCCTGGTAACCACGGATGCAAGTCTCTGAGGCTGGGAAGCAGTCTCTCAGGGAGAAAACTTCCAGGGACATTGGTCACAACAGGAAGCCTGCCTTCACATAAACGTTCTGGAGCTAAGAGCCATTTACAATGGCTTTCAACAAGCGGTACATCTTCTTCAAGACCGTCCCGTGCAGATCCAGGCGGACAATGTAACAGCAGTCGCATACATAAACAGGCAGGGCGGAACGAAAAGCAGAGCGGCTATGGCGGAGGCGACAAAAATCCTCCTCTGGGCAGAAAAACATTTACAAGCTCGGTCGGCAATATTCATTCCGGAAGTAGACAACTGGGAAGCAGACTTCCTCAGCAGACACGATCTACATCCAGGAGGGTGGGGCCTCCACCAAGAAGTCTTCGCAGAGGTGACAAGTCTTTGGGGAGTTCCTCAAATAGACATGAAGGCATCTCGTCTCAACAAAAAGCTTCAGAGATACTGTTCCAGGTCGAGAGACTCTCAAGCAGTAGCCGTGGTGACCCAGTGGGTGTGTCCGTCAGTGTATTTCTTCCCTCCACTTCCGCTGATCCCAATAGTACTCAGGATCATAAGAAAAACAAGGGTTCGAGCAATCCTCATTGCCCCAGACTGGCCAAGGAGGGCTTGGTACCCAGATCTTTAACAGTTACTCATAGGAGATTCTCGGCCTCTTCCTCCTCAAGAGGACCTGCTGCAGCAGGGGCCATGTGTGTACCAAGACTTACCATGGCTACGTTTGACGGCATGGCTGTTGAGCGCCGTATCCTAGCCAGGAAGGGTATTCCCAAGGTCATCCCCCCACTTATTCAAGCCAGAAAGGGAGTAACGTCGAAACATTACCACCGTATTTGGAGAAAATATGTATCTTGGTGTGAATCCAAGAAAGCTCCTACGGAAGAGTCTCATTTAGGACGTTTTCTCCATTTTTTGCAGGATGGTGTGGAGGCGGGCCTACGATTGGCATCAATCAAGGTCCAG
Organism: Pseudophryne corroboree; assembly: GCF_028390025.1. Lineage (NCBI taxonomy): Eukaryota > Metazoa > Chordata > Amphibia > Anura > Myobatrachidae > Pseudophryne > Pseudophryne corroboree. The sequence goes on along the minus strand of NC_086447.1, from coordinate 329,103,533 downwards.
ATTTCGGCCTTGTCAGTGTTCTTCCAGAAACAATTGGCCTCTCTTCCGGAGGTTCAGACCTTTGTGAAAGGGGTTCTGCACATCCAGCCTCCATTCGTGCCTCCAGTGGCACCATGGGACCTTAACGTGGTATTGCAGTTCCTTCAATTGGATTGGTTTGAGCCTCTACAAAAGACAGAGTTGAAATTTCTCACTTTTAAAGTGGTGATGCTTTTGGCTTTGGCATCCGCAAGGCGGGTGTCTGAATTGGGGGCCTTGTCTCACAAGAGCCCTTACCTGATCTTCCATGAAGATAGGGCAGAGTTGAGGACTCGTCAACATTTTCTTCCAAAGGTGGTTTCATCTTTCCACATAAACCAACCTATTGTTGTGCCAGTGATTACTGACACATTCACTGAGTCAAAATCTCTAGATGTGGTTAGAGCTTTGAAAATCTATGTTGCTAGAACGGCTCGTATATGGAAAAAAGAGACTCTATTTGTCCTGTATGATTACAACAAGATTGGCTGTCCTGCTTCCAAGCAGACTATTGCACGTTGGATTAGTAATACTATTCAGCAAGCTCATACTATGGCTGGATTGCCGTTACCGACGTCGGTAAAGGCCCACTCCACTAGGAAGGTGGGCTCATCCTGGGCTGCTGCCTGGGGGGTCTCGGCATTACAACTTTGCCGAGCAGCTACTTGGTCAGGGTCAAGCACGTTTGCTAGGTTCTACAAGTTTGACACCTTGGCCGATGAGGACCTCAAGTTTGGTCAATCGGTGCTGCAGGGTCATCCGCACTCTCCCGCCCGTACTGGAGCTTTGGTATAGACCCCATGGTCTTGATGTCATCCCCAGCATCCTCTAGGACGTATGAGAAAATAGGATTTTGAGACCTACCGGTAAATCCTTTTCTCCTAGTCCGTAGAGGATACTGGGCGCCCGTCCCAGTACGTACTTTACCTGCAGTTTAGTTATTAGAGTTACACAAGTTGTGTTATCTTGGTTTCAGCATGTTGCTGCAATTGGTTCAGCCTGTTGGCGTGTGTTATGTTGAATGCCACGTGTGCAGCATGGTTGAGGATGTGAGTTGGTAGATATCTCACCACTAATTAAGTAATTCCTTTCCTCGAAATGTCAGTCTCCCTGGGCACAGTTCCTACAACTGAGGTCTGGAGGAGGGGCATAGAGGGAGGAGCCAGTTCACACCCATTGAAAAGTCTTTAGAGTGCCCATGTCTCCTGCGGATCCCGTCTATACCCCATGGTCTTGATGTCGTCCCCAGCATCCTCTACGGACTAGGAGAAAAGAATTTACCGGTAGGTTATCAAAATCCTATTTTCTTCTTCTCATATATCTAGAAATTGAATACTCCCCATTGGTAGATCACAGAACACAAATAAGAAACAAAAACTATGCATATAAATACATTATTTAATTACATTTCATATATAAAGGAATATAAAATAAGAAGACAGTGAGATACAAATTTTTAATTATCACTTTTATTTCACTTAATTGTATGTATGTCTGTCTTATTTCACAAACTCATAGTTTTTTCTAATGATATGGATTAAAGGTTACATTTTAAAATATATTCTAGTGTGCTAGCAAAAAATATAGCCCCTTTTATTCTTTATAATTATGTGTATGTGCAAAACCTGTAAAAAAGAAGGATTAGTAAAATGTTTACAGCCCTTTTTGGACTATATGAGATTGGATTGCAGATCAGCCAATAAAAGGGATCAGGATAAATATCTATCCCTATCTAAATATTAATCAGTCCATAAGATGTTAAAAACTGATATATATATATAGGGAGTTTCTTACCCCTATTTGTTAGTTCTCTTTTAGCAAAAGTCCAGACATTCGTAGCATCCTAGATGAAGGGCTTATGCCTGAAACGCGTTGGACTACACAGGAACCCCTGCTTTGCACGGAATTCACTGTATCAAAGTGTGCATCACGGACGGGGAACCAGCAAGTCAGCCAGCCGGCAATTACAACCGCCAGCCGTTATCCAGCCTTCAGCCGCTCGGACGGGAAAACAGCAGATAGCTGACGGCTAATCAAAGCCGCTGGCCGCCAGCCGTCTGCCAGCCGCTCAGCTGCTGATCAAAGAGCAGCAAAATCACTGCTACCCATTTAAAAACAACAGCAACGTGTGCTACGAATGTCTGGACTTTTGCTAAAAGAGAACTAACAAATAGGGGTAAGAAACTCCCTATATATATATATATATATATATATATATATATCAGTTTTTAACATCTTATGGACTGATTAATATTTAGATAGGGATAGATATTTATCCTGATCCCTTTTATTGGCTGATCTGCAATCCAATCTCATATAGTCCAAAAAGGGCTGTAAACATTTTACTAATCCTTCTTTTTTACAGGTTTTGCGCATACACATAATTATATATAACAAGCGCTTTTTTATTTCTGTAATATATGAAAAATTAATTAATTGAGCTGCTATCAAATCCCTTTCAAAGCGCAATTTAGCATTCTTTTTTCCCCTTTTATTCTTACCTTGTTATTGGTCTGGTACATTTGTTGTCTAGGGCAGCACCCCAACCTACATAATCTGACTATTTATGTCTTTATGAGTAATTGGGGTTATCACAATTTACCATTAATATCTACTGGTACACAAGATATCTTCTTTTCCCTTACCAGAATCCCTTCTAATTCAAATGATATCATGAAAAAGTCTATTCTGTATCTTGAGAACAATCAAACATAAAAAAGAGAAAATGCAGATGCTCACTCAATGTACTAAACAATGCTAATCAGAATAACTATAATAAACTCTGCAATATATAGTATCAGAGTAAAATTGAGGTGCTTAGCATAATTTTGGCCAAAAATATGGGCCCATCAATCACGACCAGGTGACCTTATCTTGAGGGTCCCTAACATTCCAAAGGTTCAAGTCCAGACAATGGTACCCTCTAGGCCAGCACAAGCCACTTGCTTCAAGGCATCACACTATTGGGAGGTTTAAGTGTTAAAGGGTATTACATTAGTAAGAAACAGCAACTATGGACCTTATTCAGCCGATACATTCGCATGCAGTGTCCGCGTCCTTAGGTTTCACACACGCGCATATGCCATAGTGCACGTGAGCTACCCTTCACCATGCGATCACATCCTGGAAGGATGCGTTCACATGGTTATTGAAAGGTGATGGGTGTCCGTGGACAGTGACGCAGCATTAGGGGGAGCGGTGATTGGGAAATGCAGGTGGGTCATGGCTGTTTTCGAGCTGTTCCTTGCATTTTCAGACTGCACTCTGCACCGTGCTGATGACGCCTGCACTTCCTGTGATAGGAAACATGGCAGCAGGACCGCTGACTATTCAGTCAGGCTGCACAGACAGGGGTCTTCCTCTATTAAATGCATTTGCAATTAAATTGCCAATGCATTGCAGGCCGCACCACACATGCTGGGCAGCCCTACCCTGTGCTGGGTGGCCCCCAGCATGTGAGTATATGGATGCAGATTTTGCTGTGTAAGCAAGATCTGTGTCCATCTCTGAATAACCCCATATGTGTTGAGAGTGTTACATAGGCAAGAGGTAATAATTAGGGAGTTAAAAAGTGGTACATTGGTTAAAAAAAAAAAAAATAGGTGCAAAAAAAGTGCTACATTAAGTGATACAATATGATGTCCCAAAGCAGCCAGGCCACACCAACCCAATGGGCCCCACGTACTAAACTCACTGCCAAATTGTATACATTTATTCAGGACTTACCATTCATACCTTTTTCAATATGCAGTCCGCAAATGCTAGACAATAATGGATTAATACAGTATAGCCCACCAACAGGAAATGAGAAGATTGGATTTGTTGGAGATAATTGTAACGAGTGGCAAACCATTAGAAATATCATACAAACACATGGGATGTCCTTACATCAGACAAATATTTGAAAATTAGACTTTGAACATTGGTGGAGGTGAGTTGGAGAAGAGTGTTGAATTTAAACAAGTTAGTACATAGTAATTTCTTACTACACTTGAGGAAAACATTCAAACTAAAAGGAAGCTTTAAACGTGGCACATGTAAAGCATGCCAGCATATTTATTATTTATTAACAGTCTCTTATATAGTGCAGCAAATCCAGGTGCACTATACAATTGGAAACAGTGATAATATAAAACAAAACAATTGGAAACAAGAGTGAAAAAACAAGACTGGGTAATAATAGACAGTCAAAGAGGTAAGAAGGCCCTGCCCAGAAGCTTACAATCTATAGTGAAGTAGACATTGATACACAAGGATTGGTGTTATCTATTGCAAAAAGGTCCACCAGATTGCAAAGGTTCTTAGAGGGGCTGAATGATATGGTCACACAGCAATGTAGGCCTAGGATCAGGAGGATGGGAAAGTGAAGAACGGGAAAATATATTAGGATATGAGTGGACTCTACAGTAGGGAAGTAATTGGATAGGAAAGTTTATTATGGTTATGTGGGCAGTTCCGGAATTTAAAAGGCTTGCCTGAAGAGGTGAGTTTTCAGGGAACGTTTCAAGGTTTGGAGACTAGAGGAGAGTCTTTTTGTGCTTGGGAGGGCATGCCACAAAATGGGTGCAGCCCGAAGAATGTCCTGTAATTGTGAATGGGAGCGAATAATGAGTGTGGATGAGAGACATAGATCTTGTGAAGAGCGAAGAGGTCGGGTTGGAAAATATTTTGAGATAAGCGAAGATTTGTACATTGGTGTAGTTTTGTTAATGGCCTTGTGTGTGAATAAATGTATTTTATATTGAATAAGATAAAATACAGGTAACCAATGGGGGGACTGACAGAGCAGCACCACAGAAAATTAATGTCTAATGAGGATGATTAGCCTTGCAGCAGCATTCAGCATTGATTGTAGTGGTGAGCGTCTTTTATTGGTAAGACCAATAAGAAGACTATTGCAATAATCAATGTGGGAGATGATGAGAGCATGGATTACAGTTTTGGCAGTTCCTAGTGTAAAAGGTGGTCATTCCGAGTTGATCGCTCGCAAGCAGTTTTTAGCAGCCATGCAAACGCTATGCCGCCGCCCACTGGGAGTGTATTTTAGCTTAGCAGAAGTGCGAACGAAAGGATCGCAGAGCATCTACAAAGTTTTTTGGTGCAGTTTCAGAGTAGCTCAAAACCTACTCAGTGCTTGCGATCACTTAAGACTGTTCAGTTCCTGTTTTGACGTCACAAACCCGCCCAGCGTTCACCCAGCCATGCCTGCGTTTTTCCTGGCACGCCTGCTTTTTTCCTGTCACTCCTGTGTTTTTCCGAATACTCCCTGAAAACAGTCAGTTGACACCCAGAAACGCCCACTTCATGAAGCTTTGCCTAGAGTGCAGAGAGATATTGCACCGGGTAGCTGGGGAGAAAAAGAAAGGAAAGGTACTCTCATTTTTGGGGGGACACGCTTAAATAAATTAAAACTTAACTTTTATTTATACAGTAATAAATTCAAAGTAATACTCATTGCGTAGTAGAACACCATATAGGATAGAAATCAACAAAGAATTTTCAAAAAGAGTTTTTAAAAGAGAAAACAAAACACATAAAGGCAGAGTATTTATAATGTGAGACTACACCAATATGTAATCTCAGATAAGTATATATACTAGATTTTTGCCAAGTAGCACACAAAATATAGATATATATATCAGTAACTGAAAAAAAGTGTTTTCAATTGAAAGATCATTCTTTTAGTCTATTATTGTCAGTTATTGATATTGTAGCACTTAAGGTCCATACACACTGGGTGTTTTTGCCCAGCGTGTATGCACAGCGATGATCGCTGACATTGCGCCCCTACCCAGTGAAGTCAGCGGGGGTGAGCGGCTTTCCGTAGCAGGACGCTATGGAAAGCCGCTCACCCCGCCGTTCATCTACTGGTAATACAGGAGTAGATGAACGGCGGTTGCCAGCGATGAAGCGGGGGCGCGCATCAGTGCTCACCGCTCATCACTTGTCCATACACACTGGGCGGCTTTGAGCTAAAAGCAGCTCAAAACACCAAAAGTGATCTGCTTTCAGCTCAAAATCGCCCAGTGTGTATGGGCCTTTACATTATTGGAGAATAGTTCACAAAATAGCAGTGTGATTTGCTACACATACAGTATCTATAGGGGTACGGTGTTACATATAACTAGGTAAAAATCACAATGTGTCCTATGTGTGTAATCAATAAATCAATGATCATACAGTTGTTCCAATAGCAGTCGAGTTTCATACTAACAGTTTCATATATATCACAGAGATAAATTGCTTATTCAACAGAAGTTTATCACAGAAGTAGATATATATGTCATAAAGCTATCAAACAGCAGAGCAATGGTAGTACTTGTCTGAGCCTATGGGCGGAACCTGCCGGGGGCAGGGCCGGATCTAGGGGAGGGCGAAGGGGGGCGATCGCCCCCCCCCCCCGCCCCTAACAGTCATAGCCATGCCCACTTTTGAGCAGAAGAGAGCTCTCCGGGGAGAGCCTGAGGCAGAACGATGTGCTGCAGCTTATACCACAGCAGCACAGAGGAGCAAGGAGAGCAAGGGTTACAGAGCATTTGCCCCTCACTTGCTGTTGTGTGGGTACTAGGGCTAATAAATACAATTACACCATAGCACAGTCACATGTACATAGAACAATCACAAAGCTCTATCTCAGTCTCACTCAAAAAGTTCAGTCAGAATTGAGAGGAGGAGGAGTTAGGATTGCAGATGGGAGGAGTTGGGACTGTAGAGGGAGGAGTCAAGATTAAACAGTAAACCGCCCCCCCTAAAGAAAAGTCTAGATCCGTCCCTGGCTGGGGGCAGCACAGAGTCCGGCCCCTACTGCATGTTGTACACGCAGCAGGGCTGCGCCATCAGCGGGCAGCTGCTATGCGGCACGAACAACGAACATTGAGTTATTACACAGCCTGGCTGGCAGCAAGAGGCTGCCTCGTGCTGTCCGAAATTCGTACTCCCGCCAGTAATGAGGTCTCTGGTAGTGTTCAGCTGTCACAGAACGAACAAGACAACACACACACAAACACACATACACACACCTGCAACGTGTATAAGGGGCTAACTACTACAACATGTATAAGGGGCTACCTAGTGCAACGTCTATAAGGGGCTACCTAGTGCTACATGTATAAGGGGCTACCGAGTGCTACATGTATAAGGGGCTACCTAGTGCTACATGTATAAGGGGCTACCTAGTGCTACATGTATAAGGGGCTACATAGTGCTACATGTATAAGGGGCTACCTAGTGCAACATGTATAAGGGTTTCGACCTGGTGCAACGCGTATAAGCAGCTCGACCTGGTGCAATGTGTATAAGAAACTCTGCCTGGAGCAATGTGTATACAGCAGTTGTCAGCCGTCCCGTCCCCCCCTCCCTCCCTCCACATCAGAGCAGAGACGCAGCACAGTATTCTTCCCATGGGGGGGTTTGCATGTTTAACTGATATCATTGTACTTGGGGGGGAGGCAATATCATTGTGTCTAGGGGCGGCCTGACCCCTAAATCCGTCTCTAGTCCCCTGTAATATCAGATATTGCCCCAGCCCTGCTTACAAGGAATATTTAGAGTACTCTAGACAGAATGTCCCTCTGTTTATGTGATGGATCCTCTTTTTTCACATTATTGATAGAGGAATAAGCGACTTTTATGAAGTGTAACAATCTAGTTGTACACTTGGTAATAACAAATGAAAGATTTGTTTCAATTGTGAACTGCCACAGATAACCTCAACAAACAGAGAATTGAGTACTGAAGGAGTTTTGTGTGAAGTCTACTATAAATGGGAACTCCTCTGTGATAGTAATTGTACAAAAATATTAGAACTATAGCCAGATTACACATTGGGTTGAATACTAATTCCATGGCACAAAGATTTGGACTGCATATTGAATGAGATTAGTCCTCCTGCTGCAAATACAGAATCTGCAATTGAACAACCTGATAGGTGCTGAGATTTGAATAAGGAAATATATTGAAGTCTCTATCTACTGTACAGGAGTTAAGAGATCATCTATGCTCTGATTTTAAGAAACACAATAAACACAATAGTGGTAATTATAATTTGAACTAGTATTCACTGATAAGTAATTTATACATTTATGATTGAGAATATATAATAAATAAGTAAAAATCACAGTTGAGACATTTTTAATAAATTACATTATATGAAACAGGTTCCTAGGTATATTCAATATAGTGTACACCAAAATTATTAAGTTGAATTTAGGTTGATATTGGAATAAGGAAGGTCTAGGTATCCTGATTTAAACAGACATCCTGTACAATCATAAAATAAATAATACACAACACACAACAGTTATAGAATTTGCTTTTAATACATATAATAAAAGTTATTTATTTTATTTACCAGTCGATTATGTGCTCCATTTAGAATACTTTTCTCTTCATGTTTGTTCCCTTATGGGAATGTATGAAGACTGGTTGGGGTCAAGTGATACGATTATCATTATGTCATATCCCCAAATCCAGGTCCCATCCACATACCACACTCATATTCAGCTGATTCACAATGGAATATAAATCCAACAAACCTTATCAACATCACATCTCCCTCCAAGTCACTAAAATGTGCTTTATGGAATGCACGCTCTGTTTGCAACAAATTAACATCTATTCATGACCTTTTCATAGCAAAAAAAATTCAATATGCTAGCTATAACTGAAACATGGCTCACACAATCAGACACGGCCTCCCCTGCAGCACTGTCACATGGTGGCCTCCACTTGACACACACACCCCCAGGCCTGGTAACATTAAAGGAGGTGTTGTTGGAATATTACTGTCCAAATCTTCATCGTTTTACCACCTGTTCCCTCACTCACATTTACATCATTTGAAGTACACTCTATTAGGATTTTCACCCCTTTCTCTAAGCGTGTTGCAGCTATCTATTGCCCACCTGGGCAACCCAAAAAGTTCCTGGAAGATTTTTCTGCTTAACTCCCTCACTTTCTATCCTCTGACATCTCCACCATCATTATGGGCGATTTCAATATCTCTATTGACAGTCCATAATCTCCCCATGCCTCTAAACTACTCTCTCTAACCTCCTCTCTTGGCCTCTCCCAATGGACTGACTCCCTTACTCATCAGGAGGGCCACAGCCTTGATCTTGTATTCACCAGACTATGCTCTGTTTCTGAACTCACTAACACTCCTTTCCCTCTTTCAGATCACAACCTTATCACCTGCATGCTCTCCTCCATTACTTCAAACTCAATGTCCCTGAAGTCTACAAAGACGCCTCTAACCCGCAGAAATATTAACGCTATTAATTTTCAACAACTATCTACCTCTCTGCAACCACTGATCTCACCAATTTCTACATTCACCTCTCCTGAGACTGCTGTGTCACACCTTAACCAAACTCTAGAAACAGCACTTGATGAAGTGGCTCCAGCTACCTATCACACTCCACGTAGACTTAGGGAGTCATTCCAAGTTGATCGTAGCTGTGCAAAATTTTGCACAGCTACGATCAACTTTCCTGACATGCGGGGGGACGCCCAGCACGGTGCTAGTCAGTCCCACATGTCAGTCCGGCCCCCCTCGCAGAAGTGCAAAGGCATCGCACAGCAGCGATGCCTTTGCACTTCAGGAATTAACTCCTGGCCAGCGCAGCTTTAGCGTGCTGGCCAGGAGCTACTCCTTGCTCCCTGGCCCGCAGCGGCTGCGTATGACATCACGCAGCCGCTGCGGCCCGCCCCCCATTTGGTCCAGCTACGCCTGCGTTGGCCGGACCGTGCCTACGAAACGGCAGGGAAACGCCGCCATTTTGCCTCCTCCCGCCCATCGATCGCCTCTGCCTGTCAATCAGGCAGAGGCGATCGCTGTCCTGCTACGGCCGTTGGCCATCCTGCATGCACAGGCGCACAAAGGCGCCGGCGCATGCGCAGCAGGGACCCGTTCACTCTGCTGCATGAAAACGCAGCGAGCGAACAGATTGGAATGACACCCTTAGATGTCAACCGTGGCACTCTAAATACACTAGACACCTACAAAAACTCTCATGTAAAGTAGAACGGCAGTGGCGTAAATCTCGTAGTTCAAGTGACTTTCTCACATATAAGACCACCTACCACACTTATCGTAATGCTCTGGACACTGCCAAACAAACATATTTTCAATCTCTCATCTCTGCTCAAGCCTCTAACCCCAAGCGACTTTTAATACATTTAAATCACTTCTTGTTCCTCCCTCACCTAACCCACCAGCCACTGTCAGTGCGCAAGATCTTGCTTCCTATTTCAAGGACAAGATTGACAAGATCCTAAATAAAATGGTATGCTCTTCCACAGCAAGTGACCTGCTCAATTCCCTGCCTGAACCCTCTAACACCTTGTCTTCCTTTGATCCTACAAATGAAGATGAAGTATCTGCACTCTTCTCATCTGCCTACTCTAGTACCTCTCCCCTTGACTCTATACCCTCACAAATTAGTAAAGCTCTGTCTACTGTGCTCATCCCAACCTTAAAGAAAATCTGTAATCTCTCCTTGTCTACTGGTATCTTTCCTTCTCTATACAAGCATGCAGTGATTACTCCCATTCTGAAAAAACAAAACTCTGACCCGAACTCTCTCTCAAACTACCATCCCATCTCTCAGCTCCCATGCCCCTCCAAGCTACTGGAGAGACTTGCCTACACTCGCCTCACACACTTTCTTAACTCACACAGCCTACTGGACCCACTTCAGTCAGGATTTCGTGCCCAACGCTCCACAGAGACAGCACTGACTAAGGTAGTAAATGATTTGGTCACTTAAATCTAAAGGACATTACTCTCTACTTATTCTCCGTGATCTCTCTGCTGCTTTTGACACTGTTGACCACTCTCTTCTCATACAAACACTACAATCCCTAGGTATTCAGGACACAGCCCTTTCTTGGTTCTCATCCTACCTATCTAATCGCTCCTTCAGTGTTCGTTTCTCTGATTCCACCTCCTCTTCGCTACCTCTCTCAGTTGTAGTACCGCAAGGCTCAGTCTTAGGTCCTCTGCTTTTCTCTATCTATAACACATCTCTTGGCAAACTAATCAACTCTTTCGGATTTCAGTACCTTCTGTATGCAGATGATACTCAAATCTACCTATCCTCCCCTGATTTGTCACCATCTGTATTGGGCCGTGTCACTTAATGCCTTTCTGCCATTTCATCTTGGATAACATCTCGCCACCTCAGACTTAATATTTCCAAAAGAGAATTAATTATATTTCCACCAGCCAATAGTAGTTTCCAACCTGATATCTCTATCATTGTTGAGAACTCGGCAATCATCCCTACCCCACAAGCTTGCTGCCTAGGTGTCATTCTTGACTCTGAACTGTCCTTTGTTCCCGACATTCAATCTGTCTCAAGATCATGTTACATGCATCTAAAAAACATATCCAAAATACGACCATTCCTTACACAAGACACAGCAAAAACTCTAATCCATGCTCTCATTATCTCCCGCACTGATTATTGTAATAGTCTCCTGACCGGTCCTCCCAAACATAGGCTCTCACCACTACAATCCATTTTGAATGCAGCTGCGAGGCCAATCTTCCTCGCTAGACGTTCATTGTCTGCAGATCCGCTCTGTCAGTCCCTCCATTGGTTACCGGTATTCTACCATATTAAATATAAAATGCTTTTACTGACATACAAGGCTATTAACCAAACTGCACCAACATACATCTCTTCACTCATCTCAAAATATCTCCCTATCCGACCTCTCAGCTCTGCACAAGATCTATGTCTCTCATCCATACGCATTACTTGTTCACACTCAAAATTACAGGACTTTATACGGGCTTCACCCACTCTGTGGAATGCCCTCCCACGCACAATAAGACTCTCCTCTAGTCTCCAAACCTTTAAACGTTCCCTGAAAACTCACCTCTTCAGACAAGCCTATCAAATTCCAGACCCACCCACATAACCTTCAGTGCTTCCCTATCTAATTACACCCTCTCTGTACAGTACACATAACATCACATATTTTGTCTTTCTTTACTCTCACACCCTCCTGACACTTGGCCAACATTGCGGGGTATCATATCATACAACCCATTAAGAACCTAGAAATCTGGTGGACCATTATGCAATAGATAGCATCTATCCTTGTGTATCTATGCCTATTTCCCTATAGATTGTAAGCTTGCAAGCAGGGCCTTCCTACCTCTATGTCTGTCTGTTTTTACCCAGTTTTGTTCTATTACTGTTGTTCTAACTGTTAAGCGCAACGGAATATGCTGCGCTATATAAGAAACTGTTAATAAATAATAAAATAAATAAAATATCAGTCACATCCCATTGCTGAGTTCCCGCAATTCATTCTCCCACCCTGCCCACTTTACTTGGAAGTGGGTCGGATGTGGGAGGACCACCCACTCTTCTCCAGGAGGTTCCAAGTGGGAATGGATATTGGTGTTTGCAAACATGGAGCACTCTCAGACCAAAATAAAGGTTTCAAATAGACCTGCCTGTGAGCAGTGTGTACTGCAGAAGCCTGCACCAGACCAGTGTGATTTGTGCAGTAGTTCTTTGTTAAACTTTAAATAAATGTTTAAAATGTAGAAAAAAAATGCATCCCCCCCAAAAGTATAACTAGTACTGGACCAATGAGCCAGTCCCGGTCCTGGTAATACGAGGAAAAAAATTCATATTTCCATGAACCAGCTTCAGGCTCAACCAGCAGGCGGAGTGGGGGATGGTTGATATAATGCCACAGCTGGTGGACATGGTTCACGGTGGACCCCAGCCAAAACATTATCCTCCAGCAACTAGTCAGCACAGGCCAGGTATTCCTCTGAAAGTGGAAAATCCCACAATAAAGGGGACCCTCTCCAGAGGCCTGTCCCGAAGACCGGTACTATCTCCCACACCCCTGGACAGTGGGTGCAGAGTTGATGCTGGTTAAAGTTAGAAGCAATACATTCCAGTACAAAGGTACTACAGGTCCAAGCAAGCTGGCCCCAGAATGTCACCACTTGGAGAACTGCAATTGCCAACATGCCCGGACAGTAGGGGCCCACTGGCACCTGTACCTCCACTGTAAAGGACATTTAAAACAGACAAGACACACTGAATATTTTAACCCTTTATTACACATTCACCGGCCCTCACACTACATACTTATCGCTACACTCCGATGCAGGTCAGTCCCCTTCTCCAGTAGGTATCCATAGGGCTTGGTAAAATAAAAATCACCCGATCCACCAGACACAGAAGCACTGTATATACAGTGCATACTGTATATACAGCACTTCCCCAGAGAATGAAAGAACCTATGTGGTTCTCTGCACTTCAGCCATTCTCAGTCAATCAGCGGCTTCTGCCATACAGTAGAAATAGCCACTGATTGGCTGAGAGTGATCTGACTTTCAGCCACTCTCTCCTTTATTGGAGTGTCTCCACTTCCCGAGAAATCCTCGGCCTGGGGTGACTAGTTGGGGGAGAATAATGTTTTGGCTGGTTACCCTGTGAATGATACTGAAGGGACATATCCAATATCCATCCACTAGATGAGATATAATCAGCTGCCAGAGAGGTCTGGCCAGCCGATAACCTACCGTTAGTAATATGGGCAATAAGGACTCTTCTTTCCTTCCAACATACAGTATGGAATGTCCAACTTGTTGTTGCAGTTTTCACTACCTGCTGCTGCTGGTGTCTTATCCTCAGTTGCTGCTTGTCTGACTCTTCTTATGTTAGGGACTTGCTTGTAGAACAGTTTTAGGTAAATTAATTAGGAAAAGTCTTTCAAGTTGTACCTTCCTCCCAGTCTAGACATTGCATTTTCCTTTAGTTTTCATATTTGATAAATTCTCCCTAAACTCCCGCTTCTCAATATGTACAGTATAAAAAGGCACTGTCTGGAGAAATCTCTGGGTGTCTTGATAATTTTCCAATGACCAGCTACAGTGGCCAGGCCTTCTGTTAACTTCTCAATGGGGAAAAACCCCACAGCCTTTTGGGCTTTTAACAGAGATGGATGCAGTAGCACAGCTGTGGATCTGTAGGCAGCGGCTGTGCTAAAATATGTAAATGTGGCAGGAGGTGTGAAGACATGCCTCCTGATTGCTTCTGTGATCTGCTGCTGCATCAGAAATTGCAGCATCGGATCACCTGCGTGCACACTGGCTATCTGAGTAACTCAGGATGTATGGGAAACTCATGCTTCAGGGGCCAGTTAGGCTGCCTTGGAAAATGCAGACACTGGCCTTGGCTCGCCTCAAAAAATGGGGCCAACACACAAACGCTATCAAGAATGCTGCCTGTCACCACACTCAATCAAGATGGCAAATGGTACAGTATAGTGGAAATATTTTACAGTTACTGGTAAATTTTGGGCTGACAGTACCAACCCAAGTACTGCCCCTAAACAAGCGCCGTCCCTCAGCACGTGCATGAATAAACACACAAGGTTTGTCCAGCAATTGACTGGGGCCTACAGCTACCCATTCACAGGGATAAATAAATGTAAGAAAAATATCATTACTTACCCCTCCTGTGGCACTGAACCGTTCTCCACATGCTTCCATACAGTGAATGGGTGTCAGTACTCTGATTGCTGAATAGCTTCAACCATTTACCAATCAGCAAGCTGACAGCCATTTCCTGTCTGGCTACAGTCTGGTAGAGATTGCTACCTGGCCGCACTGATGAGTGTAATTCGCAATCACAGTGGCCAGGCAGCATTCCCTCCCAAGAAAATTTGGAGGCACCAGCCAGGGAGGCAGAATAGTGGGGCCATGGACATCTGCCCAGTGTGTCTATATGTTAAAATGTCCCTGGTTTTGGTGTGGTATGAAGATAATTCCATGCCTGAGCAGGGTGATTTCAAGAAGGATATCATCCACTAACACTTGGTCACCTAGTCAACTATTACATATTTGTCTCTCCCTGTCTCTTTTGTTTCTTCACTGACCACAGTATCAACTCTGTTTTCCCAAATTCACCAAGCTTGCCCACATTATACCAGTAACTGACTATAATGTAATTGTACTAAAAAGTCCAATACATTATTTAAGTTTTAATCCATCACAACACAACATT
The DNA here is from genome assembly GCF_028390025.1 of Pseudophryne corroboree. NCBI lineage: Eukaryota > Metazoa > Chordata > Amphibia > Anura > Myobatrachidae > Pseudophryne > Pseudophryne corroboree. The sequence goes on along the minus strand of NC_086447.1, from coordinate 329,088,468 downwards.
TCTACAACTTGTGTCCGGTTCACTATACAAGCATATGTGTAAAATGTTATACCAGCCTATTCCATATCACATTATAGTAGCAGGTATTCCCATCACAGTCTGTATATAACATTTTTCCATACTTACCTACATAAATAGGCCATGCTCCCTTGCAGGACCTATTTATGCAGTTAATTGCCAAGAAAATCTATGAAAAGAAGTCATGGCCAAATTATATGATTATCATAGAATCATGTCATATTGATTCCGTACCATTGCTGAGTGCCAGCAATTTACCCTATTCTTCAGCAGGAAGTGGCAGGATGTGGGAGGACCACCCAGTCTTGTGGGAACTCCCTGAAAATGTGAGACTCTCATGGAGGTTCCCAGTAGGGATGACCATTGGTGGGGTAATCATCAATGGTGCAACCAGTTATGAACATCGATACTATCAATCCATTAATGGTTTGCACCCATCATTTTCCATCCTGCTTTAATGGTAGCAGATGGTGGGCCAACCACATATGGGGAGCAGGACTTAGCAACTGGAGGTCAAGCTAAACTCCATTACCAGCATTGATGGGTACAAACAAAACCATCCCCATTTTCATTAAATCTTTGAAATCGATGGCAAAACCATCAACCTTTGGTGGTGGCTATCTGTAGCTATGGAAGAGTAAGTAAGTATTGGGCCCATCATATTTAAATCATTTGTCTCTTCAACACATTATACCATCCTGTGCCCAGTAGGAGACAATGGACCAGCTGTCAGCAACCTCCAATGCTTTTCTCCAGCCGCGGCTGGTGCCCCTGGGCTGCAGCGCCATCCAAGCTGTGCAGGGAAGCGCTTACCAGGACATATGAACATACATATGTAGTTATATGTAACATATGTCCTGGCTTCCATCCCCAGGGATTTGCTGGCGCTGCAGCAAGGAACACAGTGCTCAGGCTGTCAATCATCATTTTGACCACCCCTGGAGTCCCATTGGCTGGTTACACAGGAGACTGGGCAGAGTAATGGCAGAATTTGGGAAACTCTGGATTAAACTGAAAAAGCTTTGCATCTTTTCCATATACAGTGTACTATAAAAAAAGGGTACAGAATTTAGCACTCAAGCCTACAGCCTGCCTGTCCGACCATCATTCATGAAGACCAAAGGGAAAATTTACTAAGCAGCGAGTTTGGATTTTTCTGCTGTTTTTGGTCAATTTTACAAGTTGGAGATTTACTAGAAGCACATTTGCAGGAAAATTGCACGAAAACCCAAACTTTAGACGGCAGTAAATTGCATTAGACCATCTGAATAATTATCGATAAGTATGAATAGAACACAATACAATTCCCAGATTTACTAACAATCATGTTAGTAAAGCTGATAGAAATCGCTGAATAACTGTACCACAATAGTACAGAAAAAAAGATTACCAAATGAGTGGCAGGTTGGTCTGTGAGGTGTTCCAATTTGTCCTAGTTGTTATGATTTCTGGCAGTATTTATTCCCCACTACGATGGGTTCTTAGTGCACTTCTGACAATGTTCTCTGACTGGGTGTCAGGTAATAGTCTACTTATTACCAGCATGGATTGCACCTGACACATGGCTACTTCAGTCTGCCTGATACAGCACTCATTTCTGGATCAACAATAGTCTATGGTTACCTGTGCTCCTGTGTGCTCCTGTGTTTTGTGCCTACCAGCAAAATAACTTCTGACCACTCATCGGGTTATCTTTTTTTGTTATTATTCAGTTGTCTGGGACTTTATTTGCTTCTGCCATTGGTACTACTCTAAACTAAAATGCTTTGGTGCTGGAAATGAAAATGTAAACACTTTCAAAGCTCCACCTCCTTTGGTATTCTTCCAAGCAGTAATTTTCTTTAGAGCTTCTTAATGCACTCAAATATATGATTCACGTATCAAAAACAATAATGCAGCCCCCTACTGGAAATGGTGGTCTACTTAATATGTAGACAATATCACATTCACTGGAGTGGCTCAAGCCAGATAGGATCACATTCCTCCCTCCAATTCACTTTCAATATTTTTTGTTGTATATGTAGGATAAAGGAAAAACTTCTAATAGTGTAATATATTCTTTTTAATAAATCTCAATCAAAATTCACAGTATAAAATGGACTCTCATCCGGTCATATGGTCTACCAACAAAAAGTAGACAACAGTGTATGGATAATTACAGTGTAACAGGCATCCCTGGATCCCCACTATACCGTCAACCCGGGAGAAAGCTTCAACAAACAGTCCTCAGCCAAAGTGTTTCGATACACAAGTATCTTCCTCAAGGCCAGATGCCTTGAGGAAGATACTTGTGTATTAAAACGCATTGGCTGAGGACTGTTTGGCGAAGCTCTCTCCCGGGTGGACTTATACACTGTGCTGGTAGTGCCCCTTATATAGAGCCCATAGTAGTGGTGCCCATTAGCAATACCCCCAGTAGTAGTGCCCCTTATGTCCCCAGGAGTGATGCCCCTTATGAAGTGCCCCCTTTACAATGTCCTCATTAATAGTGCCCCCCATAGTATTGGCCTTAATGGTAATGCCCCCAGTTGTTTAGCCCCCTGTAGATATGCCCCCAGTAATTATGTACTTGTAGTTATGCCCCCAGTAGTTTATCTCCCAGTGGTAATGCCCCTGCGGTTATGACCCCAGTAGTTTATCCCCCCTTTAGTTTAGCCACCAAGTGGTAATGCCCACAGTAGTTTAGCCTCCCTGTAGTTTAGCCCTCATGTAGTTTAGCCCCCCTGTAGTAATGTCCCCAGTAGTTTATCCCCCATGTAGTTAGCCCTCCCTGTAGTAATGCCCCCTGTAGTAATGCCCCCCTGTAGTTTACCCCCAGTAGTTAGCTCCCCTGTAGTTTGCCCCCCGTAGTTAGCCCCCTTGTAGTTTGCCCCATGTAGTTAGCCCCCAGTAGTTTAGCCCCCTTATAGTTTGCCCCCTTGTAGTTTAGCCCCCAGTAGTTTAGCCCCCTTGTAGTTTGCCCCCAGTAGAAGCGCCGCTTTCACTCAAAGATATAAAACATAAAACAATACTCACCAAGCCCCGCTTCCGCGTCCGACTGCTGCAGTCCTCCTGGTGTCCGCTCTTCGGCACTATGGGAGAGATGTCATGACACTTGGGTGTAGACCAGGGGTGGGCAATTATTTCAGCTGAGGGGCCACTTGACACTTTCTTGTCACTATCCGTGGGCCACGCATAAAATAGCAGCTCCCCCCTCCCCACGTGCCAAAAATATAGGGACGTGGCTTCGTGTGGAAGGGGCATGGCCAAAAAATAATACAGATTCATATAAGGCTGCTCCACGGTGACAGAACACGGGGGTGTGACACAGTGACAGAACACGGGGGTGTGACACAGTGACAGAACACTGGGGTGTGACACAGTGACAGAACACGGTGGGGGTGACACAGTGACAGAACACGGGGGGTGACACAGTGACAGAACAAGGTGGGGGTGACACAGTGACAGAACAAGGTGGGGGTGACAGTGACAAAACACGGGGGGTGACAGAACACTGGGGTGTGACACAGTGACAGAACACTGGGGTGTGACACGGTGACAGAACACGGTGGGGGTGACACGGTGACAGAACACGGTGGGGGTGACACGGTGACAGACCACGGTGGATGTGACATGGTAACAGAACACGGTGGGTGTGACACGGTGACAGAACACGGGGATGTGACACAGTGACAGAACACAGGGGTGTGACACAGTGACAGAACACGGGGGTGTGACACAGTGACAGAACACGGGGGTGTGACACAGTGACAGAACATGGGGGTGTGACACAGTGACAGAACACTGGGGTGTGACACAGTGACAGAACACGGTGGGGGTGACACAGTGACAGAACACGGGGGGTGACAGAGTGACAGAACACGGGGTGTGACACAGTGACAGAACACTGGGGTGACACGGTGACAGGACACGGTGGGGGTGACACAGTGTCAGAACACGGGGGGTGACAGAACACTGGGGTGTGACACAGTGACAGAACACGGGGGTGTGACACAGTGACAGAACACTGGGGTGTGGCACAGTGACAGAACACTGGGGTGTGACACAGTGACAGAACACTGGGGTGTGACACAGTGACAGAACACGGTGGGGGTGACACAGTGACAGAACACGGGGGGTGACAGAACACTGGGGTGTGACACAGTGACAGAACACGGTGGGGGTGACACAGTGACAGAACACGGGGGGGGTGACAGAACACTGGGGTGTGACACAGTGACAGAACACGGTGGGGGTGACACAGTGACAGAACACGGTGGGGGTGACACGGTGACAGAACACGGGAGGTGACACAGTGACAGAACACGGTGGGGGTGACACAGTGACAGAACACGGTGGGGGTGACACAGTGACAGAACACGGGGGGGTGACAGAACACTGGGGTGTGACACAGTGACAGAACACTGGGGTGTGACACAGTGACAGAACACGGTGGGGGTGACATAGTGACAGAACACGGGGGGTGACAGAACACTGGGGTGTGACACAGTGACAGAACACTGGGGTGTGACACAGTGACAGAACACGGTGGGGGTGACACAGTGACAGAACACGGGGGGTGACACGGTGACAGAACACTGGGGTGACAGTGACAGAACACGGGGGTGTCACTGTGACAGAACATGGGGGGGTGACATGGTGACAGAACACGGGTGGGGTTAGTACAGCGAGAGCTAAAGATCTCTACCCCCAACCTAAAAACAGTCTGACGCCACTGCCCGCACACACAAATGTACGCACACTAACACACACACTTTATTTCTTTCACTCACTTTTTCCAGTAACTCACTGATCTGGCTGGTAGTGGCAGGAAGGATTGATCTGTAGTAGTCTGCTCTTGTCCCGTGTAGCCCCGCCCCTTAGGTCCCGTGTAGCCACGCCCCCTCGGCGGCGCGTAGCTCCGCCCCTTTTTCGGCTGAACACAGCCATTGTCACTGGGGACTCTGGAGGCGCCATGCAGCAGCAGCAGGGGTGACTGCATCGGCAGCTTGAAGGTACTGCAGAGCAATGACTAGCAGTCGGGCCGCTTGTCATTGCTCGCTGGTGGGAGGCAGTGGCAGATCAGCTCACACTGCCCAAAGGTCACACAACTGTGGGCCGGGCAGGATCGGTTTGCGGGCCGCATCAGGCCCGCGAGCCGTATTTTGCCCACCCCTAGTGTAGACTCTCGTGGGCATGTGGACTCGGGAGTGTTCTGTTGCCAGTAAACCTCACTCAGCTTAAATCTCTCTTTGCTGTGGAATCACAAATACTATTATTAATATTATCAGGAAAGCCTCAATCAGATTTTTAATTTCTTTATTCATTTTATTTTAAAATCAGTTATTGCTGCAATTTTAAAATAAATAGCTTCAAAGCCAATACTAGACCAGTGTGTTAAGAAAACGCTTTGCAAAGGCAGTCTTTCATCAACTTTCATGTCCATGATGGAAACTTAAATTTATATGTATATATATATAGAAAAATATAACCAAATTGCGCTATAGGTGATCCGCCTTGGACCCAATAGTACTTGGGGAAGATCGGCTGCGAATCTCCAAATAAGTCCTCCTGCCAGTCGAGAACCAGTGGTTAAACAGTGTAGATGGTTGTATGGAGAGCGCTCAAACATGTGTTATTGTCTCTTTAATTTTCTAGGATAGTCCTTCAATTTGGAATTTGACCACGGGAAGTTGGATGATTCTGCAAAATACCCTCTCACCAGATTCACCCAGATAACAACATCACTCGTTAATTTAAAATTTCCATGAAATTTATTAAAATCTTTTCTTTAAAAATGATATATGACTCTTACATTGATCTTAACATTCGTGGGATAAGGTCTTAATGGAACTTGCTGTCTACCCCAGCCGGGGAGGAGCTCTTATGACAGCCTGTCCAACCAACAATGTTTAATCATCCAACGCGTTTCGTCTACACAGACTTCCTCAGGGGTATTTTTTATATGTAAGAGCGATGTCCTAATTGTAGAAATAAAAAATGGGACAATACACATATATCTTAATCACAGTAATTTAAAATCCTATATTTGATAAAAACCGGTACAGGATATTTCCAAAATTCTTGTAGCTAACGTACAGGAGAGTTCGGACTTTGTATAAACAGCCTTTATTTTTTGATAGCTGCAATACTGGAGCTTGTGTCCTCAACACTGTTCTCTAGGAGTGGCACTGCAGTGTCAGACAGGATGGCACTTAAAAAATAGTCCCCAAACAGCACATGATGCAAATTGCAAAGAAAAAAAGAGGTTCACCAAGGTCGCTGGATGGCTAAGCTAAGCAACCCAAGTGGCCGGCACAAACACCTGGCCAATCTAGGAATGGCACTGCAATGTCAGATAGGATGGCACTTAAAAAAATAGTAAAAACAGCACATGATGCAAAGAAAAAAAAGAGGTGCACCAAGGTCGCTGGATGGCTAAGCTAAGCGACACAAACACCTCAATATCACAGGAATTATTCGTTCTAATCAATGGTATTATTTATTGGTCCAAATCACTGGAAGAAAATGACAAAATCACTAGAATGAACAGCCAGTATCACAGGAATTATTAGTTCTAATCAATGGTATTATTGGTCCAAATCACTGGAAGAAAATGACAAAATCACTAGAATGAAAAGCCAGTATCACAGGAATTATTAGTTCTAATCAATGGTATTATATTATTGGTCCAAATCAATGTAAGAAAATGACAAAATCACTGGAATTAAATGGCAGTAATGTCGGGAATTATTTCAAATGGCAGTACCACTGGACATATACGGAAGTGTCAGACATGATGGCACTTTAAAAAAAACACCTTTTTTTTATATGACAGGGACAAACCCACTGTCCTAACAATTGGCAGGGCTGATTAAACAAACAGCCAGGGGGAAACTCCAGAATCCAGTTTGTAACCCTGGGTAATAATTTTTATTACCCGGGATATAATTATAATCACTAAGACTCCTCTGTAGTGATGTAGACGAGATCCACCCACATCAGTGGACCCCCACATGGGAGTCCTTCCGCGTCACGCTGAGGACGCTAAGGGAGTAGAATCCAACCTCTGAATTCGTACACCTGTAGAGGGTGCAGACTCTCTGCTCTTTCTATGGCCTAGCCTCGTGCAGAAGTAGGCCCTCCCAAATTCTCTCGATCTGGCAGCCCAAGGGGACTGCATCAGAGAAGCAGAGTTACGTCTTCTCACAGGTGGTGCTGCGGAAGGATTTGTATTCAGAGTGTCCCCAAGCGGTGTGTCAAAGTCAAAAATATTACATAGAGAGAACATACAAACTGCACACATTTAAGTCGCTATACTTGCAAATATGCGCAGCGAGCACAGCAATATATAGTAACACACGCATTTGCTCGGACATGGCACGGAGATGGATTCGGCGCTTGTTTCATACAGTACATGGTTATAATAATGTCGGGCACCAGACATCATGGAGATTTAGAATTGGCTGATGAATTGATGTCATGAATGTGTATTATTTGAACAGAACCAGATGCGCCCGTCATGTTTGGTATTGAAGCAAGCAGAATGATGTGTGGGTTAGTTTGATGCTTGTTGTGAAGTTGTGGGACATTGCAGCGGATAGATATGATTATATGCATAAAAGCTAAGATCACTTAGTTAGAACAATGAATGATCAAGCCAACCATTTACTAAGTTTTCAGGGCTGAACCTGATCAGCATATACAAAGAGAATAGTGACTCAATCATAAAGGAGAGAGAGAGACCCCTCCCCCAGGAACAGACACACAGGAGAATAGTTCCTGTCGGGGGGGGGGGTCGGGGTCAGTTGTGGGGGCCTCTGAGGACAGATATACTGTAACTCACTCACACAGCTACCTTACACACAGCAAGCATGGCTGGATCATCACCAGGCTCCTTACGAAAGGCTAAGTATCATAATCTCAATATCTCATGGCTGATTGGCATAGATTAGTTAGTTTGGAGATACAAATGGCTTAAGGTTAACGAGGTTTGGGCAGTTGTGTGATTGTTGGGTGTTTCTGTTGATACTCTGTGAAGTCTGTGATGAATTGGAACAGTAGACAATCTGTAGCATAGTATTTGTGGTATTTGTTTGCCTATGGTGATTTAAAATAGATTGTGCTGGTTTGTTATAATATATCTTGTTAATCATGAATAAGACCATGCAGTACTTTTGAATATGTGCTTGTAGCAATGGCAGGCTGATACTTGTGGGTACCTGGTGGTCTGGTCTTGTGATAGCTCATATGCTCTGGTTATTGAGATACTGTGTTTGCTTGAAATTGTGAAAGGTGATTTAGATGGTTTGGAATTGTAAAATCAGAACATATGCATTGTTTTGAGGCTTGGACATTTTGGAATAAAATGGAGTCTTGTGTCTTCTGCTATGTGATTGTGGTGTAGCAGAGAGTGCCATGTGTTTGGACCTGCAAATCTAAAATGGCTGCTGCCGGGTGTTTTCCCCTCCCCCTTTCAACCATGTGTTGCAGTCTTTGGAATCATGGGAGTTTTCTCAAAATGGAGTCTAGCTTCCATCCCATGCGGTATTCAGCATTGACTAACTGCGCAGCGATTGTCTCTCACATGTGTAGTTTTATCTGCAACCATATTGTCTTATTGTTATTGTTAGCCATTCTCTCTCTCTCTCTCCTCCCCTTTTCTCTCTCTTTTCCTCTTAAAGTATTATTGTACCATTATTGTATTTTTTGTGTAGTAATCTGGTTAGTTAGTCTATGTTATATTGTAGTGTATGACTTGTATTGTATTAATTCTTTTGCAAGTATAACATTCATAATATATATATAAGGCGTTAGACCCTAAGCCCAGGTATCTGTGTATTTCTTATAGTGTTAAGTATTCTCAGAGCGTCGGTGACGCTCGAACAGCATTTGAGTTAATAAGGTTATACTGTGTTGCATTTACACTCTATCACTACACTAAGGTTTTACTGCATAATATACTGTTTATGGTTTAGATATAAAGGTTTAACATTGTGAGCGTCAGCGCCGCTGGTGATCTCCTCGTGGTCCCGAGCGTCCGCTACGCTATAGCGAATCATTACGATAGACGGCAGCCAATAGTGTGCCTGCCTGTGATCTCTTGGCCGTGAGCGAACGTGACGCTTGAGCGTCTCGACTACGGCTAAGCGATTGCTACGCAACGAGCGTACCCTTACGGTACTCCATACGTGAATAGCGTACAGTGTTCTTAGACCTCATAAAGGGTTTTATATAAGATAAATATTTAGCTTTATCAATTGGCGGCTCGCCCGTCCTTCACATATCTGCACTAGGTAATTTCAGCAGACATTATCCAGCAGCAAAGGGCGGGAGGTTATATTCCTCGTAGTGCTGTTTGGATAAGCGTCTGCTTCGCTTAGTAAAGGGTGCTGAAGGAATCCGGGACCGGAGGTAAGAACAAAACAATAGTGTCTTTTTAAAACTGTTTATTTCTGTCTTGCGTACACACGCACGCATATCTGCATTTCTTTTCATTCGTGTATTTTCATATATCACTCTCCTGTTTGCCATTGTATAATTGATAAACGTACTAAGAGAGATTTGCCGCTATTTCATAGTTAAAGAGTAAAGGTAATACAGTTAAGGTATAGAAATACACACAGCTCTACCTAAAGGTAAAAGGAGAGATTGGTGTGGTGTGCGGTAGATGATCGAGGATCATCTACATTGATAAAACGTGTTAGTTGTGTTACGGTGGACAAAGACTGGTGTACACGTGTCTCTAACAAAGGGAGAGACTCGCGTACGCAAAGGCCGATGCACGCAGCGTAAATTACGCAACGGAGCGTCTGGGTACGCCCACGTAACTCAAGTCACACGATAGTGTTGATTGTTAAGTAACGCAACAAGCGATAAATAGCGCAACAGGCGATAAGTAGCGCAAATCTATTTTAAATTCGAAATTTAAATTAACAGATCCTTCTCCTAATTTGTAACACATCTGGTCTAAAGAGAAATTTCTGCGCAGAAATAGAAATAGAAACAAAAGTGTATATGTGGTGAGTGAGTGTTTGTTTTTACAATTTTGAGGATTGAACCAAAAGAAATCATCGAGTTCTCGTGAAGGTACATACGTGTAAGTGACATGCACGGTGGCTAGGGAGGCATCCTTGGTTAAACATAAAATTTGAGCATTAGAGTATAGCAGACCAGGAGGTCATACTGTAGCAGACCAGGAGGTCATAACAGACCAGGAGGTCTAGGTACAGCAGACAAGGAAGTCCGCTATAGAGTTCACAGGCACAACACCAAAAAAAAGGGTTGGTGCAACACCCATATAGGCCATACAAGCTCTTGCTGAAGGAATTCGCAGCCGCAATTTTCGATTCCACTAGTCGCTCCGTACATAAGATTAGTTGCTTATGTGCTGAACGATTGTACCGCACGTAATTGTGTGCATTAGTAAACCTGACCGGTACTATTTGTGTACGAAGGTCATAAACGCTATTTGTACATTCTAACGTGATTTGTGTAATTTTTTATTTTTTCAAAAAGGGAAGTTCGCTGGTCACTCAGGAACTATCTGACAACCACACCTTTACTGGAAAGGGTTAATGCTCTGCGGATCACACTCACATGTTCCAGTAAACAAAGGTTAATAGGGGCCCTGGGTCGAGTACGCCAGCACTATATCAGTGTGAACAGGTCGTATTGGTCGGCGTGGGCGAGTGAGTGAGGTGCTCGGTAAACTTCACCGTCAACCTATCGTGAATATCTTGTTTTTTTGTAAGGGTCCGTAACACCTGCAAATTATGGGGGCCAGTTGTTCAGGAAGGGGGCGATCAACCTCGGTTCGGGTTGATTCTATAAACCGACCAGTCGGGTCGGCAAGGTACGTAATGTGTGAAAAATACGGAAGGCACACAGAAATTTTATGTGATGAATGGGAAAGAATGACAATGCATGACGGGGAGAAATTCCCAAGAATAGGTAGCTTCAGCCCAGAAGTGTTAATGAATTTAAGGAGAAGGATAGGTCTTATTAAACCAGCAAAGAGACGAATCAAACATTATGATTATTTGCAGTTATGGCAACAGGAAAGTGAATTGCAAAGAGATTTAATTGACTTATCTGACTCTTATCTTGAGAGGAGAGACATGGCAATGGAGAGGATTATGGTTGCGGAGAAAAGCACAAGGTTGAACAATAAAAACGCTCTTAGCAACTGTAGTATAGATGATAAGAATAAGTGTAATAAATGTAACAATGATAATTGTAATACTGTTAAATGTACAACTATTAACCTATGCAAGTTGCACCCCATGTCAAACTTCCCTCAGGAATACAAACAAGAAAGTGAGCCCAGAACAATGTCGGCACCTCTTCCAGAAGCCATCCTACAAGACATCCAGGTGGACGCGACCAAATCGGTAAAGGCAATAATCAAACCCCCTAACGGAGGGTCAGGTGAGGTCGTGTCCACAGGTACGTACAATGTTTTATATCACGCACAAACAGATGTACCCCATATTGTAAGATCAACACATAATGATGTAGTTGAGTTTGATCCGGTCAGGGTGATCGCAATCCCCAATGGGAAGACTGACGATCAGGGAATCATTCCCGTCAAGGACAGTGCAATGCGCTGTCTCTGGTCCCGGACCGAATTGAGATCAATTATGACTGAATTTCCTGATCCTAGGAAAAATCTAGTAGCATGTCAAAGGTTTGTTAAAGAACTAGGAAACTCAACAGAACTCACCAACAAAGAGTGGCGAGCAGTGCTGAGGACATGTTTGCCCTCCAGTGTTGACCCTGAAAAATTCATTGCTGATTGTAAATTAGACACGGAGGCACCTTGTACGGAGGAACACAATCAGGAATGTATTAAGCAGATCAACCGACAGTTAGAAATATATTTCCCCGCCATTGTCGAGTGGAACAAAATCTTCTCCATAAGACAAAACGAAGGGGAAAGTATTTCCAATTATTTCAATCGAGCACTGCAAGTAATGGCTAGGAACACTGGGATCACAGACATCAAAACAAGTGCACCGCACAGAGAAGTAGCAGTATCTGTGCTAATGGATGGTTTAAAGGAAGTGTTGAGAGCAAAGATACAGATCACCAATCCATACTGGAGAGATAAATCAGTAACTGCATTAAGGGACTCTGCTGTTGGGCATGAGCAAACCAGCATCAAGCGAAGGGAAACAAAGAAGCCTCAGATCCCTGTGGTTAAGCCAAAGGTGACAAGGTGTTATAACTGCCAAAAGGAAGGTCATTTTGCAAGAGATTGCAGATCAGGAAGTAGACAAAATTCACATAAACCCCCTAGACAAAGATATGAGCAGGGTTATGACACACAAAATTATAAACAGGGATCATATAGAAAAAATTTTGAGCCACACCCATAATGTGCAATCAGGAAAGGTGATCATTAGGACTGATGGTAAGCCTGAGGTTATAGTTAATAAATTGGGAGGTCATTCCCTGAAGACACAGGAATGACCGGGTGAAACGTTGTAAATGTATCTGTGAAATGTTTCTTTTTTCTCTCTCCCCATCTCTGACGATTATTGGTAGGATTCAAACATTGCATATATACTTGGTCTTTGCAGAAGTCTACCAAACCCCAGCATGACCTATCCGCACCAATGTATTCTGGCCAGATACAGACAATGGAATATGGAAGTGCTGGGGGGAGGGACTGCGCAAGGAAACCATTGGACATGTAGATATGACAGCCTGATGATCTGACAATGTTTTAGAAAATGTTTATGTTTGAAAAATGTTTCTCTTTTTTTTTTTCTTTTCTGTTGTTTATTGATGTGTTATGTTATATATACATATATGAATTGTTCTCTCTCTCTTTTGTTTTTTTTCCTCTCCCTCTTCTCACTCATGTTTTATGTTTTAAAGACGGTATGTCACACCTCAGTTAGACAAATGGTAATGCAAGATTTTTTTTGCTCCTTACAGAAAGATCGCTGGTTTGGAGGGAATATTGCATCACCGGAATGTTCGTTTGGAAGACTGAGAGACAGCACCTTTTTGAGATGACAGCAGAACAAGAAGAACAACAAGACTAGAGAACTTAATTATCGTAACAAGTTTCTCTCCCCCTCAAACTGTTTTTCTGTACCCCCATTACAAATTTCTTCTTTTCTCCTCCTGTAAGATGGACTTGCCCCAAGAGACTGTGATATGGATTTTCCTGTTGACCATGATGTTGACCAGAGCAGTCTGTTCCGGCGAGAGTACCAGTGAGGTCGAGAAAGGATCCAGAAAGGTCCCGATGACTGAGAGACGGAGGTGTAAATTTCCAATAGCAATACAACCACCAAGCAAAAGGCGAGTACCAGAAACGATCTAGCCATGTTATTTGTAAACATTTTTCTTTTAAAGATTGTTAGCTGAAGAAAACTGTATCTGTAGGCTCTGTAACAACGTAGTGGAGGATGGGTGCATTAAGAAATGCCAATCCAGTTTTAATATCCATATGGACCGGCATCCATTGAGTGACTATCACTCCTTAGTGGGTAGTGTGTTAAATAAAACAGATTGTTGGGTATGCTCTCAAGTACCTCAAGGTCATAGCAAATCAGGGCTAGTACCATTTCCTTTAACGTTAGGGGAGGTACTTGAGTTAAGTGGTGGGAGACCAGTGGACAGGAGGTTTAATATCTCCAGCCCTCCTAGTTTGAAGCTCCACCAATACCATGTGGATAGGTCCCTATTATGTTTTAACATCTCCAATCCCCGAAAGCCGGGAAATTGGGAAGTGTCATGGAGTAACCAAACCATGACCTTTTCGCATAGAGCAGATAGAATGCCTACAGATACAGAGCTTATACGCCACATAGCCAGTAGAGGAAAATCTTTCCGGTATAGGTATACCTTAGGAAATAGGATTACGAGAGTTGGAGAGGTATCACCAGGATACTGTGCACATATCGTACAAACTGATAGGTGTACTAAACAGATGGGAGAATTAGGGTTAGGAGAGTTCACATGGAAGATGTGTAATATGGTAATGTCCTACTCCGTCCCATATGTTCTCCCCGATGATGCATATTTCATATGCGGGAGGAAGGCGTATAAAGTGGCTTGCCCCAAACTCTGAAGGATTGTGTTATATTGGAAAAGTACTACCTGAGGTAATGAGTCTAAGGAGTGAGGAAATTGTAATTCCAATAGATTTGATTTATGACCCAAATGTAGAAACAATGATGTGATGAAAATGCGATTTCTACGGTCCGTTTCTTTCACCTGTTTTTCCGTTTCCTCCAAGGTAAAAAGACCCACTTGGACGAGGAATTTGATGAGCCGATATACAGACAACAGATGGATTAAAGAAGAAGTTTTGACAACCCGATACACAGATTTTTGATGAACTTTGCCATAGATCCCCAGTTTCCCTAGAAATTTTAAAATTACGCTAGCCCAACACTTTTGTAAATCTATGGACATTGACAAAGCTTTTGCTCGCACCTTATGGGCAAAAGCACAAAGAAGACTGCATTCAACAGACACCGAACAAGACTTCAACCGACAAATGTACATTAACCTGACATAGAATACCACTGCATTTGCCATAAGTGTTCTTTATCTTCATCTCTACAACCTTCAGGTAATTACACACATAGTATAGGGAATACAGGCACAGATATCAGCAATCACATATTCCCCCATTCATGTATCATCAACTAAAATGTGCTCCCCATTTTGTTACAACCAAAATCCGAAAAGAGCTCGGTAAAGTTTGACAGCCCATCCACAGACCCGTACCACGGGATAAGAAGGAATTCAAATGTATACTTCGCAATACCTCGAAGCTTGATTTAAAACATGTACGGCACGATGATACATGACCCCCAAACATGGATTCATACACACATGCTTCTGCTATCTCACTAGGTCATACCCTCTTCACACCTTCTCTTCTCTCCTCCCTTACCCAATCATAGAAATGTATTTACATATGACATATATTTTTCTCTTTTTGAAATGTTTTAGGAAGTGGCAGTTATTGGTGACTGCCAAAGGGTGGACTGTCAAAGTCAAAAATATTACATAGAGAGAACATACAAACTGCACACATTTAAGTCGCTATACTTGCAAATATGCGCAGCGAGCACAGCAATATATAGTAACACACGCATTTGCTCGGACATGGCACGGAGATGGATTCGGCGCTTGTTTCATACAGTACATGGTTATAATAATGTCGGGCACCAGACATCATGGAGATTTAGAATTGGCTGATGAATTGATGTCATGAATGTGTATTATTTGAACAGAACCAGATGCGCCCGTCATGTTTGGTATTGAAGCAAGCAGAATGATGTGTGGGTTAGTTTGATGCTTGTTGTGAAGTTGTGGGACATTGCAGCGGATAGATATGATTATATGCATAAAAGCTAAGATCACTTAGTTAGAACAATGAATGATCAAGCCAACCATTTACTAAGTTTTCAGGGCTGAACCTGATCAGCATATACAAAGAGAATAGTGACTCAATCATAAAGGAGAGAGAGAGACCCCTCCCCCAGGAACAGACACACAGGAGAATAGTTCCTGTCGGGGGGGGGTCGGGGTCAGTTGTGGGGGCCTCTGAGGACAGATATACTGTAACTCACTCACACAGCTACCTTACACACAGCAAGCATGGCTGGATCATCACCAGGCTCCTTACGAAAGGCTAAGTATCATAATCTCAATATCTCATGGCTGATTGGCATAGATTAGTTAGTTTGGAGATACAAATGGCTTAAGGTTAACGAGGTTTGGGCAGTTGTGTGATTGTTGGGTGTTTCTGTTGATACTCTGTGAAGTCTGTGATGAATTGGAACAGTAGACAATCTGTAGCATAGTATTTGTGGTATTTGTTTGCCTATGGTGATTTAAAATAGATTGTGCTGGTTTGTTATAATATATCTTGTTAATCATGAATAAGACCATGCAGTACTTTTGAATATGTGCTTGTAGCAATGGCAGGCTGATACTTGTGGGTACCTGGTGGTCTGGTCTTGTGATAGCTCATATGCTCTGGTTATTGAGATACTGTGTTTGCTTGAAATTGTGAAAGGTGATTTAGATGGTTTGGAATTGTAAAATCAGAACATATGCATTGTTTTGAGGCTTGGACATTTTGGAATAAAATGGAGTCTTGTGTCTTCTGCTATGTGATTTTGGTGTAGCAGAGAGTGCCATGTGTTTGGACCTGCAAATCTAAAATGGGTGCTGCCGGGTGTTTTCCCCTCCCCCTTTCAACCATGTGTTGCAGTCTTTGGAATCATGGGAGTTTTCTCAAAATGGAGTCTAGCTTCCATCCCATGCGGTATTCAGCATTGACTAACTGAGCAGCGATTGTCTCTCACATGTGTAGTTTTATCTGCAACCATATTGTCTTATTGTTATTGTTAGCCATTCTCTCTCTCTCTCTCTTCTCCCCTTTTCTCTCTCTTTTCCTCTTAAAGTATTATTGTACCATTATTGTATTTTATGTGTAGTAATCTGGTTAGTTAGTCTATGTTATATTGTAGTGTATGACTTGTATTGTATTAATTATTTTGCAAGTATAACATTCATAATATATATATATAAGGCGTTAGACCCTAAGCCCAGGTATCTGTGTATTTCTTATAGTGTTAAGTATTCTCAGAGCGTCGGTGACGCTCGAACAGCATTTGAGTTAATAAGGTTATACTGTGTTGCATTTACACTCTATCACTACACTAAGGTTTTACTGCATAATATACTGTTTATGGTTTAGATATAAAGGTTTAACATTGTGAGCGTCAGCGCCGCTGGTGATCTCCTCGTGGTCCCGAGCGTCCGCTACGCTATAGCGAATCATTACGATAGACGGCAGCCAATAGTGTGCCTGCCTGTGATCTCTTGGCCGTGAGCGAACGTGACGCTTGAGCGTCTCGACTACGGCTAAGCGATTGCTACGCAACGAGCGTACCCTTACGGTACTCCATACGTGAATAGCGTGCAGTGTTCTTAGACCTCATAAAGGGTTTTATATAAGATAAATATTTAGCTTTATCAGGTGTCTCACCTGCGAAGGGGAGTTACCTCTTGGATTCGGCGTCTGCGTTCCATTGGCGGATCCAGAGACCTCTGCGAGCCGCTACTGCCATGGAGGATGCTCTAGAATTCATCGGCCCAATGTCCCTCATGGCTTTCACCATGAATTTAGCCAAATCCTTTCTGTGACCTAGAAACAAGACAACATCGTCCCTATGGATTGTATCAAGGTCTTCTATTAAATTGTCTGACCATTTTAACATAGCCCTAGCTACCCAAGTGCATGCAATAGTGGGCCTAAGGTCGGCTCCAGTAGCCGTGTAAATGGATTTTAGAGTTGTCTCTATCTTGCGGTCAGTCGGCTCCTTTAACGAGGCCGAGCCTGGTACAGGTAATGTAATTACCCCTGATGGCCTGGACACCGAAATGTCCATTATGGGAGGAATCTCCCATCTCCTTCTATCCTCCTCAGGAAAGAGATATGTCTTAAGTACTTTATTGGGGATGTGAAAAACCTCTTCTGGGTTTAACTAGGATCTTTCAAATAGGGTAGTCAACTCTTCCGAAACCGGGAATGTCACTAATGATTTTGCAGTTAGCATACAAGAATTTTCCTCTATTTGTATAGGTATTTCTAACACATCCCTAATGGCATTGATAAATTGCTGAATTTTATATTCCAATCTATCATAGTGCCCCCCTCTAACTTCTGTGTCCATCCCTGTGTCGACATCAATGTCCACTTTGGCCTGCAAGACCTGTGTATCAGGAGCTGAAGGGGTCCTAGATGAAATGGACTGATCCATATCTAGAGCATTCTTCGTAGCTTTATTCCAGCAACTTAATAGAGTATGCCCTAATGAACTCTGAGGAATCTTATTTTCTAGGCTATCCAGCCATTCTGTCTCCATCCTAATGGGATGAAACTACTCAAGGTAATCCTGAGTACCTGGTACAGACTCCTCTGAGGAAGACACCTCCACAACCTCCAAAACATTTTGTTATGACATGACACTGACCAGTGATACTGAGCACTGTTCAGGATACTAGAAGTGACACAGAGCTGCAAGATACAGCAATGGCCTACTGTACTGTGCTACTATATATACTGGTGGTCACCAAAATGCTGCACCATACTACTATTAGTATACGTCATTACGGCGACGGCCGGGGAAGCACGCCTCTCCCGCTTTGATATATCCAGGGGATGTGTCACAGAGGGACAACCTCAACCCGAGCCTCGTCACTATGGCGACGGCCGGGGAAATACTATAGGCCACCCAGTAACAACACGTCACTTCCGGTTTCCGTTACCAAGGTAACGGTCCGGGAGTGAACGCCGGGCCTCCGTAAATAAATAAATATATACACAGTGGATAAAAGGAATATGGATGTCTATAATAAGACATCAGCAACTGCTATTTCCAGACACTAGATTAATATGGGCCTGATTATAACTACATAGCCCAGAAACATAATAACAGGTTGTTCCTATTTGATCATGTGATACTAAACACATGACCAATATCAATCACGTGACCTTCAATTCAACCTATGAAACCCTCTGGACAGTTTCCATGACTACATAGCAGTAAACAAAAGTATTGATTGGATAATATATATCTCTAAGTAAGAGTCAGATGAATAATAAACATTTATTGGGACTTGAAATAAAAGTTTGATATTATTAGAAGTTCTTATCCACAAGTAGGTCTGTCTCCTATATCTATTTTAGCAGTTTTTATTATTGTAGAGAGATTTGTGTGTGATTAACAGGAAATGTGCATCCAGGTGCCAATTAAGCCACCATTTTGTCTAGGTTATATAAAGCCAAAACCCAGACATCACAGTATACCTTTGAAAAAGCTGCAAGGCATATGCAGCAGAATGCGTCAGGCTTTCTAACCTTTGGAGCAGGACTCTCTTCAATTGGATCCGAACCAGCCCATACCATCTTCCAGCTACCCAGAGGAGTCCCAGAGAGGCACCATCCAACTACCGCACTGCATGAGGTACCCACTGTTCATGGGACATTTATTCCATCTAAAATCCTCTAGCGGTATATGGAATTTATAAAGGACTCTCTTGATACCATCCAAAAGGGACTTGCATAGTGGAATATTACTGGATTTATACTACCTAAGGGCAATATTTGGAACGGATCCTTTAGAGCTCATATGACATATGTCCTGAAACACTATCTTGGGTAAAATTTATTTCTTTTAAGCATGCAGATGGCACAATATAACTGTACAGACTAATACTGTTTTTTAATGAGTTGGTGTTTTTAATAAATTGTCATAAAATTGTACACATTTAGTGGATATTGTTCATTTCCTCTTTAAGCGCAGCCTCCCCTTTTTTTCCTTTTTAACCGTACTACTATATACTGCTCACAACAATGCAGCACAGATATGGATACTTGAAGTGACATGGAGCTGCAAGATACAGCAATGGCCTACTCTACTGTACTACTATATATACTGGTGGTCACCAAAATGCTGCACTGTACTACTATATACTGCTCACAACAATGCAGCACAGATATGGATACTTGAAGAGACACGGAGCTGCAAGATACAGCAATGGCCTACTGTACTGTATTACTATATACTGGTGGTCACCAAAATGCTGCACTGTACTACTATATAGTATATACTGGTCACACAACAATGCAGCAGATATTGAGCACTGATCAGGATACTGTCTAGAACTGAATCTGACACGGAGCTGCAAGATACAGCAATGGCCTACTGTACTGTACTACTATAATTTACTGGTGGTCACCACAATGCAGCACACTGAGCGCAGATATTTGCAGCACACTGAGCACAGATATTGAGCTTTTCAGGCAGAGAACATAGCCACGTCCTCTCCACTCAATCTCCAATGCACAAGTGAAAATGGCCGCGACGCGCGGCTCTTTATATGGAATACGAATCTCGCGAGAATCCGACAGCGGGATGATGACGTTCGGGTTAACCGAGCAAGGCGGGAAGATCCGAGGCTGCCTTGGACCCGTGTAAAACACGTGAAGTTCGGGGGAGTTCGGATCTCGACAAACCGAACCCGCTCATCTCTAATATTATATATATATATATATATATATATATATATAAAAGGTATGGTTCTCTGGTTAGGATTACTGCTCCTGTCCGTACTGCAAAAGAACCAGGCGGCACTCCGGGATTTTGAAAAAAAGCCAAACGTGTAATGGTCACAACAAATACATCAAACAGGCATAGTGGTTACACCGACGTTTCAACGCCCTACCGGCGTTTTCTTCAAGATGCTATGCTGAAAGTGAAACACACCAAACTAAACAATAAAAACACTAGCAAGTGACATACCTTAAGTAGGTGATTGAGGTGATGTAGGACAGCCCCCTCCTGCCCCATGCTGGTGTCTCCCTGGGTCCGGACAGCGCCTTCCGTTGCATTTCCGGTCACGGCCGCAGGCGTGCTGACGTCACCCACCCCGTGTTTCCTCTATGCACGGCTACAGCTCTCTATCCGTTGCCAGGGACGCCGTCACCTGGGGGAGGGCCGGAGGCTGATAGAAAACAAAGTACTTAAATAAATGACTTATGCGCGCTACATGCGCTGGTAGTGAACGTGCCTATAGTGCAAACAAATAGTAAAACAAGTTAAAAACAAAGTATCTTTACAGGGCTGCCAAGCATATTTAAGCAATTAATAAGACTTGTCTAGACAACAAGCTATGCATTGTAACACATATAAATAATTACTAGAGAAATGCATCAGAGGTAACTTCCACTTATATACACGGAGATCACTGGTAATACCACTACTACAGGGTGGTATGAACTACATGGGACTAACTAGGCACTGAGGCTGCTCAAGGGGCACCTACTTATGGAAGGCTCATATTTACTGCCGTCAGCCAATACCATGGCATGACTGCAGCAAATATGCCCCCCTGAAGTGACATATTACACAGATTGAGAAATACTGCTACATCGTATACTTGAATAGACTCCAGTCCAGTTAATAGAAGGTATAGAGGAATACATTCCACTGGATTTGTTCATTAAGACCCTTCGGGGTCAGAGAGTCTAATTGATGAATCCATTTAGTTTCTTTTTGAGATAGCATCCTGGCCCGGTCTCCACCCCTCAAAGGCTTTGGTACATGATCTATGATGGTATACTTCAAGTCATTCAGACGATGGTTGGCTACCTTAAAGTGTCTGGCTACGGGTTGGTCTTTCCCTTTTCCCTCCAGTGTGGCACGTATGGCCGATCTGTGGAGTGCCATCCTCTCACGGAATGTCCTTGTGGTCTGACCGACATATATTAGGCCACACGGGCAGACTATCGCGTAGATTACAAATGACGATGTACATGTGACATAGTGTCTGATATCATATTTTTTACCTGTACCTGGATGTACAAACGTCTGTCCCGGGGCCATGTAATTGCATGTCTCACACTTGAGGCATTTATAACACCCGCTCTTGTGAAAGGTCGTCGGCTTCTTGGTTACATCCAGTTTTACTACCAGATCTTTGAGGTTACATCCCCTTTTGTATGCTAATGTATACATGTTTTCAGTGGAACAGGATTTCTTCAGGTCTTCACCAGCTATCAGCAATAATGTACTAATGTACCGCCGCTATATTGATGACCTGCTCCTCTTTTGGTCTGGAACGGCTGTGGATTTTCAGGACTTGTTGTCTTCCCTAGATTCCAGGGACTCTCCAGTCAAGCTGACTGCTACATGGAGTGAGAAATCCATCAATTTTCTAGATGTTAATATCTCCATCAACAACAGGAGACTCAGCACTGAGGTGTATACCAAACCCACGGATCGCAATACCCTATTGCAATACAGTAGCTTCCACCCACCAGCCTTAAAGGCAGGGCTTCCAAAATCACAACTTATGAGGGCCGCCAGGATCACGAGTGACAGGACGAAAGTGGAACCAGCCTTGGACAGAGTGATGGACTAGATTCATGCAGAGGGGATACCCGAGAAAATCCCTCCATGAATGTAAAGAGGAGGTTTTGAAGACACCTCGAGAGAGCCTCCTCAATCCAGCCAAGAGGGACCAGCAGGGAGACAGAATACCCCTCATTACGGAATTCACCACAGCAAGTTCAGTCCTCTCAAGGGCCACTAAGGCCTTGTGGCCCATAGTATCTACAGATCCTGAAGTACCATGCTTTAAAGGGAAAAGGATAATGCCAAGCTTCAAAAGGGGACGTAACCTCAAAGATCTGGTAGTAAAACTGGATGTAACCAAGAAGCCGACGACCTTTCACAAGAGCGGGTGTTATAAATGCCTCAAGTGTGAGACATGCAATTACATGGCCCCGGGACAGACGTTTGTACATCCAGGTACAGGTAAAAAATATGATATCAGACACTATGTCACATGTACATCGTCATTTGTAATCTACGCGATAGTCTGCCCGTGTGGCCTAATAATGTCGTTCAGACCACAAGGACATTCCGTGAGAGGATGGCACTCCACAGATCGGCCATACGTGCCACACTGGAGGGAAAAGGGAAAGACCAACCCGTAGCCAGACACTTTAAGGTAGCCAACCATCGTCTGAATGACTTGAAGTATACCATCATAGATCATGTACCAAAGCCTTTGAGGGGTGGAGACCGGGCCAGGATGCTATCTCAAAAAGAAACTAAATGGATTCATCAATTTGACTCTCTGACCACGAAGGGTCTTAATGAACAAATCCAGTGGAATGTATTCCTCTAGACCTTCTATTAACTGGACTGGAGTCTATTCAAGTATACGATGTAGCAGTATTTCTCAATCTGTATAATATGTCACTTCAGGGGGGCATATTTGCTGCAGTCATGCCATGGTATTGGCTGACGGCAGTAAATATGAGCCTTCCCTAAGTAGGTGCCCCTTGAGCAGCCTCAGTGCCTAGTTAGTCCCATGTAGTTCATACCACCCTGTAGTAGTGGTATTACCAGTGATCTCCGTGTATATAAGTGGAAGTTACCTCTGATGCATTTCTCTAGTAATTATTTATATGTGTTACAATGCATAGTGTGTTGTCTAGACAAGTCTTATTAATTGCTTAAATATGCTTGGCAGTCCTGTAAAGATACTTTGTTTTTAACTTGTTTTACTATTTGTTTGCACTATAGGCACGTTCACTACCAGCGCATGTAGCGCGCATAAGTCATTTATTTAAATACTTTGTTTTCTTTCAGCCTCCGGCCCTCCCCCAGGTGACGGCGTCCCTGGCAACGGATAGAGAGCTGTAGCCGGGCATAGAGGAAACACGGGGTGGGTGACGTCAGCACGCCTGCGGCCGTGACCGGAAATGCAACGGAAGGCGCTGTCCGGACCCAGGGAGACGCCAGCATGGGGCAGGAGGGGGCTGTCCTGCATCACCTCAATCACCTACTTAAGGTATGTCACTTGCTAGTGTTTTTTTATTTAGTTTGGTGTGTTTCACTTTCAGCATAGCACCTTGAAGAAAACGCTGGTAGGGCGTTGAAACGTCGGTGTAACCACTATGCCTGTTTGATGTATTTGTTGTGACCATTACACGTTTGGCTTTTTTTCAAAATCCCGGAGTGCCGCCTGGTTCTTTTGCAGTACGGACAGGAGCAGTAATCCTAACCAGAGAACCATACCTTTTATATCTCTACAAAGGAGGGCACCTGGGTGGCTGAATGTATGGACAGTGAGTGCCGTTCATCTTTAACCAATATATATATATATATATATATATATATATATATATATATTATGTAGTTTAAAAATAAAATGTATCATACCATAACAAAACCCTACATAGCTATGTGAGCCGACCAGTACCATATGGTTGTGTAAGGTGGTCACTATATTCCCTCTCAGTCTAGTGATTTTGGTGTCACACAGTGGATGGAGCATTTGAACAATCTTGTAAGTATATTTTCCTAGCAGCTTCAATACAGGTGTGACTACTATTCGGGCCTAAACACATTCTATGATAAAACCAGAAATGTTGAGTTTAACTCCAGCCTCTACATCAGGAACTCAAAATTCAAAAGGTCTGATTCAAATAGCAGCACAAATGGCCAGAATGTGTGCAGCTTATGGAGCTTTTGCCCCAAAGAGTTAGATACTACAGAAACACTGAAACACAGAAAACCCATCCTTACTACTCCCACCCATAGATGTCACACTGCCCTGTGGGAATGGTGTGCCGAGGATAGCTAAAATCCCCTCCCTAAAGGCTCACAGGTGAGCATCGCTGCCCCGTACCATGTCATCTAGCGAGGAGAAATAAAGTGACCAAGAATACAGAACACAGTCAGACTTTTGCATATAGTCATTACTAGTGGCTCTATGACATGGCCCCAGTACTGCCCTTTGCTCCCCCTGCTGTCTTCATCTCTCCACCAGTAGCGGATTTTGCTATGGGCAAGCAGGATTTTTGCCCAGGGCGCCGCCTTCCGGAGGGCGACGCTGCCGTGGCAAGATCCGCTACTGGTGCCGCCCAGTGCTGTGTAGATGCAGTGCTGTGTGGTGCGCGATGAAGTAATCGTGCACTGCATTGTGGGAGCGGCACATAGACGCTAGAGGTCATAATTGACCTCTAGTGTCTATATGGTGCTATGGGAGAGACGTCTTGATGTCTCTTCCATAGATCTGAGGAGCGGCGTTGGCAGCCGGAGACGGAGGACAGCAGTGGTCGGGAAGCAGGAGCGGGGATTGTGAGTATTAATTCATTTATTTATTTTTTTGTAAGCGGCGCAACTAGGGGGCACAACTCTATAGGGGGCACAACTCTACAGGGGGCACAAATACTGAGGGCACAGCTACAGGGGGCATAACTGACCACGACCCTTCTCAATGAAGCCACGCCCCTATTTTTCATCCCGGACGCCACAAGGTCTAGATCGTCCCTACTCTCCACCTCCGATGTTTACTCTTGAGAACAGGGCCTTCTTCTAAGCCTGCACCTTACCTCCTAGTCCCTCTCAGCCCTTAAGGCTGTGACTTAGCAGGAAGGCCCAGATCTTAATATTGGTGTCCATCATGCTTCTGCAATCGCCTTTTTTGAGATATGACATGTCGGTGGCAGATTGTCAGGTCTGTGTCTGTTCCCGGAGGGGGCACTAGTGGGTCAGTGGTGATGCGGTGGAGGAAACGAGGAGGCTGCAATAAGTTCCTGTGCACAATGATGTTTTATTAAGCACACAAGAATATGAATAACGACTAGAGCAGAATGGCAATACAGAAGATTCTCAGCTTGGAGGCTGACAGAGGTTTTAGTAACAGTCACAAGTAAGGGGGCTGGTCTGGAAACCAGAGGCAGTTTAGTAAACAACAATGGTCAGATTGGTTGCCGATGGTAAACAGAGTCAATATCCTGAAGGTAATTAATGCAACAGGGGATCGGTCTGGAAACCGATGGCAGAATGTTATGAAACAATACAGGCAATAAGTAACTCAAATAATCGGTCTGGGAACCGATAGCTACTTGTAATAGAATCACACAGTCAGTCGATATGCACAAAGTACACAGAGCCAAGCAAGGCTATAGCAGGAGACAGTTGGTAATTTCTGGCTAGCTGTTTTATGTGCTGGATGCAATAGCACAGTGCTGAATGCAGAGTGACAACACACAGGTGAGTATAGAAAGGCAGCACCTGGAGAGAGTCTCTTACTGCAAGTAGAAGTGGTAGCAGACTGTGGAAGGGGCTGTAGCAGAGCTGTAGTTCCATGGAGAAGCTGAAGCTGGGAAGTCTCAGGAAACAGGAGACAGGAGATGCTGTGCACTGGATGTGATGCGTTGTTCAAGGCGATGAGACTGAGCCGATGTTCTGGATTTAAACCCCCTGGTAAGCAGGCATTAGATGCTTGAGTCATGTGTGGAGACACAGTGTAGGATTGGGTGTTACAGGTCAGCTGACCGCAAGTGTCATGGCGGCGCCCATGCTGTACAGATGGTGGGCACACAGCGGGGTACACGCCAGATAGATTTCAGGGGTACACAGCAATAATGGGTACTGTGCTCCACGAACAGAGTACTCATGCAGCAACAAGCTGGGGATGTGACCTCCGGAGGCCTGCACACCAGCATGCTGGTAAGTACGATAACACTGAACGCTTATTCCTGACAGTACCCCCCACCACCCAATTTATGGGTGGGCACAGAACACCCACGAGGCTTGAAAGGAAAAAGTCTACAAAAAGCTTGAACTAACCATAGAGCATGAACATCAGTGGGGTTGACCCAACTCCTCTCTTCAGGACCATACCCGGACCAGTCAATCAGATACTGTAGATGACCATACCGAACCTTGTACTCTACGCCACAATGAGTTTGAACTTTTGGAGCCGCTGGAAGAGCTTTCTGAAAACGGTTACGAATCAAGGGTCTAAGGAGAGAAATATGAAATGAGTCGGGAATTTTAAAATAAGGAGGTAACTTCAACTTGTAGGCCACTGGGTTGATGACACGTTCAACTGGAAATGGACCAATGAACCGTGGAGCAAACTGAGACAGAGATTACGGGTGGGTAACCAGACTTTATCACCAGACTTTAAACTGGGAACTGCTTGCCTTTTCCAATCAGCGAAGACTTTGTACTGGTGAGATGCTTTTTTGAGAGAGAGATGAATCTTTCTCCAAACCTGAGAGAACTGCTGAAGAACTGAAGAGGCTGCGGGTACATCAACAACTGGAAGATCTTGGAAATCCAGAACTCTGGGATGTTGACCATAAACTGCAAAGAAATAAGTAGTATCGGTGGCTGTATGATAACGAAAATTATGAGCAAATTGGGCCCAAGGCAGTAAATCTACCCAGTCATCTTGTGAAGAAGAGATATAGAGTCTTAAAAAGGTCTCAAGCTCCTAGTTTACTCTATCTGTCTGCCCATTCGTTTGAGGATGATATGCCGTATAGAACTTGAGTTTGACTTGCAACGCAGAGCATAAGGCCTTTCAGAATCTTGCCACAAATTGAACTCCACGGTCGGATATAATCTCAGTTGAAAGTCCATGTAATCTGAAGATTTCACGTAAGAATAATTGTGTAAACTTTGGAGTGGAAGGCAAGCCAATGAAGGGAACAAAGTAGGCCATCTTAGAGAACATGTCGACCACTACCCAGATGGTATCGTACCCTTTGGAGGGAGGTAGGTCCAAAATAAAATCCATCCACAGGTGAGACCAGGGACGACTTAGTATGGAATTTGGCAACAGTTGACCAGCAGGAGCTTGACGAGGAACATTGTGGTGGGCACACTTGGAACATGAAGCCATGAATTCTTGGATATCAGCTTTCATATGAGGCCACCAGTAGGACTGCAACAAGAAATTATAAGTTTTGAGGACCCCAGGATGTCCAGTGAACTTGGACGTGTGAGCCCAAGACAGAAGATTTGGATGGCACTCAGGAGAATCAAACATCTTGCCAAGAGGCAGAACTGGAGATACATTAATGGAAACAAAGACTACAGGGTTGAGAACCGGATGAGAGACTTGTTCTGATGATTCTTTACTGGAACTCATGGAGCGTGATAAAGCATCTGATTTAACATTTTGAGAGCCAGGGAGGAACTGCAACTTGAAATTAAAATGAGAGAAGAATAAAGCCCACCTTGCTTGACGTGGATTTAGACACTGCGCTGCCTTTAAGTAAAGAAGGTACTTATGGTCGGTATAAATGGTAATGGGGAACCTTGCGCCCTCCAAAAGATACCTCCATTCTTTGAGGGCAAGTTTAATTGCTAGGAGCTCCTAGTCAGCAATGGAGTAGTTCATCTCAGTAGGTAAGAATCTATGGGAGAAAAACCCACAAGGGTGAGTCTTACCATTGGCGCCAGCTTGGGACAATACCGCACCAACACCAACCGTCGAGGAGTCCACCTCCAGATCGAAGGCTCTGTTGACATCTGGCTGCTGTAACACAGGAGCTGAAACAAAAGCTTGTTTCATTTTTTGAAAGGCAGACAGTGCTTCTTCAGACCACTGGGAAGGATTTGCCCCTTTCCGAGTGAGGCAAGTAATTGGGGCTATCAATGTGGAAAATCCTTTGATTAACTTTTTATAATAGTTGGCAAAGCCAATGAAACGCCGAACCGACTTGCGTGTAGTGGGAAGAGACCAGTTCTCGATTGCTTCCAACTTGACTGGATCCATTTGAAGATCAGAACCAGAAATTATGTACCATAGGAAGGGCATTGAAGAAGCTTTAAAAGTACACTTAGACAATTTACCATAAAAATGATTCTGTTGAAGACATCGAAGAACCTCTTTCACTTGCTGGTGATGGGATGCCAAATCACGGGGGAAGATCAGGATGTCATCAAGGTAGACTACCATATACTTGTACAGAACATCTCAGAATATTTCATTAACAAAGTTCTGGAACACAGCCAGGGCATTACTTATTCCAAAGTGCATCACAAGATATTCATAGTGGCTATCACGGGTGTTGAAAGCAGTTTTCCACTCTCGCCACTTCAGATTTTGATGAGATTGTATGCCCGACAGAGATCTAGCTTAGTAAAGATACTGGCACCTTTGACTCTGTCAAATAGTTCTGTAATTAATGGCAAAGGGTAGCTGTTCTTAATGGTAATATCATTAAATCCTCGATAATCAGTGCAGGGGCATAATCCTCCATCTTTTTTCTTAACAAAGAAAAACCCTGCTCCTGTTGGAGATGAGGAAGGATGGATGAACCCTTTCTATAGGTTCTCTTTTATATACTCACTCATGGCTTGAATCTCAGGAATGGAGAGAGGGAACTTGCATCCTCTGGGTGGCTTTCTCCCCGGTATAAGATCAATGGGACAATCCAATTCCCAATAGGGAGGCAGAACGTCAGCGGCCTTTTCACTGAAGACATCAGCAAAGTCTTTGTAGGCCTCAGGAAGCTCGGACTTGGGATTTAACCCTGAAGATCTCACAGGACGGACTTGAGTCAAACAGGGGTGGAAACACGAGGAACTCCATGCTCTGAGCTGTAGCGTGGACCAGTCAATTTGTGGATTGTGTAATTCAAGCCAGGGCATACCCAGTACAAACTCATAAGTGGCTTTAGGAATGACCAAAAGTTCAATGAACTCAGAAAGGAGGAAGCCCACTCCCAGGACCACTGGCTTAGTTTACTGATTGATGGAACCCTCAGCAATATGACTACCGTCCACAGCAGTAAGGTAGACTGGACAAAACAGCTTTGAAACAGGAAGATGGATTTTGTCAACTGCAGCCTATGTAATGAAGTTCCCAGCAGCCCCGCAATCCACTAAAGCAGAAAAAGTCTGTAATCCACTCTGTGTTTCCAGGTAACAGGCAAGTTGAGATCTCAGGAAGAAGGAGCTTTGGTTAAAGTTCCTAACTTGACTCCTCATTTGCAAGTTAGGACCTGGCATTTCCCGAATGAGTAGGACAGGAACTAATCATGTGACCAGTAGCAGCACAAATATACAGTAGGCACAGTCTTTCCCGTAACCTTCTTGACCGCTTCTCGGGGGTTAAGCGGGACTTATTCACTTGCATAGGCTCATCAGAAGCAGTGGGGTGGCGTAACTACTGCCCCTGCAGCCACTGCGGTGGCTTGGAGGCGCATGGCTGTGGGGGCACTGCTGCCACCACCACTGATTGCTGCTGTGAGTTTTGGGAAGGAGCTGGAGGGCACAGCGTGCGCCTCTCCTGTGTGTCCCTCCTGGGTCTCCAGCGGCGGCGTGTCTGTTAAATGAAGTGCCTGTTTGTGAGCCAATCAGAGCTCGTGGACCGGCAGCTCTGATTGGCTCATGAACTGGCACTTAATTTGCCAGACACACCGCTGGAGACACACAGAGTACGGACACAGCCAGGAGAGGCGCCTGCTGTGCCCTCTGGCTCCTTCCCAAACTCACAGCAGCGGGGTAGCCTGGGGAGGGTGTGTAACTGGCACTGGGGGGTATATTTGGCACTGGGGGTATGTGTAACTGGCACTGGGGGGCATATGTGTACCTGGCACTGGGAGGGCATATTTGGTACTGGGGGTATATGTGTACCTGGCACTGGGGGTATATGTGTACCTGGCACTTGGGGTATATGTGTAGCTGGCACTGGGGGGGCATATGGGGCACATGTGTATCTGGCACTGGGGGTGCATATTTGGCAGTGGGGGCATATGTGTTTCTGACACTATGGGGACATATTTTTATCTAGCACTCTGGGGGAATATCTGGAACTGGAGGCATATGTGGCACTGGGAGCACAGTCCTAGCAACAAGTGTTACACCCTGGTAACAAGCATAACACCCAGCTCATGAAATCCTTGGCAATAGGCATTACCCCCTAGCAACAAGCATGACACGCAGTGCATGAAACCCCTGGCAATGAATATTACCCACTAGCAACAAGCTTGAAACCCAGCACATGATACCTCTGGCAACAAGCATAACACTTAGCACATGAAACCCCTGGCAAGGAGCATGACACCCTGAGCATGAAAACTCCTAGCACCGTGCATGGAACCAATAGCATGAAACCCCTGGCAATGAGCAGGTAAGTTAAAAGTAATTAAAAGCCTTACTGTAGGGCATAATGTCTAATGGGCATTGTGGTGTGTGGCATAATGTATCACAAGCATTACGGTGTGTGGTATACTATATCATGGGCATTGTGGTATGTGGTATAATGTCTCAGGGGCATTGCAGTGTGTGACATTATGTATAACGGGCATTGCAGTGTGTGGCACTGGTTCAAAAAATCCACAACATATTTGGGATTGCCATCGAACTTACTCGGCGTAGGAAGATGAAGACGAGACACGGGAATGGTAGCAACTGGAGAACCTGAAGCTGTGGCACTGGAAGCTGGAGCTGGAGCTGGAGAGACCAAACTTGGAAGAAACTGTTGTAGGGTGTCGAGTCGGGATGACATCTCTTGCAGAAACTGTATCACAAACTTTGAAGGGACCCTGCCCCCACACTCTGACCGCCGTCCGAGTCCATACGCCTTGAACAGGTCTGTGTCTGTTCCCAGAGGTGGCACTAGCGGGTCAGTGGTGGTGCGGTGGAGGAAACGAGGAGGCTGCAATAAGTTCCTGCGCATGTGTGCAATGATGTTTTATTAAGCACACAAGAATATGAATAACGACTGGAGCAGAATGGCAATACAGAAGATTCTCAGCTTGGAAGGTGACAGAGGTTTTAGTAACAGTCACAAATAATGGGCTGGTCTGGAAACCAGAGGCAGTTTAGCAAACAACGATGGTTGGACTGGAAGCCAATGGTAAACAGAGTCAATATCCTAAAGGTAATTAATGCAACAGGGGATTGGTCTGGAAACCGATGGCAGAATGTTATGAAACAATACAGGCAATAAGTAACTCCGGTAATCGGTCTGGGAAACGATAGCTACTTGTAATAGAATCACACAGTCAGTTTATATGCACAAAGTCCACAGAGCCAAGCAAGGCTATAGCAGGAGACATTTGGTAATTTCTGGCTGGTTGTTTTAAGTGCTGTATGCAATAGCACAGTGCTGAATGCAGAGTAACAACACACAGGTGAGTATGGAAAGGCAGTACCTGGAGAGAGTCTCTTACTGCAAGTAGAAGTGGTAGCAGACTGTGGAAGGGGCTGTAGCAGAGCTGTAGTTTCATGGAGAAGCTGAAGCTGGGAAATCTCAGGAGACAGGAGACGCTGTGCACTGGATGCGATGCGTTGTTCAAGGCGATGAGACTGAGCCGATATTCTGGATTTAAACCCCCCGGTCAGCAGGCATTGAATGCTTGAGTCATGTGTGAAGACACAGCGCAGGATTGGGTGTTACAGGTCAGCTGACCGCAAGTGTCATGGCGGCGCCCATGCTGTACAGATGGCGGGCACACAGCAGGGTACTGTGCTCTGCGGACAGAGTACTCATGCAGCAACAAGCTGGGAATGTGACCTCCGGAGGCCTGCACATCAGCATGCTGGTAAGTGATGTACCACCTCCTTTCTACTAGAGATGAGCGCCTGAAATTTTTCGGGTTTTGTGTTTTGGTTTTGGGTTCGGTTCCGCGGCCGTGTTTTGGGTTCGACCGCGTTTTGGCAAAACCTCACCGAATTTTTTTTGTCGGATTCGGGTGTGTTTTGGATTCGGGTGTTTTTTTCAAAAAACCCTAAAAAACAGCTTAAATCATAGAATTTGGGGGTCATTTTGATCCCATATTATTATTAACCTCAAAAACCATAATTTCCACTCATTTTCAGTCTATTCTGAATACCTCACACCTCACAATATTATTTTTAGTCCTAAAATTTGCACCAAGGTCGCTGGATGACTAAGCTAAGCGACACTAGTGGCCGACACAAACACCTGGCCCATCTAGGAGTGGCACTGCAGTGTCACGCAGGATGTCCCTTCCAAAAAACCCTCCCCAATCAGCACATGACGCAAAGAAAAAAAGAGGCGCAATGAGGTAGCTGACTGTGTGAGTAAGATAAGCGACCCTAGTGGCCGACACAAACACCGGGCCCATTTAGGAGTGGCACTGCAGTGTCACGCAGGATGTCCCTTCCAAAAAACCCTCCCCAATCAGCACATGACGCAAAGAAAAAAAGAGGCGCAATGAGGTAGCTGACTGTGTGAGTAAGATTAGCGACCCTAGTGGCCGACACAAACACCGGGCCCATTTAGGAGTGGCACTGCAGTGTCACGCAGGATGTCCCTTCCAAAAAACCCTCCCCAATCAGCACATGACGCAAAGAAAAAAAGAGGCGCAATGAGGTAGCTGACTGTGTGAGTAAGATTAGCGACCCTAGTGGCCGACACAAACACCGGGCCCATTTAGGAGTGGCACTGCAGTGTCACGCAGGATGTCCCTTCCAAAAAACCCTCCCCAATCAGCACATGACGCAAAGAAAAAAAGAGGCGCAATGAGGTAGCTGACTGTGTGAGTAAGATTAGCGACCCTAGTGGCCGACACAAACACCGGGCCCATTTAGGAGTGGCACTGCAGTGTCACGCAGGATGTCCCTTCCAAAAAACCCTCCCCAATCAGCACATGACGCAAAGAAAAAAAGAGGCGCAATGAGGTAGCTGACTGTGTGAGTAAGATTAGCGACCCTAGTGGCCGACACAAACACCGGGCCCATTTAGGAGTGGCACTGCAGTGTCACGCAGGATGTCCCTTCCAAAAAACCCTCCCCAATCAGCACATGACGCAAAGAAAAAAAGAGGCGCAATGAGGTAGCTGACTGTGTGAGTAAGATTAGCGACCCTAGTGGCCGACACAAACACCGGGCCCATTTAGGAGTGGCACTGCAGTGTCACGCAGGATGTCCCTTCCAAAAAACCCTCCCCAATCAGCACATGACGCAAAGAAAAAAAGAGGCGCAATGAGGTAGCTGACTGTGTGAGTAAGATTAGCGACCCTAGTGGCCGACACAAACACCGGGCCCATTTAGGAGTGGCACTGCAGTGTCACGCAGGATGTCCCTTCCAAAAAACCCTCCCCAATCAGCACATGACGCAAAGAAAAAAAGAGGCGCAATGAGGTAGCTGACTGTGTGAGTAAGATTAGCGACCCTAGTGGCCGACACAAACACCGGGCCCATTTAGGAGTGGCACTGCAGTGTCACGCAGGATGTCCCTTCCAAAAAACCCTCCCCAAACAGCACATGACGCAAAGAAAAATAAAAGAAAAAAGAGGTGCAAGATGGAATTGTCCTTGGGCCCTCCCACCCACCCTTATGTTGTATAAACAAAACAGGACATGCACACTTTAACCAACCCATCATTTCAGTGACAGGGTCTGCCACACGACTGTGACTGATATGACGGGTTGGTTTGGACCCCCCCCAAAAAAGAAGCAATTAATCTCTCCTTGCACAAACTTGCTCTACAGAGGCAAGATGTCCACCTCATCATCACCCTCCGATATATCACCGTGTACATCCCCCTCCTCACAGATTATCAATTCGTCCCCACTGGAATCCACCATCTCAGCTCCCTGTGTACTTTGTGGAGGCAATTGCTGCTGGTCAATGTCTCCGCGGAGGAATTGATTATAATTCATTTTAATGAACATCATCTTCTCCACATTTTCTGGATGTAACCTCGTACGCCGATTGCTGACAAGGTGAGCGGCGGCACTAAACACTCTTTCGGAGTACACACTTGTGGGAGGGCAACTTAGGTAGAATAAAGCCAGTTTGTGCAATGGCCTCCAAATTGCCTCTTTTTCCTGCCAGTATAAGTATGGACTGTGTGACGTGCCTACTTGGATGCGGTCACTCATATAATCCTCCACCATTCTTTCAATGGTGAGAGAATCATATGCAGTGACAGTAGACGACATGTCCGTAATCGTTGTCAGGTCCTTCAGTCCGGACCAGATGTCAGCATCAGCAGTCGCTCCAGACTGCCCTGCATCACCGCCAGCGGGTGGGCTCGGAATTCTGAGCCTTTTCCTCGCACCCCCAGTTGCGGGAGAATGTGAAGGAGGAGATGTTGACAGGTCGCGTTCCGCTTGACTTGACAATTTTCTCACCAGCAGGTCTTTCAACCCCAGCAGACTTGTGTCTGCCGGAAAGAGAGATCCAAGGTAGGCTTTAAATCTAGGATCGAGCACGGTGGCCAAAATGTAGTGCTCTGATTTCAACAGATTGACCACCCGTGAATCCTTGTTAAGCGAATTAAGGGCTCCATCCACAAGTCCCACATGCCTAGCGGAATCGCTCCGTGTTAGCTCCTCCTTCAATGTCTCCAGCTTCTTCTGCAAAAGCCTGATGAGGGGAATGACCTGACTCAGGCTGGCAGTGTCTGAACTGACTTCACGTGTGGCAAGTTCAAAGGGCATCAGAACCTTGCACAACGTTGAAATCATTCTCCACTGCTCTTGAGACAGGTGCATTCCACCTCCTATATCGTGCTCAATTGTATAGGCTTGAATGGCCTTTTGCTGCTCCTCCAACCTCTGAAGCATATAGAGGGTTGAATTCCACCTCGTTACCACTTCTTGCTTCAGATGATGGCAGGGCAGGTTCAGTAGTTTTTGGTGGTGCTCCAGTCTTCTGTACGTGGTGCCTGTATGCCGAAAGTGTCCCGCCATTTTTCTGGCCACCGACAGCATCTCTTGCACGCCCCTGTCGTTTTTTAAATAATTCTGCACCACCAAATTCAAGGTATGTGCAAAACATGGGACGTGCTGGAATTTGCCCATATTTAATGCACACACAATATTGCTGGCGTTGTCCGATGCCACAAATCCACAGGAGAGTCCAATTGGGGTAAGCCATTCCGCGATGATCTTCCTCAGTTGCCGTAAGAGGTTTTCAGCTGTGTGCGTATTCTGGAAACCGGTGATACAAAGCGTAGCCTGCCTAGGAAAGAGTTGGCGTTTGCGAGATGCTGCTACTGGTGCCGCCGCTGCTGTTCTTGCGGCGGGAGTCCATACATCTACCCAGTGGGCTGTCACAGTCATATAGTCCTGACCCTGCCCTGCTCCACTTGTCCACATGTCCGTGGTTAAGTGGACATTGGGTACAACTGCATTTTTTAGGACACTGGTGAGTCTTTTTCTGACGTCCGTGTACATTCTCGGTATCGCCTGCCTAGAGAAGTGGAACCTAGATGGTATTTGGTAACGGGGGCACACTGCCTCAATAAATTGTCTAGTTCCCTGTGAACTAACGGCGGATACCGGACGCACGTCTAACACCAACATAGTTGTCAAGGCCTCAGTTATCCGCTTTGCAGCAGGATGACTGCTGTGATATTTCATCTTCCTCGCAAAGGACTGTTGAACAGTCAATTGCTTACTGGAAGTAGTACAAGTGGGCTTACGACTTCCCCTCTGGGATGACCATCGACTCCCAGCAGCAACAACAGCAGCGCCAGCAGCAATAGGCGTTACACGCAAGGATGCATCGGAGGAATCCCAGGCAGGAGAGGACTCGTCAGAATTGCCAGTGACATTGCCTGCAGGACTATTGGCATTCCTGGGGAAGGAGGAAATTGACACTGAGGGAGTTGGTGGGGTGGTTTGCGTGAGCTTGGTTACAAGAGGAAGGGATTTACTGGTCAGTGGACTGCTTCCGCTGTCACCCAAAGTTTTTGAACTTGTCACTGACTTATTATGAATGCGCTGCAGGTGACGTATAAGGGAGGATGTTCCGAGGTGGTTAACGTCCTTACCCCTACTTATTACAGCTTGACAAAGGGAACACACGGCTTGACACCTGTTGTCCGCATTTCTGTTGAAATAGTTCCACACCGAAGAGCTGATTTTTTTGGTATTTTCACCAGGCATGTCAACGGCCATATTCCTCCCACGGACAACAGGTGTCTCCCCGGGTGCCTGACTTAAACAAACCACCTCACCATCAGAATCCTCCTGGTCAATTTCCTCCCCAGCGCCAGCAACACCCATATCCTCCTCATCCTGGTGTACTTCAACACTGACATCTTCAATCTGACTATCAGGAACTGGACTGCGGGTGCTCCTTCCAGCACTTGCAGGGGGCGTGCAAATGGTGGAAGGCGCATGCTCTTCACGTCCAGTGTTGGGAAGGTCAGGCATCGCAACCGACACAATTGGACTCTCCTTGTGGATTTGGGATTTCGAAGAACGCACAGTTCTTTGCGGTGCTACTGCTTTTGCCAGCTTGAGTCTTTTCATTTTTCTAGCGAGAGGCTGAGTGCCTCCATCCTCATGTGAAGCTGAACCACTAGCCATGAACATAGGCCAGGGCCTCAGCCGTTCCTTGCCACTCCGTGTGGTAAATGGCATATTGGCAAGTTTACGCTTCTCCTCCGACAATTTTATTTTAGGTTTTGGAGTCCTTTTTTTACTGATATTTGGTGTTTTGGATTTGACATGCTCTGTACTATGACATTGGGCATCGGCCTTGGCAGACGACGTTGCTGGCATTTCATCGTCTCGGCCATGACTAGTGGCAGCAGCTTCAGCACGAGGTGGAAGTGGATCTTGATCTTTCCCTAATTTTGGAACCTCAACATTTTTGTTCTCCGAATTTTAATAGGCACAACTAAAAGGCACCTCAGGTAAACAATGGAGATGGATGGATACTAGTATACAATTATGGACGGACTGCCGAGTGCCGACACAGAGGTAGCTACAGCCGTGAACTACCGTACTGTGTCTGCTGCTAATATAGACTGGTTGATAAAGAGATGTCGTAGTATGTATGTATTAAGAAGAAAGAAAAAAAAACCACGGTTAGGTGGTATACAATTATGGACGGACTGCCGAGTGCCGACACAGAGGTAGCCACAGCCGTGAACTACCGTACTGTACTGTGTCTGCTGCTAATATAGACTGGTTGATAAAGAGATGTAGTAGTATGTATGTATAAAGAAGAAATAAAAAAAAAACACGGGTAGGTGGTATACAATTATGGACGGACTGCCGAGTGCCGACACAGAGGTAGCCACAGCCGTGAACTACCGTACTGTACTGTGTCTGCTGCTAATATAGACTGGTTGATAAAGAGATGTCGTAGTATGTATGTATGAAGAAGAAAGAAAAAAAAACCACTGTTAGGTGGTATACAATTATGGACGGACTGCCGAGTGCCGACACAGAGGTAGCCACAGCCGTGAACTACCGTACTGTACTGTGTCTGCTGCTAATATAGACTGGTTGATAAAGAGATGTCGTAGTATGTATGTATAAAGAAGAAAGAAAAAAAAACCACGGTTAGGTGGTATACAATTATGGACGGACTGCCGAGTGCCGACACAGAGGTAGCCACAGCCGTGAACTACCGTACTGTACTGTGTCTGCTGCTAATATAGACTGGTTGATAAAGAGATGTCGTAGTATGTATGTATGAAGAAGAAAGAAAAAAAAACCACGGTTAGGTGGTATACAATTATGGACGGACTGCCGAGTGCCGACACAGAGGTAGCCACAGCCGTGAACTACCGTACTGTACTGTGTCTGCTGCTAATATAGACTGGTTGATAAAGAGATGTAGTAGTATGTATGTATAAAGAAGAAAGAAAAAAAAACCACGGGTAGGTGGTATACAATTATGGATGGACTGCCGAGTGCCGACACAGAGGTAGCTACAGCCGTGAACTACCGTACTGTGTCTGCTGCGACTGGATGATAAATAATGATATAAAAAATATATATATATCACTACTGCAGCCGGACAGGTATATATATTATATAATGACGGACCTGCTGGACACTGTCTGTCAGCAGAATGAGTTTTTTATAGAATAAAAAAAAAAAACACCACACAAGTGAAGTCACACGACGAGTGTTTAACTTTTTCAGGCAATCACAATATAGTATACTACTAACTATACTGGTGGTCAGTGTGGTCAGGTCACTGGTCAGTCACACTGGCAGTGGCACTCCTGCAGCAAAAGTGTGCACTGTTTAATTTTAATATAATATGTACTCCTGGCTCCTGCTATAACCTATAACTGGCACTGCAGTGCTCCCCAGTCTCCCCCACAATTATAAGCTGTGTGAGCTGAGCACAGTCAGATATATAATATATACATAGATGATGCAGCACACTGGGCTGAGCAGTGCACACAGATATGGTATGTGACTGTCTTGTACTCCTGGCTCCTGCTATAACCTATAACTGGCACTGCAGTGCTCCCCAGTCTCCCCCACAATTATAAGCTGTGTGAGCTGAGCACAGTCAGATATATAATATATACATAGATGATGCAGGCATGCAGCACACTGGGCTGAGCAGTGCACACAGATATGGTATGTGACTGAGTCACTGTGTGTACCGTTTTTTTCAGGCAGAGAACGGATATATTAAATAAAACAACTGCACTGCTGGTGGTCACTGTGGTCAGTCACTAAACTCTGCACTCTCTTCTACAGTATCAGCCTCAGGTCAATCTCTCTCTCTCTCTCCTAATCTAAATGGAGAGGACGCCAGCCACGTCCTCTCCCTATCAATCTCAATGCACGTGTGAAAATGGCGGCGACGCGCGGCTCCTTATATAGAATCCGAGTCTCGCGAGAATCCGACAGCGTCATGATGACGTTCGGGCGCGCTCGGGTTAACCGAGCAAGGCGGGAAGATCCGAGTTGCTCGGACCCGTGAAAAAAAACATGAAGTTCGTGCGGGTTCGGATTCAGAGAAACCGAACCCGCTCATCTCTACTTTCTACCTCTATGTCTGTCTGTTTTTACCCAGTTTTGTTGTATTACTGTTGTTCTAATTCTAAAGCACAACGGAATATGCTGCACTATATAAGAAACTGTTAATAAATAAATACAACTGAACGCTGATTCCTGACACAGATCAACCTGTCGGTGTGAGGATTTTTGGGACCAGCCTATCAGAGACCTAACTGCTCCTCCTGCCTTTCAAACTACTGCAGGTTGATTATTATCACAGCTGCAGTCAGAATGCTGATGCACATTCAGGCCCGATCGCATGCTGCCTTTTTTTGCAGCCGTGCAATCGGGTCTGAAAAGCGCATGCATGTGGGCCGCAATGCGCAGGCGCGTCGGTCGCCGGCGACTGCCGGAGCCACGGAGCGACAGAACTAACAAAGAAAGCATTTGCAGCGCCGAACGCAAGAAGGTTGACAGGAAGAGGCCATATGGGGGTATCAACTCACCGTTTTCAGGAAGTGTCCAGGAAAACGCAGGCATGTCCGGCCGTTTCCAGGGAAGGTTCCTGAAGTCAGCTTCTTCCAGGATCATCGCAGCGGCTGAGTAAGACCTGGGCTGCGCAGAAACTGCACAAACGTTTGTTTGTGCAGCTGACTGCACAGCCGATCACACCCCTGCACAGCGATTACACCCTCCCTTGTAGGCGGCGATTACCTGGTCGCAGCAGTGCAAAAAACTCTTGCTCGCTACCAGGTCAGAATTAGGCCCATAGACTGTTGTATTGTTTGGAGAAAGGAGAGAATACACTCCTTGGGGGTATATTCAATTAAAGTCGAATCCATTCCCACATTCATTTGTCGGAATGGATCCGACCTGGGCTATTCAATGCATTATCAATTCGACTTTAAAAAAAGTCGAATTGAGATGCAGGAGCTTAGAGCTGCGGGCAGACGGGGGAGAGCAGCGCTACAGCAGCGGCTATATAGCCGCTGCTCTCCCCGTATGCCCGCGGCTCTCCCCCGCCCTCTACCCCCGTCTCTCTGCCTCTCCCCGTCAGCGGCGACCAGGGAGAGGTAACTGCAGCGGCCGCGGGTACCTGTCAGGCGGCGGAGGACACATCAGCAGCAGTGGAGGACCTGTCAGCGGCGATGGGGGACCTGTCAGCGGCAGTGGGGGACCTGTCAGCCGCAGCGGGGGACTTGTCAGCAGCGGTGGGGGACCTGTCAGCGGCGGCGGGGGACCTGTCAGCGGTGGACGGGGTGCGCTGCCGAGAGCCTGGCAGTCGGGCGCCCATCAGAGGTAGTGCTCTGCAGCCCGCCACCCCGCTCCCTCATCTCATGTCTCCACGTCCCTCCGCTCCCCGTCCCCGCATCACAGCTACCGCTCACGGCAGTGTCCACCCGACTCCAGCAAACGAGGTCATCTCAGTCTGACATTTTTTTATGTCGGACTGAGATGGTCTGAAACGGGGCCAAATCCTGTCGAATTTGGCCCCGTTTCCCTCAAAAGTATGTGAATCGGCAGCTATACCGCCGATTCACGTACTATTCGACAAGTCGGATTCCCCGACTTGTCGAATAAAAATAGCTGGGATTGAATAGGTCGAATCACGATTCGACCTTAAAAAGTCGAAAACTGACGTCTTTTCGACAGACGTCAGCTTTCGATCCTAATTGAATATACCCTTTAGTTTCCTCTTCCCCGATTGCCGATTGTCCTTTAGTATAATTGGCAGCACAAAATAGCATGTGAAAGGCAGCACAATATGATTGCGTAGTACATCCTTCAGGACTTGGTCTTCTTTTTCTTTTAGTCCTTCACCGCTATAGCCCATAAACGCAGACAAGCACTGGTTGTGATGGTGGTCGACTGGCAGGCCCTGAGTGCATGGGAGTAACTCCCAGGTTCAATGTAGACATCTACCTCCGGGCTCCAAGCCCTGAAGGGGTATCTGTTTGTACAACAGCACCTGTGTGGTTCAAAGCTGGATCCACTGCTCTACCAAAGGAGCTCTGCGGCGCACCTGCTGCTGCTACAGAGTTAATTGGCTCTATCCATGGAGTCCTGCTAACACCTGCAATAGAAGACAGTATGGATCCCACCGGTACTGCTTAGCCTGCGCTGCAGCAAGCAATGGTGCACCCGCCACTTCTGCAGGCGGCATATGGGGACATGTACTAAGCAGTGATAAAAGTGGAGAAGTGAGCCAGTGGAGAAGTTTCCCATGGCAACCAATCAGCTTCTCTGTATACTTTTAAAGTATGCAAATTATAAATGTTACGTCAATGCTGTTTGGTTGCCATGGGCAACTTCTCCACGGCTCACTTCTCCACTTTTATCACTGCTTAGTACATGTCCCTCTTAATCTCGTGCGCTTAACCGTGACCCACTAGTTGTTTACACACAGCGTAACTGGACCCCTGCCAATTCACTGCGGGCTCTGGTGAGAGTGCTATCTATATAATTCTGTAAGTTGTGTGTGTTTTATATATATATATACTAGGGATGAGTAGGTTCAGTTCCCTGAGAACCAAACCCCCCGAACTTCACGTCCCGAGCCCGGCTCGGGACTTCCCACCAGACTCAGAAACCAGAACGATGCAAAACGTCATCATCCCGCTGTCGGATTCTCGCGGGTTTTGGATTCCATGTAAGGAGCCACGCGTCACTGCCATTTTCACTCCAGTCCTGGAGAGTGTAGCAAGGGGTGGTGTCTCTCTCCTCAGTGTCTGTTTGTGCAGGAAAGTGGTGTGGCAACCTGCTCTGTCTTATGTGTCATTCCAGTGCTGTGTTGTGCTGCATCAGTCCAGTGCTGGTGTCTTTTGCTGCATCAGTCGAGTCACAGTGGTGGTATCCTCTGCTGCCATATGTCCAGTGCTACTGTATAAGTCCAGTCCATTGCAGTGGTGCTGTGTTGTCCTGCATCAGGCCAGTGGTGGTGTCCCTGTGCTGCCATAAGTCAAGTGGTGCTGCCGTATAAGTCCAGGAGTACTGTCGTATAAGTCCAGTGGTACTGCCGTACAAATTCAGTCCAGTGGTGCAGCCGTATAAGTCCAGTGGTACTGCCATATAAGTTCAATCCAGTGGTCCTGCCGTATAAGTCCAGTGGTACTGCCGTATAAGTCCAGTGATACTGCCATATAAGTCCAGTGCTACTGCCGTATAAGTCCAGTATTACTGCCGTATAAGTCAAGTCCAGAGGTACTGCCATTTAAGTCCAGTGGTACTGCCATATAAGTCCGGTGATACTGCCAAATAATTCCAGTGGTACTGCCGTATATGTCCAGTGGAACTGCCGTATAAGTCAAGTTCAGTTGTACTGCCGTAAAAGTCCAGAGATACTGCCATATAAGTCCAGTGATACTGCCATATAAGTCCAGTGGTACCCCCGTATAAGTCCAGTGGCACTGCCATATAAGTCCAGTGGCACTGCTGTATAAATCCAGTGGTACTGCTGTATAAGTCCAGTGATACTGCCGTATAAGTCCAGTGGTACTGCCGTATAAGTCAAGTCCAGTGATACTGCCGTATAAATCCGGTGGTACTGCCGAATTAGTCCAGTGATACTGCCGTATAAGTTCAGTGGTAATGCCGTATAAGTCCTGTCCAGTGGTACTGCCTTATAAGTCCAGTAATACTGCTGTATAAGTCCTTTGGTACTGCTGTCTAAGTCCAGTGGTACTGCCGTGTAAGTCCAGTGATACTGCCATATAAGTCCAGTGGTGTTGCCGTATAAGTCCATTGGTACTGCTGTAAAAAGTCCCGTGATACTGCCGTATAAGTCCAGTGGTACTGCCGTATAAGTCAAGTCCAGTGATACTGCCATATAAGTCCAGGGGTACTGCCATATAAGTCCAGTGGTGCTGCCGTATAAGTCAAGTCCAGGGATACTGCCGTATAAGTCCAGTGGTACTGCCATATAAATCCAGTGGTTCTGCCGTATAAGTCCAGTGGTACTGTCGTATAAATCCGGTAGTACTGCCGTATAAGTCCAGTGATACTG
Source organism: Pseudophryne corroboree (assembly GCF_028390025.1). NCBI lineage: Eukaryota > Metazoa > Chordata > Amphibia > Anura > Myobatrachidae > Pseudophryne > Pseudophryne corroboree. The sequence goes on along the minus strand of NC_086447.1, from coordinate 329,045,413 downwards.
CCGTATAAGTCCAGTGGTATGGCCATAAAAGTCCAGTGGTACTGCCGTATAAGTCAAGTCCAGTGGTACTGCCGTATAAGTCTAGTGATACTGCCATATAAGTAAAGTAGTACTGCCGTATAAGTTCAGTCCAGTGGTACTGCCGTATAAGTCCAGTGGTACTGTCGTATAAGACCAGTGATACTGCCATATAAGTCCAGTGGTGCTGCCGTATAAGTCAAGTCCAGTGGTACTGCCATATAAGTCCAGTGATACTGCCGTATAAGTCAAGTCCAGTGATACTGCCGTATAAATCCGGCGGTACTGCCATATAAGTCCAGTGGTACTGCCGTATAAGTCAAGTCCAGTGATACTGCCATAAAAGTCCAGGGGTACTGCCATATAAGGCCAGTGGTGCTGACATATAAGTCAAGTCCAGGGATACTGCCATATAAGTCCAGTGGTACTGCCATATAAATCCAGTGGTTCTGCCGTATAAGTCCAGTGGTACTGTCGTATAAATCCAGTAGTACTGCCGTATAAGTCCAGTGATACTGCCGTATAAGTCCAGTGGTATGGCCGTAAAAGTCCAGTGGTACTGCCGTATAAGTCAAGTCCAGTGGTACTGCCGTATAAGTCCAGTGGTACTGCCGTATAAGTTCAGTCCAGTGATACTGCCGTATAAATCCGGCGGTACTGCCGTATAAGTCCAGTGGTACTGCCAAATTAGTCCAGTGGTACTGCTGTATTAGTCAAATCCAGTGGTACTGCCGTATAAGTCCAGTGATACTGCCATATAAGTAAAGTAGTACTGCCGTATACGTTCAGTCCAGTGGTACTGCCGTATAAGTCCAGTGGTACTGTCGTATAAGTCCAGTGATACTGCCGTATAAGTCCAGTGGTATGGCCGTAAAAGTCCAGTGGTACTGCCGTATAAGTCCAGTGATATTGCGATATAAGTAAAGTAGTACTGCCGTATAAGTTCAGTCCAGTGTTACTGCCGTATAAGTCCAATGATACTGCCATATATGTCCAGTGGTGCTGCCGTATAAGTTAAGTCCAGTGGTACTGCCGTATAAGTCCAGTGATACTGCCGTATAACTCCAGTAGTACTGCTGAATAAGTCAAGTCCAGTGGTACTGCCAAATAAGTCTAGTGGTACTGACATATTAGTCCAGTGGTACTGCCGTATAAGTCCAGTGATACTGCCGTATAAATCCAGTGATACTGCCGTTTAAGTCCAGTGGTACTGCTGTGTAAGTCCAGTGGTACTGCCATGTAAGTCCAGTGGTACTGCCGTATAAGTTCAGTGGTACTTCCATATAAGTCAAGTCCAGTGGTACTGCCGAATAAGTCCATTGGTACTGCCGTATAAGTCCAGTGGTATTGCATATAAGTCCAGTGATGCTTCCATATAAGTCAAGTCCAGTGGTACTTCTGTATAAGTCTATTGGTACTGCCATATAAGTCTAGTGGTACTGCAATATAAGTCCAGTGATGCTGCCATATAAGTCCAGTGATACAGCCGTATAAGTCCAGTGATACTGTCGTATAAGTCCAGTGATACTGGCGTATAAGTCCAGTGATACTACCGTATAAGTCCAGTTGTACTGCCGTATAAGTCCAGTGGTACTGCCGTATAAGTCCAGTGAAACTGCCGTATAAGTCCAGTGGTACTGCCATATAAGTCCATTGATACTGATAGTATAAGTCCAGTGATACTGCCGCATAAGTCCAGTGGTACTGCTGTATAAATCCAGTGGTACTGCCATATAAGTCAAGTCCAGTATTACTGCCGTATAAGTCCAGTGGTACTGCCATATAAGTACACTGGTACTGCTGCATAAGTCAAGTCCAGTGGTACTGCCGTATAAGTCCATTAGTACTGCCGTATAAGTCCATTGGTGCTGTACTCTGCTGTATATTAATTACTCCAAATAAAGGGGTTTTTGATATTTAATCCAAATTATTTTTACAGGGTTTGCCCTGTGTGGTGTAGGGGTACGCTCTCCTGTGCCCCATATTGTGTTATATAACTCCATAAACATAATGGAGAATAAAAATTTGGAGAATAAAATAGGGAAAGATCAAGAGCCACTTCCTTCTAGTGCTGAAGCTGCTTCCACTAGTCATGACATAGATGACGAAATGCCATCAACGTTGTCTGCCAAGGCTGATACCTAACGTCCTAGTAGCGGGCATGTAAAATCCTAAAAGCCAAAGTTCAGTAAAATTACCAAAAAAATAAATTTAAATGGTCCGAGGAGAAACGTAAACTTGCCAATATGCCATTTAAAACACGGAGTGGCAAGGAACGGCTAAGGCCCTGGCCTATGTTCATGACTAGTGGTTTAGCTTCACATGACGATGGAAGCCCTCATCCTCCCGCTAGAAAAATGATAAGAGTAAAGCTGGTATCACAAATCCCCAAGGAGAGTCCAAGTGTGTTGGCTGTTGCGATGCCTGACCTTCCCAACACTGGACAGGAAGAGGTGGCGCCTTCCACCATTTGCACGCCCTCCGCAAGTGCTGGAAGGAGCACCCACAGTCCTGTTTCTGATATTCAAATTGAAGATGTCACTGTTGAAGTACACCAGGATGAGGATATGGGTGTTGCTGGCGCTGAGGAGGAAGTTGACGAGGAGGATTCTGATGGTGATGTGGTTTGTTTAAATCAGGCATCGGGGGAGACAGTTGTTGTCCGTGGGATGAATAAGCCCATTGTCAAGCCTGGGCAAAATACCAAAAAAGCCACCTCTACATTGTGGAATTATTTCTCCACAAATCCGGACAACAGGTGTCAAGCCGTGTGTTGCCTTTGTCAATCCGTAATAAGTAGGGGTAAGGACATTAACCACCTAGGATTATCCTCCCTTATACGTCACCTGCAGTGCATTCATCAGAAGTCATTGTGAAGTTCAGAAACTTTGGGTAAGAGCGAAAGCAGTCCACTGACAACTAAATCTCTTCTTCCTCTTGTACCCATTCTCCTGAAAGCCACACCACCAACTCCCTCTACGTTAATTTTCTCCTCAGTCAGGAACATCAGTAGTTCTGCAGGACATGTCACTGGCATGACTGACGAGTCCTCTACTAACCGGGATTCCTCTGGAGGATCCTTCAGTGGTACGCCTACTGCTGCTGCCGCTGCTGTTGTTGCTGCTGGGAGTCATTCATAATACCAGAGGGGATGTCCTTCTACTACTTCAACTAAGCAATTGACTGTCCAACAGTCCTTTGCGAGGAAGATGAAATATGACAGCAGTCATCCTGTTGCAAAGCGGATAGCCGAGGCCTTGACAGCTATGTTGGTGTTAGACGTGCATCCTGTATCCACCATTGGTGCAGTGGGATTTAGACAATTGATGGAGGTAGTGTGTTCCTGGTACCAAATCCCATCTAGATTCCACTTCATTAGGAAAATGATTCCCGGACTGTACAGGGACATTAAGAAAAGTGTCCTCAGTGTCCTTAAAAATTCGGCTGTACCCAGTGTCCACTTAACCATGGACATGTAGACAAGTGGAGCAGGGCAAACTATGGAATACATGACTGTGACAGCCCACTGGGTAGATGTATTGACTCCTGCAGCAACAACAGCAGTGGCACCAGTAGCAGCATCTCACAAACGCCAGCTCGTTCCTAGGCAGGCTACGCTGTGTATCACTGGTTTCCATAAGAGGCACACCGCTGACAACCTCTTACGGAAACTGAGGGACATCATCACACAATGGCTTAACCCACTTAGACTCTCCTGGGGATTTGTGATATCGGACAACACCACAAATATTGTGCGTGCATTACATCTGGGCAAATTCCAGCACGTTCCATGTTTTGCACATACAATTAATTTGGTGGTGCAGATTTTTTTTAAAAAATGACAGGGGCATGCAGGAGATGCTGCCAGTGGCCCGAAAAATTGAAGGCCACTTTCGACATTCAGCCACTGCATGCCGAAGACTGGAGCGACAGCAAACACTCCTGAACCTGCCCTGTCATCATCTGAAGCAAGAGGTGGTAACGAGGTGGTTCAACACGCTATGTGCTTCAGAGGATGGAGGAGCAGCAAAAGGCCATTCAATCCTATACATCCACCTACGATATAAGCAAAGGAGGGGGAATGCACCTGACTCAAGTGAAGTGGAGAATGATTTCCCTCTTGGGCAAGGTTTTCCAACCCTTCGAATTTGCCACACGTGAAGTCAGTTCAGACACTGCCAGCTTGAGTCAGGTTATTTCCCTCATTAGGCTTTTGCAGAAACAGCTGGAGAAATTGAATGAGGCACTAAGATGGAGCGATTCCGCTAAGTATGTGGGACTTCTATAGAGCCCTTCATTCGGTTTGCTAGGATTTAAGGATGGTCAATCTGTTGAAATCAGAGCACTACATTTTGGCCAACGTGCTCGATCCTAGGTTTAAAGCCTACGTTGTATCTCTCTTTCCGGCAGACTCGTTAACAGTATCTCCTTCATTTTCTTCCGTAACTGCGGCTGCGAGGAAAAGGATAAAATTTCCGAGCACACCCGCTGGCGGGGATGCTGGGCAGTCAGGAGTGAAAGCTGACATCTGGTCCGGACTGAAGGACCTGCCAACGATTACTGACATGTCTACTATCACTGCATATGATGCTGTCACCATTGAAAGAATGGTGGAGGATTATATAGGTAACAGCATCCAAGTAGGCATGTCAGACAGTCCATATGTTTACTGGCAGGTAAAACTGGCAATTTGGAGGCTCTTGCACAAACTGGCTTTATATTAACTAAGTTGCTCCCCTTACAGTGTGTACTCCGAAAGAGTGTTTAGTGCAGCCGGTCACAGAGCCGGCGCTAGCCGCTCAGCAAGGTCTGCAAAGCAGGGAGGCGCCACTCTGGAGAGGCGCTCTCCCCACTCTGCTACCTTGCTGATGCGCCGTGTTTCTGCTGGCTGCCGCACCACCTGTCACACTGTGACAGGCAGCGGCGCCGCAAGTGTGAACAGAAGCTCTTCTGTCACTCAGTCACTCTGACAGCGTGATCTCCTCCTGTGAGTCAGGCTCCCACCCTCTCTCCTCCTTGCTCCTCCTCTCTGCTCATGTCTGCTGGAACACAGGCAGCAGCGTCGCCTCCCCAAACTCCTCTCTTCTCTCCCCTGCTTCACCGAAGACTCGGCAGTCTTCAGCACCGCCCCCCTCTCTCCCCTCCCGTCAGTGCTGGATTCAGAGAGGGGACACAGGAAGTCACATGATGTACATGTGACTGTGCAGTGTGCACTGTCTGGAGGAGCAAGGCAAGCTGTCATCATGAGAAGAGAAGCAGCCAGCCTGTAGCAACAAGCCACAGAAGAGCTGAGACAGGTAACTTCTGCTGCAGATAAACAGAGGGGGGGGTACCCTATTCATGTGTTTGGGGGGGTAGTATCCCATTTCCTATTTGTGTGTCTGGGGGGGGTGTGTGTAATATCCTATTCATGTGTCTGGGGAGGGAGGGGGGTAGTATCCTATTCATGTGTCTGGGGGGGGAGTATCCTATTCATGTGTCTGGGGAGGTGGGGAGGGAGGGGGGGTAGTATCCTATTCATGTGTCTGGGGGGGGGGGAGTATCCTATTCATGTGCCTGGGGAGGGAGGGGGGGTAGTATCCTATTCATGTGTCTGGGGGGGGGGGGAGTATCCTATTCATGTGCCTGGGGAGGGAGGGGGGGGTAGTATCCTATTCATGTGTCTGGGGGGGGGGAGTATCCTATTCATGTGCCTGGGGGGGAGGGGGGGTAGTATCCTATTCATGTGTCTGGGGGGGGAGTATCCTATTCATGTGTCTGGGGGGGGGGAGTATCCTATTCATGTGTCTGGGGAGGGAGGGAGGGTAGTATCCTATTCATGTGTCTGGGGAGGGAGGGGGGGTAGTATCCTATTCATGTGTCTGGGGAGTGAGGGGTGGTAGTATTCTATTCTTGTGTCTGGGGAGGGAGGGGGTTGGTATTATCCTATTCGTGTGTCTGGGGAGGGGGGGTAGTATCCTGTTCGTGTGTCTGGGGAGGGGGGGGGGTAGAATCCTGTTCGTGTGTGCAGAAAGGGGGGCTGGTATGATATTCGTGTGTGTAATCTGCCACCCGTAAGTGGACGTGTGGTGAGATAAATGGCTCAGGCGGCACTAGCTAGTACCAGCATTGGCGTTTCTATAATGGGTGCAATGTGTGCGGTGCACATGGGCCCCTGAGTCCAGGGGGGCCCACACCGCACACATTTCACCCATTTAAATACTTACCTTACCGGAGTCCAGTGGCGGGCGCATCATTGACGAGGGAAATCGCCGCCAAAATGACTGCCGCGCATGTGCAGTAGCCAAATTGGTCTCTGGATCATGGTGGGCGCCATGTTTCCGGAGACCTGCGCATGGGCAGTAGACTCCAGCACAATGCCAGAGTTTACAGTGCCGTTCAGAGGAGGGGGCCCACCCGGAGGTGCACACGGGCCCCCTCCTCTGTAGAAACACCCCTGAGTACCAGAGCAAGGTTTACACAAAATATATGAGCCAAAGGGTATTATACACGGGTGCAGCAATATATACTGCTGGAAATTTGGTGAATTTTGATCAGAGATGTGCAGATAAGGTAAGCAGGGGAGGCACTGTCTAAATTCTTAGAATAATACAAATAGATATTTCTTATATCTTATTTGTATTTTTCATATACTTTGTATAGTCAAACCTTTGTCTTATACGTTAGTATGACAGGAAAGGCTCTGCCCTCCTGCCTCACCTCTCTGCACGTCACTGCCTCCCCATCACCTATCTTTCCTGTCACCCATTGATTCTCACCATTTCCCTGTCACCTCTCTCTCCTGTCACCCACTAACTCTCCCCCTCTCCCCCTCTCTTTTCACCCTCTGCTGGTCACTCTCTACCTCTCATTGTCACCTTCCACCTCTCACTGGCTTCCATTGCCTCTCCCAGCGTCACTCTGTGCCCATCTCCCACTGCTCCCTGCCGCTACCCCCTCCCTGTCACTTCTCTCTTGTCACCCACTGACTCTCCTGTGACCCACTGACTCTAATCTTATACCTGTCACCTTCTCTCTCCTGTCATCCTCTCTCTGTCACACACTGACTCTCACCCTCTTCCCATCACCCAATCACTCTTTTCACATTTTAATAGGCCCAAATGTTTTAAGCCTTAAAAGTGATTATGTGGAGATGGATAAAGAGTGATAAAGTACCAGACAACCAGCTCTTAACTCTCATTTTTCAAACACAGCCTGTAACATCTCAATTAGGAAGCTGATTGGCTGGTTCTTTAGCCGTATCCACATTATCACCTTTTAAGGCTTAATAAATTTGGGCCAATGACTATGATGCGGCTGTTGGAGGGCGCAAAATGTACAGTTTGCAGGAGGGCGCCGAACACCCTAGCACCGGCCCTGGCCGGTCACCTTGTCAGCGATCGGTGTAGGAGGTTACTTCCACAAAATGTGGAGAAGATGATGTTCATCAAAATGAATTATAAATTCCTCCAGGAACACTTTTACCAGCAATTGCCTCCACAAAGTACACAGGACCTGTGATGGTGGATTCCAGTGGGGACAAATTAATACTCTGTGAGGAATTGGAGGATGAGGACGACATCTTGCCTGTGTAGAGTCAGTTTGTGCAAGTAGAGATGAAATGCTTCTTCTTTTTTTTGGGGGGGGGGATTAATTGCTCTTTATTTGTGGGGACCAAACAAATCAATCATTTCAGTCACAGTCGTGTGGCAGACCCTGTCGCTGAAATGATTGGTTTGTTAACGTGTGCATGTCCTGTTTATACACATAAGGGTGAGTGGGACAATTCCATCTTGCATCTCTTTTTTTTCTTTGCATCATGTGCTATTTGGGGCCTGTTTTTCAAACTGCCATCCTGTCTGCCACTGCAGTGTTACTCCTAGATGGGCCAGGTGTTTGTGCCACCCACTTGTGTCGCTTAGCATATACATCCAGCTACCTCATTGCACCTCTTTTTTATCTTTGCATTATGTGCTATTTGGGGCCTGTTTTTCAAACTGCCATCCTGTCTGTCACTGCAGTGCCACTCCAAGATAGGCCAGGTGTTTGTGCCGCCCACTTGGGTCGCTTAGCTTAGTCATCCAGCGACCTTAGTGCAACCTTTTTGCCTAAAAACAATATTGTGAGGTGTTCATAATAGACTGGAAACAAGTGGAAATTAATGTTATTGAGGTTAGTAATACTGTAAGATCAAAATTACCCCCAAATTCTGTGATTTTAGCTGTTTTTGTGTTTTGTTTTTTTCAAAAATCATCCAGATCCAAAACCAAAACCAAAACCCAAAAGGGTGGTTTTGGCAAAACCAATCCAGATCCAAAACATGAGCGAGGATCCAGATCCAAAACCAAAACACACAACACGAAAAGTGCCCGCTGCACATCTCTAAATTATACACACACACACCACATTTCCCTTTTATTTAAGGGGGAGGGGGGTGGCACCAAACTCCAACTTGCCTTGGTGCGGACCTAATTTCATGGGGGAATGGAGCTGCAGCTCCACAGACCCATTGCTAATCTCTCCCTGAGTGGCCCCACAAGTGCCAGCCAACCAGGAATCTGCTCTGACAGTGCTATGACCAGTTCATTAATGATATCAATGCAGTATCTGATGATGAGGTCATACAGATGTACTGCCACAACTGTTACAAATTAATGAACTTCATCAAAACTCATCTTGAGCAAGACACTGCATGTGCCATATCAGAACTTAAGAAAGTGACAGTTGTTCTGATTAATTTTTTTTGCCTCGGTCCTTCAAGTCAGTCACCTCTAGCAAGGTGGGCATTTCACAATTGACCTTCTCCCATCTCCATGAATAGGGCAGAAATATATATAAATAGGCACCATGCCTAATCTATATATGTGCAGTGTTGTAGTTGGCTATCCTGGTTTGTGTCAGAATGCCTTTATCCTCAGTCAGTCATCTTTCTATGATAAGTTTGAGGCAGTACAAACACCAGAGGGATTGCTTCTGGGTATTTAGGCAATTGTTTGTCACATTAGTATAAATCCACAAAATATAACTGTGTTGTGAAACCATTTAACCCCTATTGTGTTTTGGTTAATGTTAATGGGTTAATGTTAACAGACTGTGGCTGTTGCTCCTGGCTTCTGACTCCATAATTGCATTAGCAGACTCAGGCTGAGCATAAGTAAAATGATGCCCACAAATCCACTAGATCAGTTTTAGAATGCATTTTTGGCCTATTAAAATGTAGTGTCAGATACTTTGACAAATTGGGTGAAATTTTGCTATACAGTTCTAGCAAAGTGTCCGATATTCTGCTCTGCTGCTGATTATTGCAAAATTTTGCATTACACCAGCCTCCTCCATTATGCAATGTCAGTGAGCAGATAGAGGTCTTTTTTATCGTTAAGTGACTCAGCATGGAAAATACAGTAAGAGGCAGATCAGTCAAACATTAATCAACTGATTGTGTGTTAAATTGACAAATGTTGGTTTAAAGGCATGTGAACAAATGATACCATTAACTAAGCTGTGTTAGTTAAAGGTTGAATTAAACCAATGAAGCATAGATAATATGCAAAATTATCTATGTTTCTACCCACTGCAAACAACCCTAGTGGTTGTATTCAAACTTAAAAAAAAATTACTTATTTTTTATAGTGCTTGGTCCATAATGTAGTGTAGTATGAGTGTTAGGCTCAAAAATAAAATCCATTTGCACACTTACTGTAATTAGATGTGTATAATGTTGGAAACACTATTTTTCAATTTGATACCCAATTAAATGACAATATCAGTAAATAAGAAGGCATTTAAAAAATATAAAATCTTTATCTTCAATGATAATAAACAAGAAGCCAATCCCGGACCATTTTTTCAATCCCTGGGTTCTGAAAAAATCTCAAACCCAGGATTGAGATGATCAATAAAAATATTTATTAATATTGATTAGCCCCCTCCTCTGAGTGCTGGTACAGGTACCACCACTCTCTAAAATGTAATATTGCCCCCAATTGCATGCCCCCACCCTGAGGTTCACCACACGCAGTCCTCACTGATGCCTCTTCTGCTGGGGTGTCTCGGTCCTCTCTCTGCACAATCTGAATGTACTGTGTGAGATTGTGCTGCAGGAAAACTGTCTTCTTGCAGCCATAGCTGTGATCCCTATGCTATACCCAGGGAGAGAGGAGGAGAATGCAGAGGTTCAGAGATGGCTGCCAATGATCGAAGGGGGCTACAGTACTGGCACTGCTCTGTAGCCTGCAGTGGACACTAACCACAAACATACTGTGCCCAGGGAGAGAGGAGGGGCTGCAGGGGAACATAGGTGGTTGCAAGAGATAGGAGGCAGCTGCAGGGTCAGTACTGCTCCTGTTCTTGCAGCACACACTGACAGCAAACAGAGTGTGCCCAGGGACCAGGGAGAGAGGAGGGGCTGTGGGGGATGGGAAGGGACTGCAGAGCTCTGAGCATGCCTGCTGCTGGAAAATTAACTTCTAGTGTTGCAAAGGGTGAATCCTGAAAATCCCAGCATTGGAGACATCAGTCCTGGGTTGCAATTCCCAGGGTTTTTCTTCAAAATCCTGGCATCCCGACAATTCCGAACCCGCTATTGGCTTCCCTAGGAAATAGTATTAAGAAGGGCACTATTAACTAGAGATGAGCGGGTTCGGTTTCTCTGAATCCGAACCCGCCAGAACTTCATGTTTTTTTTCACGGGTCCGAGCGACTCGGATCTTCCCGCCTTGCTCGGTTAACCCGAGCGCGCCCGAACGTCATCATGACGCTGTCGGATTCTTGCGAGGCTCGGATTCTATCGCGAGACTCGGATTCTATATAAGGAGCCGCGCGTCGCCGCCATTTTCACACGTGCATTGAGATTGATAGGGAGAGGACGTGGCTGGCGTCCTCTCCATTTAGATTATAAGAGACTGAGAGAGATTTACTGGAGCTGACTAGGAGGAGTACTGTTACTGTAGAAGTGTAGAGACTGAGTGGAGAGAGTTTACTAGTGAGGACAGTGCAGTTTACTTTATAATCCGTTCTCTGCCTGAAAAAAGCGATACACAGCACACAGTGACTCAGTCACATACCATATCTGTGTGCACTGCTCAGGCTCAGGCCAGTGTGCTGCATCATCTATTATCTATATATAATATTATATATATCTGTCTGACTGCTCAGCTCACACAGCTTATAATTGTGGGGGAGACTGGGGAGCACTACTGCAGTGCCAGTTATAGGTTATAGCAGGAGCCAGGAGTACATAATATATTATATAGTGAGTGACCACTAGACACACAGTGCAGTTTATTTAATATATCCGTTCTCTGCCTGAAAAAAGCGATACACACAGTGACTCAGTCAGTCACATACCATATCTGTGTGCACTGCTCAGGCTCAGGCCAGTGTGCTGCATCATCTATTATCTATATATAATATTATATATATCTGTCTGACTGCTCAGCTCACACAGCTTATAATTGTGGGGGAGACTGGGGAGCACTACTGCAGTGCCAGTTATAGGTTATAGCAGGAGCCAGGAGTACATAATATATTATATAGTGAGTGACCACCAGACACACAGTGCAGTTTATTTAATATATCCGTTCTCTGCCTGAAAAAAGCGATACACACAGTGACTCAGTCAGTCACATACCATATCTGTGTGCACTGCTCAGGCTCAGGCCAGTGTGCTGCATCATCTATTATCTATATATAATATTATATATATCTGTCTGACTGCTCAGCTCACACAGCTTATAATTGTGGGGGAGACTGGGGAGCACTACTGCAGTGCCAGCTATAGGTTATAGCAGGAGCCAGGAGTACATAATATATTATATAGTGAGTGACCACCAGACACACAGTGCAGTTTATTTAATATATCCGTTCTCTGCCTGAAAAAAGCGATACACACAGTGACTCAGTCAGTCACATACCATATCTGTGTGCACTGCTCAGGCTCAGGCCAGTGTGCTGCATCATCTATTATCTATATATAATATTATATATATCTGTCTGACTGCTCAGCTCACACAGCTTATAATTGTGGGGGAGACTGGGGAGCACTACTGCAGTGCCAGTTATAGGTTATAGCAGGAGCCAGGAGTACATAATATATTATATAGTGAGTGACCACCAGACACACAGTGCAGTTTATTTAATATATCCGTTCTCTGCCTGAAAAAAGCGATACACACAGTGACTCAGTCAGTCACATACCATATCTGTGTGCACTGCTCAGGCTCAGGCCAGTGTGCTGCATCATCTATTATCTATATATAATATTATATATATCTGTCTGACTGCTCAGCTCACACAGCTTATAATTGTGGGGGAGACTGGGGAGCACTACTGCAGTGCCAGTTATAGGTTATAGCAGGAGCCAGGAGTACATAATATATTATATAGTGAGTGACCACCAGACACACAGTGCAGTTTATTTAATATATCCGTTCTCTGCCTGAAAAAAGCGATACACACAGTGACTCAGTCAGTCACATACCATATCTGTGTGCACTGCTCAGGCTCAGGCCAGTGTGCTGCATCATCTATTATCTATATATAATATTATATATATCTGTCTGACTGCTCAGCTCACACAGCTTATAATTGTGGGGGAGACTGGGGAGCACTACTGCAGTGCCAGTTATAGGTTATAGCAGGAGCCAGGAGTACATAATATATTATATAGTGAGTGACCACCAGACACACAGTGCAGTTTATTTAATATATCCGTTCTCTGCCTGAAAAAAGCGATACACACAGTGACTCAGTCAGTCACATACCATATCTGTGTGCACTGCTCAGGCTCAGGCCAGTGTGCTGCATCATCTATTATCTATATATAATATTATATATATCTGTCTGACTGCTCAGCTCACACAGCTTATAATTGTGGGGGAGACTGGGGAGCACTACTGCAGTGCCAGTTATAGGTTATAGCAGGAGCCAGGAGTACATAATATATTATATAGTGAGTGACCACCAGACACACAGTGCAGTTTATTTAATATATCCGTTCTCTGCCTGAAAAAAGCGATACACACAGTGACTCAGTCAGTCACATACCATATCTGTGTGCACTGCTCAGGCTCAGGCCAGTGTGCTGCATCATCTATTATCTATATATAATATTATATATATCTGTCTGACTGCTCAGCTCACACAGCTTATAATTGTGGGGGAGACTGGGGAGCACTACTGCAGTGCCAGTTATAGGTTATAGCAGGAGCCAGGAGTACATATTATATTAAAATTAAACAGTGCACAAATTTGCTGCAGGAGTGCCACTGCCAGTGTGACTGACCAGTGACCTGACCACACTGACCACCAGTATAGTTAGTAGTATACTTATATTGTGATTGCCTGAAAAAGTTAAACACTCGTCGTGTGACTTCACTTGTGTGTTTTTTTTTTTTATTCTATAAAAATAAAACTCATTCTGCTGACAGACAGTGTCCAGCAGGTCCGTCATTATATAATATATAATATATACCTGTCCGGCTGCAGTAGTGATATATATATTTTTTTTATATCATTTATCATCCAGTCGCAGCAGACACAGTACGGTAGTTCACGGCTGTGGCTACCTCTGTGTCTCTGCACTCGGCAGGCAGTCCGTCCATAATTGTAATACCACCTAACCGTGGATTTTTTTCATTCTTCTTTATACATACATAGTTACATAGACATCTTCTCTTTATCAACCAGTCTATATTAGCTGCAGACACAGTACAGTACGGTAGTTCACGGCTGTGGCTACCTCTGTGTCTGCAGTCGGCAGGCAGTCCATAATTGTATACTAGTATCCATCTCCATTGTTTACCTGAGGTGCCTTTTAGTTGTGCCTATTAAAATATGGAGAACAAAAATGTTGAGGTTCCAAAATTAGGGAAAGATCAAGATCCACTTCCACCTCGTGCTGAAGCTGCTGCCACTAGTCATGGCCGAGATGATGAAATGCCAGCAACGTCGTCTGCCAAGGCCGATGCCCAATGTCATAGTACAGAGCATGTCAAATCCAAAACACCAAATATCAGAAAAAAAAGGACTCCAAAACCTAAAATAAAATTGTCGGAGGAGAAGCGTAAACTTGCCAATATGCCATTTACCACACGGAGTGGCAAGGAACGGCTGAGGCCCTGGCCTATGTTCATGGCTAGTGGTTCAGCTTCACATGAGGATGGAAGCACTCAGCCTCTCGCTAGAAAAATGAAAAGACTCAAGCTGGCAAAAGCAGCACAGCAAAGAACTGTGCATTCTTCGAAATCCCAAATCCACAAGGAGAGTCCAATTGTGTCGGTTGCGATGCCTGACCTTCCCAACACTGGACGTGAAGAGCATGCGCCTTCCACCATTTGCACGCCCCCTGCAAGTGCTGGAAGGAGCACCCGCAGTCCAGTTCCTGATAGTCAGATTGAAGATGTCAGTGTTGAAGTACACCAGGATGAGGAGGATATGGGTGTTGCTGGCGCTGGGGAGGAAATTGACAAGGAGGATTCTGATGGTGAGGTGGTTTGTTTAAGTCAGGCACCCGGGGAGACACCTGTTGTCCGTGGGAGGAATATGGCCGTTGACATGCCAGGTGAAAATACCAAAAAAATCAGCTCTTCGGTGTGGAGGTATTTCACCAGAAATGCGGACAACAGGTGTCAAGCCGTGTGTTCCCTTTGTCAAGCTGTAATAAGTAGGGGTAAGGACGTTAACCACCTCGGAACATCCTCCCTTATACGTCACCTGCAGCGCATTCATAATAAGTCAGTGACAAGTTCAAAAACTTTGGGTGACAGCGGAAGCAGTCCACTGACCAGTAAATCCCTTCCTCTTGTAACCAAGCTCACGCAAACCACCCCACCAACTCCCTCAGTGTCAATTTCCTCCTTCCCCAGGAATGCCAATAGTCCTGCAGGCCATGTCACTGGCAATTCTGACGAGTCCTCTCCTGCCTGGGATTCCTCCGATGCATCCTTGCGTGTAACGCCTACTGCTGCTGGCGCTGCTGTTGTTGCCGCTGGGAGTCGATGGTCATCCCAGAGGGGAAGTCGTAAGCCCACTTGTACTACTTCCAGTAAGCAATTGACTGTTCAACAGTCCTTTGCGAGGAAGATGAAATATCACAGCAGTCATCCTACTGCAAAGCGGATAACTGAGGCCTTGGCATCCTGGGTGGTGAGAAACGTGGTTCCGGTATCCATCATTACTGCAGAGCCAACTAGAGACTAGTTGGAGGTACTGTGTCCCCGGTACCAAATACCATCTAGGTTCCATTTCTCTAGGCAGGCGATACCGAAAATGTACACAGACCTCAGAAAAAGAGTCACCAGTGTCCTAAAAAATGCAGCTGTACCCAATGTCCACTTAACCACGGACATGTGGACAAGTGGAGCAGGGCAGGGTCAGGACTATATGACTGTGACAGCCCACTGGGTAGATGTATGGACTCCCGCCGCAAGAACAGCAGCGGCGGCACCAGTAGCAGCATCTCGCAAACGCCAACTCTTTCCTAGGCAGGCTACGCTTTGTATCACCGGTTTCCAGAATACGCACACAGCTGAAAACCTCTTACGGCAACTGAGGAAGATCATCGCGGAATGGCTTACCCCAATTGGACTCTCCTGTGGATTTGTGGCATCGGACAACGCCAGCAATATTGTGTGTGCATTAAATATGGGCAAATTCCAGCACGTCCCATGTTTTGCACATACCTTGAATTTGGTGGTGCAGAATTTTTTAAAAAACGACAGGGGCGTGCAAGAGATGCTGTCGGTGGCCAGAAAAATTGCGGGACACTTTCGGCGTACAGGCACCACGTACAGAAGACTGGAGCACCACCAAAAACTACTGAACCTGCCCTGCCATCATCTGAAGCAAGAAGTGGTAACGAGGTGGAATTCAACCCTCTATATGCTTCAGAGGTTGGAGGAGCAGCAAAAGGCCATTCAAGCCTATACAATTGAGCACGATATAGGAGGTGGAATGCACCTGTCTCAAGTGCAGTGGAGAATGATTTCAACGTTGTGCAAGGTTCTGATGCCCTTTGAACTTGCCACACGTGAAGTCAGTTCAGACACTGCCAGCCTGAGTCAGGTCATTCCCCTCATCAGGCTTTTGCAGAAGAAGCTGGAGGCATTGAAGAAGGAGCTAAAAGGGAGCGATTCCACTAGGCATGTGGGACTTGTGGATGCAGCCCTTAATTCGCTTAACAAGGATTCACGGGTGGTCAATCTGTTGAAATCAGAGCACTACATTTTGGCCACCGTGCTCGATCCTAGATTTAAAGCCTACCTTGGATCTCTCTTTCCGGCAGACACAAGTCTGCTGGGGTGCAAAGACCTGCTGGTGACAAAATTGTCAAGTCAAGCGGAACGCGACCTGTCAACATCTCCTCCTTCACATTCTCCCGCAACTGGGGGTGCGAGGAAAAGGCTCAGAATTCCGAGCCCACCCGCTGGCGGTGATGCAGGGCAGTCTGGAGCGACTGCTGATGCTGACATCTGGTCCGGACTGAAGGACCTGACAACGATTACGGACATGTCGTCTACTGTCACTGCATATGATTCTCTCAACATTGATAGAATGGTGGAGGATTATATGAGTGACCGCATCCAAGTAGGCACGTCACACAGTCCGTACTTATACTAGCAGGAAAAAGAGGCAATTTGGAGGCCCTTGCACAAACTGGCTTTATTCTACCTAAGTTGCCCTCCCACAAGTGTGTACTCCGAAAGAGTGTTTAGTGCCGCCGCTCACCTTGTCAGCAATCGGCGTACGAGGTTACATCCAGAAAATGTGGAGAAGATGATGTTCATTAAAATGAATTATAATCAATTCCTCCGCGGAGACATTGACCAGCAGCAATTGCCTCCACAAAGTACACAGGGAGCTGAGATGTTGGATTCCAGTGGGGACGAATTGATAATCTGTGAGGAGGGGGATGTACACGGTGATATATCGGAGGGTGAAGATGAGGTGGACATCTTGCCTCTGTAGAGCCAGTTTGTGCAAGGAGAGATTAATTGCTTCTTTTTTGGGGGGGGTCCAAACCAACCCGTCATATCAGTCACAGTCGTGTGGCAGACCCTGTCACTGAAATGATGGGTTGGTTAAAGTGTGCATGTCCTGTTTTGTTTATACAACATAAGGGTGGGTGGGAGGGCCCAAGGACAATTCCATCTTGCACCTCTTTTTTCTTTTCTTTTTCTTTGCATCATGTGCTGATTGGGGAGGGTTTTTTGGAAGGGACATCCTGCGTGACACTGCAGTGCCACTCCTAGATGGGCCCGGTGTTTGTGTCGGCCACTAGGGTCGCTAATCTTACTCACACAGTCAGCTACCTCATTGCGCCTCTTTTTTTCTTTGCGTCATGTGCTGTTTGGGGAGGGTTTTTTGGAAGGGACATCCTGCGTGACACTGCAGTGCCACTCCTAGATGGGCCCGGTGTTTGTGTCGGCCACTAGGGTCGCTAATCTTACTCACACAGCTACCTCATTGCGCCTCTTTTTTTCTTTGCGTCATGTGCTGTTTGGGGAGGGTTTTTTGGAAGGGCCATCCTGCGTGACACTGCAGTGCCACTCCTAGATGGGCCCGGTGTTTGTGTCGGCCACTAGGGTCGCTAATCTTACTCACACAGCTACCTCATTGCGCCTCTTTTTTTCTTTGCGTCATGTGCTGTTTGGGGAGGGTTTTTTGGAAGGGACATCCTGCGTGACACTGCAGTGCCACTCCTAGATGGGCCCGGTGTTTGTGTCGGCCACTAGGGTCGCTTATCTTACTCACACAGCGACCTCGGTGCAAATTTTAGGACTAAAAATAATATTGTGAGGTGTGAGGTATTCAGAATAGACTGAAAATGAGTGTAAATTATGGTTTTTGAGGTTAATAATACTTTGGGATCAAAATGACCCCCAAATTCTATGATTTAAGCTGTTTTTTAGTGTTTTTTGAAAAAAACACCCGAATCCAAAACACACCCGAATCAGACAAAAAAAAATTCGGTGAGGTTTTGCCAAAACGCGTTCGAACCCAAAACACGGCCGCGGAACCGAACCCAAAACCAAAACACAAAACCCGAAAAATTTCAGGCGCTCATCTCTACTATTAACGTTATAGCCTGATAGTCAGCTAACATGTACTGTATGATGCTTAACAGTTGTAACCAATGTTTTCCTTTCTCCATTTAGAAGACTGAGTAGGAGGTCAGCAAGGCTTAGATGTGCATGGGCATCACTTCTGCGGAGTCTACTGTATGCTTGGGTGGGGTTGTTGCTGGTGAGGCAGTTTGTGGGGTACTGGTCATAGATATACTTGGCTGTGTCTAAGGTATGCATGCTAATAATTGGTTTCCAAAGGAAGCACATAAATCTCTTATGGCGTTAGTTTGGGATTCATACAACCTAAGGAAGGACTCTTGAGTGCTACTGTGTGAAGCATGTAAGGTTAGACTAATTATTTAAGGTTAGATTTCCATGACCTAATCTATGAGGGTTAAGTTAACCGCTGAAATTGTGTGATTTCGTTTCCTCAAATTTGTACAAATTTGTGGCAACTGGAGTATTTGTGTAGCCATGATTCCAACCTGCTATCCTCATATGCTGCAACTACTTGTATAAATTGGGTCTCTGGATCTACAGCAGGTGTGTACATCAGTGAATGTGTTCGGTGACTTAGGTGGAGAAATATCAGACACGTGAAGTGTAATAATTTCTTCTTCTCCTTGTAAACTAAGCCCTTCTGCTTCATCTTATCCCAGTAGTCCCGGAAATCAGTGGATCTGTGTATGAGAAACCAGTAACTTCGTTTTTTTAAGCAATACTTTATGTATAACACTGCATCATGCTATATGTACTCTAATTAAACAAGGTCAGTGCACGGCCATTTTGTGTAATGTACCAAAGGAGATAGCAGGAATTAGAGAGGTGCGGCTGGCACTTTTCGTGTTTTGTGTTTTGGTTTTAGTTCTAATTCCATTTCCGTGTTTTGGTTTTGACTTGGTTTTGCCAAAACCACCCTTTCGTGTTTTGGTTTTGGTTTTGGATCTGGATGATTTTTGGGGGGGAAACCATAAAACCAGCTAAAATCACAGAATTTGGGGGTAATTTTGCTCCTCCAGTATTATTAACCTCAATAACAATCATTTCCACTCATTTCCAGTCTATTCCTCACACTTCACAATATTGTTTTAGGCATAAAAGTTGCACCGAGGTGGCTGTATGACTAAGCTAAGCGACACAAGTGTGCTGCACAAACACCTGGCCCATCTAGGAGTGGCAGACAAGATGGCACTATTCAAAAACTAGTCCCCAAACAGCACATGATGCAAAGAAGAAAAATAGGTGCAATTAGGTAGCTGGATGGCCATGCTAAGCGACACAAGTGTGCGGCACAAACACCTGGCACATCTAGGAGTGGCACTGCAGTGGCAGACAGGATGACAGATTAAAAAAATAGGCCCCAAACAGCACATGATGCAAAGAAGAAAAAGAGTTGCAATGAGGAAGCTGGATGGCCAAGCTAAGCGACACAAGTGTGTGGCACAAACACCTGGCCCATCTAGGAGTGGCACTGCAGTTACAGACAGTATGGTACAAAAAAAAACTGTTCCCCAAACAGCACATGATGCAAAGAAGAAAAAGATGTGCAAGATGGTATTGTCCTTGGGCCCTCCCACCCACCCTTATGTTGTATAAACAGGACATGCACACTTTAACAAACCAATAATTTCAGCGACAGGGTCTGCCACACGACTGTGGCTGAAATGACTGGTTGGTTTGGGCCCCCACCAAAAAATAAGCAATCAATCTCTCCTTGCACAAACTGGCTCTACAGAGGCAAGATGTCCACCTCATCATCATCTTCTGATTCCTCACCCCTTTCACCGTGTACATCCTCCTCACTGAGCATTAATTCGTCCCCACTGGAATCCACCATCACAGGTTCCTGTGTACTTCCTGGAGGCAATTGCTGGTAAAGGTCTTCCCAGAAGACTTTATAATTCATTTTGATGAACATCATATTCTCCACATTTTGTGGAAGTAACCTCCTACGCCAATCGCTGACAAGGTTACCGGCTGCACTAAACACTCTTTCAGAATACACACTGGAGGGAGGGCAACTTAGGTAAAATAAAGCCAGTTTGTGCAAGAGCCTCCAAATTGCCTCTTTTTCCTGCCAGTATATGTACGGACTGTCTGACATGCCTACTTGGATGCTGTCACTCATACAATCCTCCACCATTCTTTCAATGGTGACAGCATCATATGCAGTGACAGTAGACATATCAGTAATCGTTGGCAGGTCCCTCAGTCCGGACCAGATGTCAGCTTTCACTCCTGACTGCCCTGCATCCCCGCCAGCGGGTGGGCTAGGAAATGTTATCCTTTTCCTTGCAGTCCAAGTGGCGGGAGAAATTGAAGGAGGAGCTGTTGACGGGTCACATTCCGCTTGAGTTGACAATTTACTAACCAGCAGGTCTTTGCACCTCTGCACACTTGTGTCTGCTGGAAAGAGAGATACAACATAGTCTTTAAACCTAGAATCGAGCACGGTGGCCAAAATGTAGTGCTCTGATATCAACAGATTGACCACCCTTGAATCCTGGCAAAGCGAATGAAGGGCTCCATCCACAAGTCCCACATACTTAGCGGAATCGCTCCGTCTTAGCTCCTCCTTCAATTTATCCAGCTGTTTCTGCAAAAAGAAAATTAATAAAATAAAAACACAGCGCTTATTAAACCACCAAAAAAACTATACGTATTAACCACTTCAATTAATATCAGGTTTCGAAGAAGAATACATCTGGGGGGGTGGGGGGGCGTATAGGGCGAACTTGGTGTTTTATGGTTGGTACATAGATGATCTTTTTATTTTTTGGGATGGGGCCTCTACTATTTCTTCTTTTATTTCTTATATCATTTCTTCACATTTGGTCTTAAGTTTACACACTCTTGTCACTCCTCACACATGAACTACTGTATCTTGATGTTGCTCTCTCTGTCAGGGAAGGCAACATTACAACTGGTACCTTTAGGAAGGAAGTAGATTCTAACAGCTATTTGAACTATAATAGCTGTCATCACCAAAAGTCGAAAGACAATATACCAGCTGGACAATATTTAAGGATGAAGAGGAACTGTACAGAGGCAAGTGAGTTCCATAAACATGCTGGTATACTCACTGAAGCCTTTTTGTACCAAGGGTACCCCTTAAGATTATTGGAGGAGTCACTTGAAAAAGTAGCGATAAGAGATAGGGTTTCACTTTTACATAAAACCAAGGGAGATGAGGCACAGAATGCCAGCACTAATGATGATAGAGTAATACGTCCCTTTATAACCAAATATAATGTATGCTCGAATGAAATCAAGAACATACTTAATAAAAACTTCGAAATCCTTAAATTAGACACAACTTTAAAACCGTCTTTGGGGGAGTCAGTAAAAGTGGTTTTTCGTAAGGCTAAAAATATAAAGAACTTTATCTCTCCGAGTTTTTTCCAGGTACAGAATAGCGTCACATTAACAACTAAAAATTGGTTAACAACCCTGAGGGGTTGCTATAAATGTGGAAGAAAAAATTATCTGACCTGCCCGTTTATAATGAATAGTAGTATGAGTTTTAAATCCTTTAATCTGGGGCTTACATTCGATATAGAGACTGTTATCAATTGTCAACAGTCCTATGTAATATATCTAGTGAGTTGTAGGTGCGGTAAACAATAAGTGGGTAGGACCACTAGGAGTTTGAATACTAGGTTCCTCGAGCATAGAAGGAACGTGTTAGGTTCCTGGTGCTCAGAACAAGGGAGATGTTGCGTAGTGAGTCCTGAGCACCAGAACGTGACGCTGAAACGAGGTGTGGTGTGGAAATAGCCCCTAGCACCCTACCTCCGTTGTTTCACCCGTGTGGTCCGTTCACGCCTGAGTGACTATGGTTTCTTGGGCCCATGGCAGCCGCGTTTGAAGGGCGGATTAGGTCTGCCCAACTCCGATGCCCCCAGGTCTTAGATTGAGACAAGGCGTGAACCGAGACAGGATAATAACAAGGGGACCTCTAGCTAAAACAAACAGAAGGCTAGGGGCTACTAACAACCCTAAACCTAAATATATGTGCGGCACGCCGCCAAAGGAAAGGAACAACAAAGGAAATGCTGTCCACTCGCCGACACAATACCGTTGTGTACCGGCGGTGACAGCACAAGCAGAACCCTCTGCAAAACACCAGAAACAAATTATAACCAAAGAATACTGCGGCCTGAGCCGACGGACGCGGCAAGCCGCTACTCACGGAACCGGTACAAATACTGCCAAATGGACAGGAACCCCCAATGTAGCCGACACAGACTCTCAGAACTGGAGGACAGGCAGAATCCCAAACGACAGACCGGTGGACACCAAGAAGCCAGATATTCGACCAGGCACAGACAAAACCACAGGACTCCTGGACAGGAACGCTTCACGGCAGGACACAGGATCAGACACTGGAATCGACACTGGAATCGACACAGGAACCGACACTCAAAGCAGCTAGACAGACACTGCTAGACAGGAGCTCAGGAACTGGCAGGGACTAGCTCAGAACTCAAGAACTCTGGAACCCAGGAAACCTGGAAATCTGGAAATATCACCAGCGTCTGTGAATTGCACTGAGCCAGCATATAACAGAGACTCTTAATTAATTATGTCGTGCAGCTGCCCTGCTGCACAACTGAGAGGTGCAATCAACAGACAGGTGAGGCTGAACAGATGGGAACAAGCTGCAATCACACAGACTCACCCCTGGCAGCAAACAAGAATCTTCTTAAACCAGAGCAACGGGAAATCCTGGCCTGCAAGACTACTTATAAACATAAAATAGGAATGAACCACTACCTGTGGTTCATAACAGTACCCTCTCTTTAAGGGTGGGCTCCGAACACCCCATGACACCCACGGGGAACAGAAACAGAAGTATAACATAAAATACATAACCAAAAATGCAAAACAGGAATGAGCCACAGCCGTGGCTCCTAACATTACCCCCCCCCCCTGAGGAGGGGTCAAAGGACCCCAAAATTCAGACTTTCCAAAACAAGGGATACAAAAAAAAACTGACACACTGGTCTAACAGTGTGTCTAACTAATCTTTTATTTTTTTATTTTATTTTTTCTAACAAGGCAAGAGTCAATAATCATTTCTTTTTCTTCTTCTTATTTTTACAAAGTTCTTGAGGTCTGACCAAGGTAATTCCCCAAACATTGTCTGAACTGATGGTACCTCCCAGCAAGACTGGGTTCAAATCAGAGATTGGTTTCTTAACCTTGGGAGCTGAACTTTCAGGCAAAGTACTACTATTAGAAGAAGAGAGAAAAGCACATCCTGCAGTCAAAACAACGGGCTGAGACTCTTGTGCCGAATTTACAGAATACGGTGAACTCTCAGCAGATAAGACGGGTGACCTAGAGGAACCTGAACCAATTTCTTTGGAACCATATCTCTTAATAACTGCATCACTGAATGCCGGGGGATCCTGAAGAATGGGATCTTCAGCTTTCATTAGGCTGGTTGCCCACTCAAAAGGCTCTCCTCTAAAGGAATATATCAGATAGAGCACAAGGTTCTCTGAAGTGATGCCCAGAAATGGTCTAAACAACAAAATGGTGTAATAGTGTTTGTAAAGCGCCAGAAATTGGACTAAGTCCCCATCAAAGATTATAGATGTTGAGATATCAACAGAGTCAGGATCTGCTTCCTTCCCATCTGACTGACTAGAGTGCTTTGCTAGGACCTGGTCACTATTGACCTTACTCGAGGCTAAGACTTTCTGAACCCCAACTGGGGCAGTGACTTTCTGAACCCTACCTGGGGCAGTGACCCTCGGAAACCGACCTAGGGCAGTGGCCCTCGGAACCCCACCTGGGGTAGTGACTTTATGAACCCCACCCGGGGCAGTGACTTTCTGAACCCCACCTGGGGCAGTGACCCTCGGAACCCCACCTGGGGCAGTGGCCCTCGGAACCCCACCTGGGGCAGTGACTTTCTGAACCCCACCCGGGGCAGTGACTTTCTGAACCCCACCCGGGGCAGTGACTTTCTGAACCCCACCCAGGGCAGTGGCCTCCGGGAACCCCGCTGGGGCAGTGACTTCCGGGAACCCCGCTGGGGCAGTGACCTCCGGGAACCCACCTGGGGCAGTGACCCTCGGAACCCCACCTAGGGCAGTGGCCCTCGGAACCCCACCTGGGGTAGTGACTTTATGAACCCCACCCGGGGCAGTGACTTTCTGAACCCCACCTGGGGCAGTGACCCTCGGAACCCCACCTGGGGCAGTGGCCCTCGGAACCCCACCTGGGGCAGTGACTTTCTGAACCCCACCTGGGGTAGTGACTTTCTGAACCCCACCCGGGGCAGTGACTTTCAGAACCCCACTCGGGGCAGTGACTTTCTGAACCCCACCCGGGGCAGTGGCCTCCAGGAACCCCGCTGGGGCAGTGACCTCCGGGAACCCCGCTGGGGCAGTGACCTCCGGGAACCCCGCTGGGGCAGTGGCCTTCGGGAACCCCACTGGGGCCAGCACCTCGGATTCTTTTACTGGGACCGGGCCATCGGCCTCCCTCACTGGGACCGGGCCGTCGGCCTCCCTCTCTGGGACCGAGCCGTCGGCCTCCCTCTCTGGGACCGAGCCGTCGGCCTCCCTCTCTGGGACCGAGCCGTCGGCCTCCCTCTCTGGGACCGAGCCGCCGGCCTCCCTCTCTGGGACCGAGCCGTCGGCCTCCCTCTCTGGGACCGAGCCGTCGGCCTCCCTCTCTGAGTCGATAATTATCGAAACTTCTCCCGGGACTAAGACTTCCGGGACCTTTGCTGAAGCTATAACCTTCAGAACCTCCACTAACGCAATGCCTCTTGAGTCCTTTCCTGGGGAAGCGACCTCTAGACCCTTCTTTGGGGCTGTGTCTCTCGAGACCCCACTTGAGGATATTACTTCAAAGATCCCTTCTGGAGTTTTGCTTCTCGAGTTCCCTTCTAGAACTATAGTTTTAGACACCTTCTCTGGAGTTGCGCTTTTCAAGTCTCTACCTGGGGTAACAGCTTCTGAGACCCCTTCTGGTATTGACACCTGAGAAATAATATTCGATGTCCCTCTATAACCTAGAGCATCGGGTACCGCTCCAGGACTCTGGGCATCGGGTACCTCTCCAGGACTCTGGGCATCGGGCACCGCTCCAGGACCCTGGGCATCGGGCACCACTCCAGGACCATGGGCATCGGGCACCACTCCAGGACCCTGGGCATCGGGCACCACTCCAGGACCATGGGCATCGGGAACCACTCCAGGACCTTGGGCATCGGGCACCACTCCAGGGGTTTGCAACTCTGCTTCCACAGGAAAATCAAGAGAGGAGAGAAACATTCTCCTTTGGTTCCTGAATCTATAATGGGGCTCCCTAGCCCAAGGACCCCAATTATAGGACAGAGTGCTTTTTAGTGTGGGTTGTGTGACAAGTACCTCTGCCACAGTAGAGACAGGAGTAGGTTTTGTATCCTGACTCAACTTGGCCAGAGGGCAGGACTTGTCGCCACACTTTGGCTTGCGCAACTCACAGGTCTGCAGATAGTGGCCTAAACCCCCACAATATAGGCATAAATCTAAGTTTCTGCGACGCAGACGCTCCTTTTCTGAGAGCCTGGGCCGCAGAAAACTTTCAAACTTTTTCTCTCTAATTAAACCTGAGGATTCACTTGTCACCATACTGTGAACAAGAGTCTCTTTAGAGAATGAACTCTCAAGAACTTCTGGCAAAATAAGCAAGATTTTGGTCAGAAGGCTTTGCAGTTGCTTTAAGGATTGCTGCAAAACTTCCAGCCGCTCAGGTTTCAAAGCACTGAAAGCAGAGTTCAGGGCTGAAAGAGACGCCTGCAGGGCTTGCATAGTTGGCATAGGAGGATTTTAAACTAGACAAGACAAGACTAGACTAGACAAGACTGGACTGGATTTTTAAACTAGACGAGACAAGACTGGATTTTTAAACACCGGACTGGATTCTGCACACTGAATTCTAGACAGGACTGGATTCTAAACACCGGACTGGATTCTGCACACTGAGTTCTAGACAGGACTGGATTCTAGACAAGACACTGGACTGGGCCAAAAAAGAAAAAGTTTTATTTCTTTTTTGTTGTATGGCTGGTGATAATGTTAGGTTCCTGGTGCTCAGAACAAGTGAGATGTTGCGTAGTGAGTCCTGAGCACCAGAACGTGACGCTGAAACGAGGTGTGGTGTGGAAATAGCCCCTAGCACCCTACCTCCGTTGTTTCACCCATGTGGTCCGTTCACACCTGAGTGACTATGGTTTCTTGGGCCCACGGCAGCCGCGTTTGAAGGGCGGATTAGGTCTGCCCAACTCCGATGCCTCCAGGTCTTAGATTGAGACAAGGCGTGAACCGAGACAGGATAATAACAAGGGGACCTCTAGCTAAAACAAACAGAAGGCTAGGGGCTACTAACAACCCTAAACCTAAATATATGTGCGGCACGCCGCCAAAGGAAAAGAACAACAAAGGAAATGCTGTCCACTCGCCGACACAATACCATTGTGTACCGGTGGTGACAGCACAAGCAGAACCCTCTGCAAAACACCAGAAACAAATTATAACCAAAGAATACTGCGGCCTGAGCCGACGGACGCGGCAAGCCGCTTCTCACGGAACCGGTACAAATACTGGCAAACGGACAGGAACCCCCAATGTAGCCGACACAGACTCTCAGAACTGGAGGACAGGCAGAATCCCAAACGACAGACCGGTGGACACCAAGAAGCCAGATATTCGACCAGGCACAGACAAAGCCACAGGACTCCTGGACAGGAACGCTTCACGGCAGGACACAGGATCAGACACTGGAATCGACACTGGAATCGACACAGGAACCGACACTTAAAGCAGCTAGACAGACACTGCTAGACAGGAGCTCAGGAACTGGCAGGGACTAGCTCAGAACTCAAGAACTCTGGAACCCAGGAAACCTGGAAATCTGGAAATATCACCAGCGTCTGTGAATTGCACTGAGCCAGCATATAACAGAGACTCTTAATTAATTATGTCGTGCAGCTGCCCTGCTGCACAACTGAGAGGTGCAATCAACAGACAGGTGAGGCTGAACACATGGGAACAAGCTGCAATCACACAGACTCACCCCTGGCAGCAAACAAGAATCTTCTTAAACCAGAGCAACGGGAAATCCTGGCCTGCAAGACTACTTATAAACATAAAATAGGAATGAACCACTACCTGTGGTTCATAACAGTACCCTCTCTTTAAGGGTGGGCTCCGAACACCCCATGACACCCACAGGGAACAGAAACAGAAGCATAACATAAAATACATAACCAAAAATGCAAAACAGGAATGAGCCACAGCCGTGGCTCATAACAGAACATAATGAAGAAAAACCTTAAACATAGCCTCTCGAGACATGTAGTATACCATCATGCTGGGATCGTTGAAGTATTGACTGTTCAGGGGATTGAATCGGTAGCCCCAACCACAAGAGGTGGGGACAGATACAATCGTTTATGTACTAGAGAGGCTTTCTTGATATTCTCATTGGGTACTCTCATTCCTGAGGGTCTCAATGAGAACATTGAATTGAACAACATTGGAGGTTGTTAGGTCTTTATCGTTGTCCTAAACCCCCCCCCCTCCCTCTTTACATAATTGGTTTTTCCTCTACATATTATACCATCTTGCAGTGGTATCCGTACCACCTACCCTCTCGCCTCTGCTCTTCCTATTTTTTATCTTTATGATTATATAATCTAGTAGTAAGTTAATTAGTGTAGACAAAATTATGGAAGATAAATTGACATCTAGATGTTTAACTATTGAAACTATAAACTAATAACTAATGAACTAATTTACTCAATATGTCCCTGTAAATTATGGTTATTAGAAATTGGCTATATTTAATCTCTGTAATTGTTTTGATATAAAAGTGGATATATATGATACATCTAATGACTGTATGTGAGATAGTCCCTAAGATACAGTCTATTTAGTATAAGTGAGTTGCTGTGGCATTGTCGATCAGACCAGATACGACATAATAAAACGTTAATTGACATACACGGTTGTGCGTATATATAACATGTCTCTAGTGATACAATCAGTTATATTTGCTGCTATTAGTTCTATATGCTAGAGAACTTTGTGAAGAAGTAGATATATATATCTGTATTTTTTTACAAAAGTAAGTTTATATTTAATAAAAATCTCTATGTATTAAATTATACGAATAGAATTTATGTTATGAATTGCATGTGGAAAAGTAGATCCTGAAGGGATTAAAACCCGGGACTCCACGCGCTGTATGCGCCATATAAACCCTCTAAGCTATTGACGCTGCACTGGGTTGCTGAGGGGTTTTCTTATATCTATAGTACTATGTTGTAGTCTCCTGGTCAGTCTTTAGTACTTTTATTTTTATATTTTTAAATATTATTATTAAACCGTTATAGGTTATAATTTGTATACCACCAAAAAATCTATTAGTAACCATTAGAAATTATTATGAATGACTGTTAAGTAATGTTGTAATAGATATTTGTTTGCTTGTTTAAACAATGACAATTCCATGTGCTATACAAGCCATGTGATCAGAGCTAAACAACTGAGTGCAATTAAAGTAATCAGTAGAATGATTGGCTGGATCTTCTTTAAAAATTAGCTAACAACACAACCACGATATTCCTCTGACGAAACCGCTTGCCCTACTGGCGGAGAAACGCGTAAGGAGAGCACTTTTGTTTGGATTCAGTTGCCCATAGTCTCCCCATGTCCTCTTGTGACTGCATGGCAGGCCGGCGAGCCATTCTGACCGGGGATACAGCTGAAGCGGTGCCTGGCTAAGGAGGTCCGCTCCCCTTGCAACAGAAGCCGAAGCCGTTACAGCCGTGAGTAACCAGTTTCTCATACTGCGGCTGTAAAAACTAGGGGTCGTAGCATACCGCTGTGGATATTCAGGCAATCACAGCGCTCTCCCCCATGTTTGGATACAAGTTATGTGGTACCACAGAGACTGTTAAAACCTGTTACAAAGGGACCTTTGTGTCCAATGGAGAACTGAGACACA
This sequence comes from Pseudophryne corroboree, assembly GCF_028390025.1. Taxonomy (NCBI): domain Eukaryota; kingdom Metazoa; phylum Chordata; class Amphibia; order Anura; family Myobatrachidae; genus Pseudophryne; species Pseudophryne corroboree. Next base: position 329,016,338 of record NC_086447.1, on the reverse strand, counting down.
AATTAGTTACAAACAGTCAGTTGAACTGATACATATAAAGTCTTATGAGACGGCTTTTTATGGAGACAAGGACATGGGCTTGAATTAATTGCACACTTTTAAAGTTTTTTAAACTGTTATTCGATGTAAAATGTATTTAAATAAAACTGTTATTAAGTAACTGAACAATATATCTTTGCTTCAGCGATCCTTTATATCTTATTTTGTTTCTGCAAAAGCCTGATGAGGGGAATGACCTGACTCAAGCTGGCAGTGTCTGAACTGACTTCACGTGTGGCAAGTTCGAAGGGATGGGGAACCTTGCACAAGACGGAAATCATTCTCCACTGCGCTTGAGTCAGGTGCATTACCTCTCCTTTGCCTATATCATAGGTGGATGTATAGGATTGAATGGCCTTTTGCTGCTCCTCCATTCTCTGAAGCATATAGAGGGTTGAATTCCACCTCGTTACCACCTCTTGCTTCAGTTGAAGACGGGGCAGGTTCAGGAGTGTTTGCTGGTGCTCCAGTCTTCATCACGCAGTGGCAGAATGCCGAAAGTGTCCCGAAATTTTTCGGGCCATCGACAGTATCTCCTGCACACCCCTCTCATTTTAAAAAAAATTCTGCACCACCAAAATAATTGTATGTGCAAAAAATGGGACGTGATGGAATTTTCCCAGTTGTAATGCACGCACAATATTGGTGGCGTTGTCCGATATCAAGAGAGTCCAATTGGGGTAAGCCATTCTGCGATGATGTTCCTCAGTTTCCGTAAGAGGCTGTTAGCTGTGTGCCTCTTATGGAAAGCGGTGATACATAGCGTAGCCTGCCTAGAAACGAGCTGGCATTTGTAAGATGCTGCTACTGGTGCCACTGCGGGAGGCCATACATCTACCAAGTGGGCTGTTACAGTCATATAGTCCTTAGTCTGCCCTGTTCCACTTGTCCACATGTCCGCGGTTAAGTGGACACTGGATACAACTGCATTTTTTAGGACACTAGTGACTCTTTTACTGACGTCTGTGTACATTCTCGGTATCGCCTGCCTAGAGAAGTGGAACCTAGATGGGATTTGATACCGGGACACAGTGCCTCAAACAAATCTTTAAGTGACTCTGAACTAATGGTGGATACCGGACGCACCTCTAACACCAACATAGCTGTAAAGGCCTCAGTTATCTGCTTTGCAAAAGGATGACTGCTGTCATATTTCATCTTCCTCACAAAGAACTGTTGGACAGTCAATTGCTTACTGGAAGTAGTACAAGTGGTCATCCGACTTCCCCTTTGGGATGACGATCAACTCCCAGTAGCAACAACAGCAGTGGCAGCAACAGCAGGCGTACCACTCAAGGATCCTACGGAGGAATCCCGGTTAGGAGAGGACTCCTCAGTCTTGACAGTGACATGGCCTGCAGGACTACGGACGTTCCTGACTGAGGAGGAAGTTGACGTTGAGGGAGTTGGTGGTGTGTCTTGCAGGAGCTTGGGTACAGGAGGAAGAAGGGATTTAGGTATCAGTGGACTGCTTGTGCGCTTACCCAAAGTTTCTGAACTTGACAGTGACTTCTGATGAATGCGCAGCAGGTGACGTATAAGGGAGGATGTTCCTAGGTGGTTAACATCCTTACCCCTACTTATTACAGAATGACAGAGGCAACAGATGGCTTGACACCTGTTGTCCGGATTTGTGGAGAACTAATTCCACACTGAAGTGGTGGCTTTTTTGGTAGTTTGACCAGGCATCACAATGGGCTTCTTCGTCCCAAGGACAACATGTGTCTCCCCTGGTGCCTGACTTAAACAAACCACATCACCATCGGAATACTCATCGTCAACTTCCTCCTCAGCGCCAGCAACACCCATATCCTCATCCTGATGTACTTCAACAGTGACATCTTCAATTTGAATATCAGGAACTGAACTGTGGGTGCTCCTTCCAGCACTTGCAGGGGGCGTGCAAATGGTGGAAAGAGCCACCTCTTCCCGTCCAGTGTTGGGAAGGTCAGGCATCGCAACCTCCAACACAATTGGACTCTCCTTGGGGATTTGTGATACCATCTCAGGCACACAGTTCTTTTCTGTGCTCTTTCCAGCGTAACTCTTTTAATTTTTCTAGTGGGAGAATGAGGGCTTCCATCGTCATGTGAAGCTGAAACACTAGCCATGAACATAGGCCAGGGCCTCAGCCGTTCCTTGCCACTCTGTGTCGTAAATGGCATATTGGCAAGTTTACGTTTCTCCTCAGACGATTTAAATTTCTTTTTTTGGTTCTTTTTACTGAACTTTGGCTTTTACACGCCCTCTACTATCACATTGGGCATCGGCCGTGGCAGACAACGTTGTTGGTATTTCATCGTCTATGTCATGGCTAGTGGCAGCAGCTTCAGTACTAGAAGGAAGTGGTTCTTCTTGATCTTTTCCTATATTCTCCTCAAAATTTTTGTTCTCCATTATTTTTTGGGAGTTATAAGAGACAATATGCGTCCCAGGAATGACTGGAATTACTGATGACACAGGACACTACCAATGGTCTGATGCAGCCTAACAGGTTGTTATAATTGTTATACTGCAGCAGTGGATATATAGCAGCAGCGTATATCATCATTGGAATTACTGATGACACAGGACACTACCACTGCTCTGATGCAGCCCAACAGGTTGTTATAAATAATTGTTATACTGCAGCAGTGGATATATAGCACCAGAGTATATTGTCACTGGAATTACTGATGACACAGGACACACACTACCACTGGTCTGATGCAGCCCAACAGCTTTTTAATAATAATATAATTGTAATTTGTTATACTGCAGCAGTGGATATATATAGCAGCACCGTATATCGTCACTGGAATTACTGATGACACAGGACGCACACTACCACTGGTCTGATGCAGCCCAACAGCTTTTTAATAATAATATAATTGTAATTTGTTATACTTCAGCAGTTGATATATATAGCAGCACCGTATATCGTCACTGGAATTACTGATGACACAGGACACACACTACCACTGGTCTGATGCAGCCCAACAGGTTGTTAATAGTGATGTGCACCGGACATTTTTCGGGTTTTGTGTTTTGGTTTTGGATTCGGTTCCGCGGCCGTGTTTTGGATTCGGACGCGTTTTGGCAAAACCTCACCGACATTTTTTTGTCGGATTCGGGTGTGTTTTGGATTCGGGTGTTTTCTACAAAAAACCCTAAAAAACAGCTTAAATCATAGAATTTGGGGGTCATTTTAGTCCTATAGTTTTATTAACCTCAATAACCATAATTTCCACTCATTTCCAGTCTATTCTGAACACCTCACACCTCACAATATTATTTTTAGTCCTAAAATTTGCACCGAGGTCGCTGGATGGCTAAGCTAAGCGACACAAGTGGCCGACACAAACACCTGGCCCATCTAGGAGTGGCACTGCAGTGTCAGGCAGGATGGCACTTCAAAAAAATTGTCCCCAAACAGCACATGATGCAAAGAAAAAAAGAGGCGCACCAAGGTCGCTGTGTGACTAAGCTAAGCGACACAGGTGGCCGACACAAACACCTGTCCCATCTAGGAGTGGCACTGCAGTGTCAGGCAGGATGGCACTTCAAAAAAATTGTCCCCAAACAGCACATGGTGCAAAGAAAAATTAAAGAAAAAAGAGGTGCAAGATGGAATTGTCCTTGGGCCCTCCCACCCACCCTTATGTTGTATAAACAGGACATGCACACTTTAACGAACCCATCATTTCAGCGACAGGGTCTGCCACACGACTGTGACTGAAATGACTGGTTGGTTTGGGCCCCCACCAAAAAAAGAAGCAATCAATCTCTCCTTGCACAAACTGGCTCTACAGAGGCAAGATGTCCACCTCATCATCATCCTCCGATTCCTCACCCCTTTCACTGTGTACATCCCCCTCCTCACAGATTATTAATTCGTCCCCACTGGAATCCACCATCTCAGGTCCCTGTGTACTTTGTGGAGGCAATTGCTGCTGGTGAATGTCTCCACGGAGGAATTGATTATAATTCATTTTGATGAACATCATCTTCTCCACATTTTCTGGAAGTAACCTTGTACGCCGATTGCTGACAAGGTGAGCGGCTGCACTAAACACTCTTTCGGAGTACACACTGGAGGGAGGGCAACTTAGGTAGAATAAAGCCAGTTTGTGCAAGGGCCTCCAAATTGCCTCTTTTTCCTGCCAGTATACGTACGGACTGTCTGACGTGCCTACTTGGATGCGGTCACTCATATAATCCTCCACCATTCTTTCAATGGTGAGAGAATCATATGAAGTGACAGTAGACGACATGTCAGTAATCGTTGGCAGGTCCTTCAGTCCGGACCAGATGTCAGCACTCGCTCCAGACTGCCCTGCATCACCGCCAGCGGGTGGGCTCGGAATTCTTAGCCTTTTCCTCGCACCCCCAGTTGCGGGAGAATGTGAAGGAGGAGATGTTGACGGGTCACGTTCCGCTTGACTTGACAATTTTCTCACCAGCAGGTCTTTGAACCTCTGCAGACTTGTGTCTGCCGGAAAGAGAGATACAACGTAGGTTTTAAATCTAGGATCGAGCACGGTGGCCAAAATGTAGTGCTCTGATTTCAACAGATTGACCACCCGTGAATCCTAGTTAAGCGAATTAAGGGCTCCATCCACAAGTCCCACATGCCTAGCGGAATCGCTCTGTTTTAGCTTCTCCTTCAATGTCTCCAGCTTCTTCTGCAAAAGCCTGATGAGGGGAATGACCTAACTCAGGCTGGCAGTGTCTGAACTGACTTCACGTGTGGCAAGTTCAAAGGGTTGCAGAACCTTGCACAACATTGAAATCATTCTCCACTGCGCTTGAGTCAGGTGCATTCCCCCTCCTTTGCCTATATCGTGGGCAGATGTATAGGTTTGAATGGCCTTTTGCTGCTCCTCCATCCTCTGAAGCATATAGAGGGTTGAATTGCACCTCGTTACCACCTCTTGCTTCAGATGATGGCAGGGCAGGTTCATGAATGTTTGGTGGTGCTCCAGTCTTCTGTACGCGGTGGCTGAATGCCGAAAGTGGCCCCCAATTCTTCGGGCCACCGACAGCATCTCTTGCACGTCCCTGTCGTTTTTTAAATAATTCTGCACCACCAAATTGGGACGTGCTGGAATTTGCCCAGATGTAATGCACGCACAATATTGCTGGCGTTGTCCGATGTCACAAATCCCCAGGAGAGTCCAATTGGGGTAAGCCATTCTGCGATGATCTTCCTCAGTTTCCGTAAGAGGTTGTCAGCTGTGTGCCTCTTCAGTGATACAAAGCGTAGCCTGCCTAGGAACGAGTTGGCGTTTGCGAGATGCTGCTACTGGTGCCGCCGCTGCTGTTCTTGCTGCGGGAGGCAATACATCTACCCAGTGGGCTGTCACAGTCATATAGTCCTGAGTCTGCCCTGCTCCACTTGTCCACATGTCCGTGGTTAAGTGGACATTGGGTACAACTGCATTTTTTAGGACACTGGTGAGTCTTTTTCTGAGGTCTGTGTACATTTTCGGTATCGCCTGCCTAGAGAAATGGAACCTAGATGGTATTTGGTACCGGGGACACAGTACCTCAATCAAGTCTCTAGTTGCCTCTGAATTAACGGTGGATACCGGAACCACGTTTCTCACCGCCCAGGCTGCCAAGGCCTGAGTTATCTGCTTTGCAGCAGGATGACTGCTGTGATATTTAATCTTCCTCGCAAAGGACTGTTGGACAGTCAATTGCTTACTGGAAGTAGTACAAGTGGTCTTCCAACTTCCCCTCTGAGATGACGATCGACTCCCAGTAGCAACAACAGCAGTGGCAGCAACAGCAGGCGTACCACTCAAGGATCCTACGGAGGAATCCCGGTTAGGAGAGGACTCCTCAGTCTTGACAGTGACATGGCCTGCAGGACTACGGACGTTCCTGACTGAGGAGGAAGTTGACGTTGAGGGAGTTGGTGGTGTGTCTTGCAGGAGCTTGGGTACAGGAGGAAGAAGGGATTTAGGTATCAGTGGACTGCTTGTGCGCTTACCCAAAGTTTCTGAACTTGACAGTGACTTCTGATGAATGCGCAGCAGGTGACGTATAAGGGAGGATGTTCCTAGGTGGTTAACATCCTTACCCCTACTTATTACAGAATGACAGAGACAACAGATGGCTTGACACCTGTTGTCCGGATTTGTGGAGAACTAATTCCACACTGAAGTGGTGGCTTTTTTGGTAGTTTGACCAGGCATCACAATGGGCTTCTTCGTCCCAAGGACAACATGTGTCTCCCCTGGTGCCTGACTTAAACAAACCACATCACCATCGGAATACTCATCGTCAACTTCCTCCTCAGCGCCAGCAACACCCATATCCTCATCCTGATGTACTTCAACAGTGACATCTTCAATTTGAATATCAGGAACTGAACTGTGGGTGCTCCTTCCAGCACTTGCAGGGGGCGTGCAAATGGTGGAAAGAGCCACCTCTTCCCGTCCAGTGTTGGGAAGGTCAGGCATCGCAACCTCCGACACAATTGGACTCTCCTTGGGGATTTGTGATACCATCTCAGAGCACACAGTTCTTTTCTGTGCTCTTTCCAGCGTAACTCTTTTAATTTTTCTAGTGGGAGGATGAGGGCTTCCATTGTCATATGAAGCGGAAACACTAGCCATGAACATAGGCCAGGGCCTCAGCCGTTCCTTGCCACTCTGTGTCGTAAATGGCATATTGGCAAGTTTACGTTTCTCCTCAGATGATTTAAATTTCTTTTTTTGGTTCTTTTTACTGAACTTTGGCTTTTACACGCCCTCTACTATAACATTGGGCATCGGCCGTGGCAGACAACGTTGATGGTATTTCATCGTCTATGTCATGGCTAGTGGCAGCAGCTTCAGTACTAGAAGGAAGTGGTTCTTCTTGATCTTCTCCTATATTCTCCTCAAAATTTTTGTTCTCCATTATTTTTTGGGAGTTATAAGAGACAATATGCGTCCCAGGAATGACTGGAATTACTGATGACACAGGACACTACCAATGGTCTGATGCAGCCTAACAGGTTGTTATAATTGTTATACTGCAGCAGTGGATATATAGCAGCAGCGTATATCATCACTGGAATTACTGATGACACAGGACACACACTACCACTGGTCTGATGCAGCCCAACAGCTTTTTAATAATAATATAATTGTAATTTGTTATACTGCAGCAGTGGATATATATAGCAGCAGCGTATATCGTCACTGGAATTACTGATGACACAGGACGCACACTACCACTGGTCTGATGCAGCCCAACTGCTTTTTAATAATAATATAATTGTAATTTGTTATACTGCAGCAGTGGATATATATAGCAGCACCGTATATCGTCACTGGAATTACTGATGACACAGGACACACACTACCACTGGTCTGATGCAGCCCAACAGGTTGTTAATAGTGATGTGCACCGGACATTTTTCGGGTTTTGTGTTTTGGTTTTGGATTCGGTTCCGCGGCCGTGTTTTGGATTCGGACGCGTTTTGGCAAAACCTCACCGAAATTTTTTTGTCGGATTCGGGTGTGTTTTGGATTCGGGTGTTTTTTACAAAAAACCCTAAAAAACAGCTTAAATCATAGAATTTGGGGGTCATTTTGGTCCCATAGTTTTATTAACCTCAATAACCATAATTTCCACTCATTTCCAGTCTATTCTGAACACCTCACACCTCACAATATTATTTTTAGTCCTAAAATTTGCACCGAGGTCGCTGGATGGCTAAGCTAAGCGACACAAGTGGCCGACACAAACACCTGGCCCATCTAGGAGTGGCACTGCAGTGTCAGGCAGGATGGCACTTCAAAAAAATTGTCCCCAAACAGCACATGATGCAAAGAAAAAAAGAGGCGCACCAAGGTCGCTGTGTGACTAAGCTAAGCGACACAGGTGGCCGACACAAACACCTGTCCCATCTAGGAGTGGCACTGCAGTGTCAGGCAGGATGGCACTTCAAAAAAATTGTCCCCAAACAGCACATGGTGCAAAGAAAAATTAAAGAAAAAAGAGGTGCAAGATGGAATTGTCCTTGGGCCCTCCCACCCACCCTTATGTTGTATAAACAGGACATGCACACTTTAACGAACCCATCATTTCAGCGACAGGGTCTGCCACACGACTGTGACTGAAATGACTGGTTGGTTTGGGCCCCCACCAAAAAAAGAAGCAATCAATCTCTCCTTGCACAAACTGGCTCTACAGAGGCAAGATGTCCACCTCATCATCATCCTCCGATTCCTCACCCCTTTCACTGTGTACATCCCCCTCCTCACAGATTATTAATTCGTCCCCACTGGAATCCACCATCTCAGGTCCCTGTGTACTTTGTGGAGGCAATTGCTGCTGGTGAATGTCTCCACGGAGGAATTGATTATAATTCATTTTGATGAACATCATCTTCTCCACATTTTCTGGAAGTAACCTTGTACGCCGATTGCTGACAAGGTGAGCGGCTGCACTAAACACTCTTTCGGAGTACACACTGGAGGGAGGGCAACTTAGGTAGAATAAAGCCAGTTTGTGCAAGGGCCTCCAAATTGCCTCTTTTTCCTGCCAGTATACGTACGGACTGTCTGACGTGCCTACTTGGATGCGGTCACTCATATAATCCTCCACCATTCTTTCAATGGTGAGAGAATCATATGAAGTGACAGTAGACGACATGTCAGTAATCGTTGGCAGGTCCTTCAGTCCGGACCAGATGTCAGCACTCGCTCCAGACTGCCCTGCATCACCGCCAGCGGGTGGGCTCGGAATTCTTAGCCTTTTCCTCGCACCCCCAGTTGCGGGAGAATGTGAAGGAGGAGATGTTGACGGGTCACGTTCCGCTTGACTTGACAATTTTCTCACCAGCAGGTCTTTGAACCTCTGCAGACTTGTGTCTGCCGGAAAGAGAGATACAACGTAGGTTTTAAATCTAGGATCGAGCACGGTGGCCAAAATGTAGTGCTCTGATTTCAACAGATTGACCACCCGTGAATCCTAGTTAAGCGAATTAAGGGCTCCATCCACAAGTCCCACATGCCTAGCGGAATCGCTCTGTTTTAGCTTCTCCTTCAATGTCTCCAGCTTCTTCTGCAAAAGCCTGATGAGGGGAATGACCTAACTCAGGCTGGCAGTGTCTGAACTGACTTCACGTGTGGCAAGTTCAAAGGGTTGCAGAACCTTGCACAACATTGAAATCATTCTCCACTGCGCTTGAGTCAGGTGCATTCCCCCTCCTTTGCCTATATCGTGGGCAGATGTATAGGTTTGAATGGCCTTTTGCTGCTCCTCCATCCTCTGAAGCATATAGAGGGTTGAATTGCACCTCGTTACCACCTCTTGCTTCAGATGATGGCAGGGCAGGTTCATGAATGTTTGGTGGTGCTCCAGTCTTCTGTACGCGGTGGCTGAATGCCGAAAGTGGCCCCCAATTCTTCGGGCCACCGACAGCATCTCTTGCACGTCCCTGTCGTTTTTTAAATAATTCTGCACCACCAAATTGGGACGTGCTGGAATTTGCCCAGATGTAATGCACGCACAATATTGCTGGCGTTGTCCGATGTCACAAATCCCCAGGAGAGTCCAATTGGGGTAAGCCATTCTGCGATGATCTTCCTCAGTTTCCGTAAGAGGTTGTCAGCTGTGTGCCTCTTCAGTGATACAAAGCGTAGCCTGCCTAGGAACGAGTTGGCGTTTGCGAGATGCTGCTACTGGTGCCGCCGCTGCTGTTCTTGCTGCGGGAGGCAATACATCTACCCAGTGGGCTGTCACAGTCATATAGTCCTGAGTCTGCCCTGCTCCACTTGTCCACATGTCCGTGGTTAAGTGGACATTGGGTACAACTGCATTTTTTAGGACACTGGTGAGTCTTTTTCTGAGGTCTGTGTACATTTTCGGTATCGCCTGCCTAGAGAAATGGAACCTAGATGGTATTTGGTACCGGGGACACAGTACCTCAATCAAGTCTCTAGTTGCCTCTGAATTAACGGTGGATACCGGAACCACGTTTCTCACCGCCCAGGCTGCCAAGGCCTGAGTTATCTGCTTTGCAGCAGGATGACTGCTGTGATATTTAATCTTCCTCGCAAAGGACTGTTGGACAGTCAATTGCTTACTGGAAGTAGTACAAGTGGTCTTCCAACTTCCCCTCTGAGATGACGATCGACTCCCAGTAGCAACAACAGCAGTGGCAGCAACAGCAGGCGTACCACTCAAGGATCCTACGGAGGAATCCCGGTTAGGAGAGGACTCCTCAGTCTTGACAGTGACATGGCCTGCAGGACTACGGACGTTCCTGACTGAGGAGGAAGTTGACGTTGAGGGAGTTGGTGGTGTGTCTTGCAGGAGCTTGGGTACAGGAGGAAGAAGGGATTTAGGTATCAGTGGACTGCTTGTGCGCTTACCCAAAGTTTCTGAACTTGACAGTGACTTCTGATGAATGCGCAGCAGGTGACGTATAAGGGAGGATGTTCCTAGGTGGTTAACATCCTTACCCCTACTTATTACAGAATGACAGAGACAACAGATGGCTTGACACCTGTTGTCCGGATTTGTGGAGAACTAATTCCACACTGAAGTGGTGGCTTTTTTGGTAGTTTGACCAGGCATCACAATGGGCTTCTTCGTCCCAAGGACAACATGTGTCTCCCCTGGTGCCTGACTTAAACAAACCACATCACCATCGGAATACTCATCGTCAACTTCCTCCTCAGCGCCAGCAACACCCATATCCTCATCCTGATGTACTTCAACAGTGACATCTTCAATTTGAATATCAGGAACTGAACTGTGGGTGCTCCTTCCAGCACTTGCAGGGGGCGTGCAAATGGTGGAAAGAGCCACCTCTTCCCGTCCAGTGTTGGGAAGGTCAGGCATCGCAACCTCCGACACAATTGGACTCTCCTTGGGGATTTGTGATACCATCTCAGAGCACACAGTTCTTTTCTGTGCTCTTTCCAGCGTAACTCTTTTAATTTTTCTAGTGGGAGGATGAGGGCTTCCATTGTCATATGAAGCGGAAACACTAGCCATGAACATAGGCCAGGGCCTCAGCCGTTCCTTGCCACTCTGTGTCGTAAATGGCATATTGGCAAGTTTACGTTTCTCCTCAGATGATTTAAATTTCTTTTTTTGGTTCTTTTTACTGAACTTTGGCTTTTACACGCCCTCTACTATAACATTGGGCATCGGCCGTGGCAGACAACGTTGATGGTATTTCATCGTCTATGTCATGGCTAGTGGCAGCAGCTTCAGTACTAGAAGGAAGTGGTTCTTCTTGATCTTCTCCTATATTCTCCTCAAAATTTTTGTTCTCCATTATTTTTTGGGAGTTATAAGAGACAATATGCGTCCCAGGAATGACTGGAATTACTGATGACACAGGACACTACCAATGGTCTGATGCAGCCTAACAGGTTGTTATAATTGTTATACTGCAGCAGTGGATATATAGCAGCAGCGTATATCATCACTGGAATTACTGATGACACAGGACACACACTACCACTGGTCTGATGCAGCCCAACAGCTTTTTAATAATAATATAATTGTAATTTGTTATACTGCAGCAGTGGATATATATAGCAGCAGCGTATATCGTCACTGGAATTACTGATGACACAGGACGCACACTACCACTGGTCTGATGCAGCCCAACTGCTTTTTAATAATAATATAATTGTAATTTGTTATACTGCAGCAGTGGATATATATAGCAGCACCGTATATCGTCACTGGAATTACTGATGACACAGGACACACACTACCACTGGTCTGATGCAGCCCAACAGGTTGTTAATAGTGATGTGCACCGGACATTTTTCGGGTTTTGTGTTTTGGTTTTGGATTCGGTTCCGCGGCCGTGTTTTGGATTCGGACGCGTTTTGGCAAAACCTCACCGAAATTTTTTTGTCGGATTCGGGTGTGTTTTGGATTCGGGTGTTTTTTACAAAAAACCCTAAAAAACAGCTTAAATCATAGAATTTGGGGGTCATTTTGGTCCCATAGTTTTATTAACCTCAATAACCATAATTTCCACTCATTTCCAGTCTATTCTGAACACCTCACACCTCACAATATTATTTTTAGTCCTAAAATTTGCACCGAGGTCGCTGGATGGCTAAGCTAAGCGACACAAGTGGCCGACACAAACACCTGGCCCATCTAGGAGTGGCACTGCAGTGTCAGGCAGGATGGCACTTCAAAAAAATTGTCCCCAAACAGCACATGATGCAAAGAAAAAAAGAGGCGCACCAAGGTCGCTGTGTGACTAAGCTAAGCGACACAGGTGGCCGACACAAACACCTGTCCCATCTAGGAGTGGCACTGCAGTGTCAGGCAGGATGGCACTTCAAAAAAATTGTCCCCAAACAGCACATGGTGCAAAGAAAAATTAAAGAAAAAAGAGGTGCAAGATGGAATTGTCCTTGGGCCCTCCCACCCACCCTTATGTTGTATAAACAGGACATGCACACTTTAACGAACCCATCATTTCAGCGACAGGGTCTGCCACACGACTGTGACTGAAATGACTGGTTGGTTTGGGCCCCCACCAAAAAAAGAAGCAATCAATCTCTCCTTGCACAAACTGGCTCTACAGAGGCAAGATGTCCACCTCATCATCATCCTCCGATTCCTCACCCCTTTCACTGTGTACATCCCCCTCCTCACAGATTATTAATTCGTCCCCACTGGAATCCACCATCTCAGGTCCCTGTGTACTTTGTGGAGGCAATTGCTGCTGGTGAATGTCTCCACGGAGGAATTGATTATAATTCATTTTGATGAACATCATCTTCTCCACATTTTCTGGAAGTAACCTCGTACGCCGATTGCTGACAAGGTGAGCGGCTGCACTAAACACTCTTTCGGAGTACACACTGGAGGGAGGGCAACTTAGGTAGAATAAAGCCAGTTTGTGCATGGGCCTCCAAATTGCCTCTTTTTCCTGCCAGTATACGTACGGGCTGTCTGACGTGCCTACTTGGATGCGGTCACTCATATAATCCTCCACCATTCTTTCAATGGTGAGAGAATCATATGAAGTGACAGTAGACGACATGTCAGTAATCGTTGGCAGGTCCTTCAGTCCGGACCAGATGTCAGCACTCGCTCCAGACTGCCCTGCATCACCGCCAGCGGGTGGGCTCGGAATTCTTAGCCTTTTCCTCGCACCCCCAGTTGCGGGAGAATGTGAAGGAGGAGATGTTGACGGGTCACGTTCCGCTTGACTTGACAATTTTCTCACCAGCAGGTCTTTGAACCTCTGCAGACTTGTGTCTGCCGGAAAGAGAGATACAACGTAGGTTTTAAATCTAGGATCGAGCACGGTGGCCAAAATGTAGTGCTATGATTTCAACAGATTGACCACCCGTGAATCCTAGTTAAGCGAATTAAGGGCTCCATCCACAAGTCCCACATGCCTAGCGGAATCGCTCTGTTTTAGCTTCTCCTTCAATGTCTCCAGCTTCTTCTGCAAAAGCCTGATGAGGGGAATGACCTGACTCAGGCTGGCAGTGTCTGAACTGACTTCACGTGTGGCAAGTTCAAAGGGTTGCAGAACCTTGCACAACATTGAAATCATTCTCCACTGCGCTTGAGTCAGGTGCATTCCCCCTCCTTTGCCTATATCGTGGGCAGATGTATAGGTTTGAATGGCCTTTTGCTGCTCCTCCATCCTCTGAAGCATATAGAGGGTTAAATTGCACCTCGTTACCACCTATTGCTTCAGATGATAGCAGGGCAGGTTCAGGAATGTTTGGTGGTGCTCCAGTCTTCTGTACGCGGAGGCTGAATGCCGAAAGTGGCCCCCAATTCTTCGGGCCACCGACAGCATCTCTTGCACGTCCCTGTCGTTTTTTAAATAATTCTGCACCACCAAATTCAATGTATGTGCAAAACATGGGACGTGCTGGAATTTGCCCAGATGTAATGCACGCACAATATTGCTGGCGTTGTCCGATGTCACAAATCCCCAGGAGAGTCCAATTGGGGTAAGCCATTCTGCGATGATCTTCCTCAGTTTCTGTAAGAGGTTGTCAGCTGTGTGCCTCTTCAGTGATACAAAGCGTAGCCTGCCTAGGAACGAGTTGGCGTTTGCGAGATGCTGCTACTGGTGCCGCCGCTGCTGTTCTTGCTGCGGGAGGCAATACATCTACCCAGTGGGCGGTCACAGTCATATAGTCCTGAGTCTGCCCTGCTCCACTTGTCCACATGTCCGTGGTTAAGTGGACATTGGGTACAACTGCATTTTTTAGGACACTGGTGAGTCTTTTTCTGAGGTCTGTGTACATTTTCGGTATCGCCTGCCTAGAGAAATGGAACCTAGATGGTATTTGGTACCGGGGACACAGTACCTCAATCAAGTCTCTAGTTGCCTCTGAATTAACGGTGGATACCGGAACCACGTTTCTCAGCGCCCAGGCTGCCAAGGCCTGAGTTATCTGCTTTGCAGCATGATGACTGCTATGATATTTCATCTTCCTCGCAAAGGACTGTTGGACAGTCAATTGCTTACTGGAAGTAGTACAAGTGGTCTTCCAACTTCCCCTCTGGGATGACGATCGACTCCCAGTAGCAACAACAGCAGTGGCAGCAACAGCAGGCGTACCACTCAAGGATCCTACGGAGGAATCCCGGTTAGGAGAGGACTCCTCAGTCTTGACAGTGACATGGCCTGCAGGACTACGGACGTTCCTGACTGAGGAGGAAGTTGACGTTAAGGGAGTTGGTGGTGTGTCTTGCAGGAGCTTGGGTACAGGAGGAAGAAGGGATTTAGGTATCAGTGGACTGCTTGTGCGCTTACCCAAAGTTTCTGAACTTGACAGTAACTTCTGATGAATGCGCAGCAGGTGACGTATAAGGGAGGATGTTCCTAGGTGGTTAACATCCTTACCCCTACTTATTACAGAATGACAGAGGCAACAGATGGCTTGACACCTGTTGTCCGGATTTGTGGAGAACTAATTCCACACTGAAGTGGTGGCTTTTTTGGTAGTTTGACCAGGCATCACAATGGGCTTCTTCGTCCCAAGGACAACATGTGTCTTCCCTGGTGCCTGACTTAAACAAACCATATCACCATCGGAATACTCATCGTCAACTTCCTCCTCAGCGCCAGCAACACCCATATCCTCATCCTGATGTACTTCAACAGTGACATCTTCAATTTGAATATCAGGAACTGAACTGTGGGTGCTCCTTCCAGCACTTGCAGGGGGCGTGCAAATGGTGGAAAGAGCCACCTCTTCCCGTCCAGTGTTGGGAAGGTCAGGCATCGCAACCTCCGACACAATTGGACTCTCCTTGGGGATTTGTGATACCATCTCAGAGCAAACAGTTCTTTTCTGTGCTCTTTCCAGCGTAACTCTTTTAATTTTTCTAGTGGGAGGATGAGGGCTTCCATTGTCATGTGAAGCTGAAACACTAGCCATGAACATAGGCCAGGGCCTCAGCCGTTCCTTGCCACTCTGTGTCGTAAATGGCATATTGGCAAGTTTACGTTTCTCCTCAGACGATTTAAATTTCTTTTTTTGGTTCTTTTTACTGAACTTTGGCTTTTACACGCCCTCTACTATAACATTGGGCATCGGCCGTGGCAGACAACGTTGATGGTATTTCATCGTCTATGTCATGGCTAGTGGCAGCAGCTTCAGTACTAGAAGGAAGTGGTTCTTCTTGTTCTTTTCCTATATTCTCCTCAAAATTTTTGTTCTCCATTATTTTTTGGGAGTTATAAGAGACAATATGCGTCCCAGGAATGACTGGAATTACTGATGACACAGGACACTACCAATGGTCTGATGCAGCCTAACAGGTTGTTATAATTGTTATACTGCAGCAGTGGATATATAGCAGCAGCGTATATCATCACTGGAATTACTGATGACACAGGACACTACCACTGCTCTGATGCAGCCCAACAGGTTGTTATAAATAATTGTTATACTGCAGCAGTGGATATATAGCACCAGAGTATATTGTCACTGGAATTACTGATGACACAGGACACACACTACCACTGGTCTGATGCAGCCCAACAGGTTGTTAATAATAATATAATTGTAATTTGTTATACTGCAGCAGTGGATATATATAGCAGCAGCGTATATCGTCACTGGAATTACTGATGACACAGGACGCACACTACCACTGGTCTGATGCAGCCCAACAGCTTTTTAATAATAATATAATTGTAATTTGTTATACTGCAGCAGTGGATATATATAGCAGCACCGTATATCGTCACTGGAATTACTGATGACACAGGACACACACTACCACTGGTCTGATGCAGCCCAACAGGTTGTTAATAGTGATATGCACCGGACATTTTTCGGGTTTTGTGTTTTGGTTTTGGATTCGGTTCCGCGGCCGTGTTTTGGATTCGGACGCGTTTTGGCAAAACCTCACCGAAATTTTTTTGTCGGATTCGGGTGTGTTTTGGATTCGGGTGTTTTTTACAAAAAACCCTAAAAAACAGCTTAAATCATAGAATTTGGGGGTCATTTTGGTCCCATAGTTTTATTAACCTCAATAACCATAATTTCCACTCATTTCCAGTCTATTCTGAACACCTCACACCTCACAATATTATTTTTAGTCCTAAAATTTGCACCAAGGTCGCTGGATGGCTAAGCTAAGCGACACAAGTGGCCGACACAAACACCTGGCCCATCTAGGAGTGGCACTGCAGTGTCAGGCAGGATGGCACTTCAAAAAAATTGTCCCCAAACAGCACATGGTGCAAAGAAAAATTAAAGAAAAAAGAGGTGCAAGATGGAATTGTCCTTGGGCCCTCCCACCCACCCTTATGTTGTATAAACAGGACATGCACACTTTAACGAACCCATCATTTCAGCGACAGGGTCTGCCACGCGACTGTGACTGAAATGACTGGTTTGTTTGGGCCCCCACCAAAAAAAGAAGCAATCAATCTCTCCTTGCACAAACTGGCTCTACAGAGGCAAGATGTCCACCTCATCATCATCCTCCGATTCCTCACCCCTTTCACTGTGTACATCCCCCTCCTCACAGATTATTAATTCGTCCCCACTGGAATCCACCATCTCAGGTCCCTGTGTACTTTGTGGAGGCAATTGCTGCTGGTGAATGTCTCCACGGAGGAATTGATTATAATTCATTTTGATGAACATCATCTTCTCCACATTTTCTGGAAGTAACCTCGTACGCCGATTGCTGACAAGGTGAGCGGCTGCACTAAACACTCTTTCGGAGTACACACTGGAGGGAGGGCAACTTAGGTAGAATAAAGCCAGTTTGTGCAAGGGCCTCCAAATTGCCTCTTTTTCCTGCCAGTATACGTACGGACTGTCTGACGTGCCTACTTGGATGCGGTCACTCATATAATCCTCCACCATTCTTTCAATGGTGAGAGAATCATATGAAGTGACAGTAGACGACATGTCAGTAATCGCTGGCAGGTCCTTCAGTCCGGACCAGATGTCAGCACTCGCTCCAGACTGCCCTGCATCACCGCCAGCGGGTGGGCTCGGAATTCTTAGCCTTTTCCTCGCACCCCCAGTTGCGGGAGAATGTAAAGGAGGAGATGTTGACGGGTCACGTTCCGCTTGACTTGACAATTTTCTCACCAGCAGGTCTTTGAACCTCTGCAGACTTGTGTCTGCCGGAAAGAGAGATACAACGTAGGTTTTAAATCTAGGATCGAGCACGGTGGCCAAAATGTAGTGCTCTGATTTCAACAGATTGACCACCCGTGAATCCTAGTTAAGCGAATTAAGGGCTCCATCCACAAGTCCCACATGCCTAGCGGAATCGCTCTGTTTTAGCTTCTCCTTCAATGTCTCCAGCTTCTTCTGCAAAAGCCTGATGAGGGGAATGACCTGACTCAGGCTGGCAGTGTCTGAACTGACTTCACGTGTGGCAAGTTCAAAGGGTTGCAGAACCTTGCACAACATTGAAATCATTCTCCACTGCGCTTGAGTCAGGTGCATTCCCCCTCCTTTGCCTATATCGTGGGCAGATGTATAGGTTTGAATGGCCTTTTGCTGCTCCTCCATCCTCTGAAGCATATAGAGGGTTGAATTCAACCTCGTTACCACCTCTTGCTTCAGATGATGGCAGGGCAGGTTCAGGAATGTTTGGTGGTGCTCCAGTTTTCTGTACGCAGTGGCTGAATGCCAAAAGTGGCCCGCAATTCTTCGGGCCACCGACAGCATCTCTTGCACGCCCCTGTCGTTTTTTAAATAATTCTGCACCACCAAATTCAATGTATGTGCAAAACATGGGACGTGCTGGAATTTGCCCAGATGTAATGCACGCACAATATTGCTGGCGTTGTCCGATGTCACAAATCCCCAGGAGAGTCCAATTGGGGTAAGCCATTCTGCGATGATCTTCCTCAGTTTCCGTAAGAGGTTGTCAGCTGTGTGCCTCTTCGGTGATACAAAGCGTAGCCTGCCTAGGAACGAGTTGGCGTTTGCGAGATGCTGCTACTGGTGCCGCCGCTGCTCTTCTTGCTGCGGGAGGCAATACATCTACCCAGTGGGCTGTCACAGTCATATAGTCCTGAGTCTGCCCTGCTCCACTTGTCCACATGTCCGTGGTTAAGTGGACATTGGGTACAACTGCATTTTTTAGGACACTGGTGAGTCTTTTTCTGAGGTCTGTGTACATTTTCGGTATCGCCTGCCTAGAGAAATGGAACCTAGATGGTATTTGGTACCGGGGACACAGTACCTCAATCAAGTCTCTAGTTGCCTCTGAATTAACGGTGGATACCGGAACCACGTTTCTCACCGCCCAGGCTGCCAAGGCCTGAGTTATCTGCTTTGCAGCAGGATGACTGCTGTGATATTTCATCTTCCTCGCAAAGGACTGTTGGACAGTCAATTGCTTACTGGAAGTAGTACAAGTGGTCTTCCGACTTCCCCTTTGGGATGACGATCGACTCCCAGTAGCAACAACAGCAGTGGCAGCAACAGCAGGCGTACCACTCAAGGATCCTACGGAGGAATCCCGGTTAGGAGAGGACTCCTCAGTCTTGACAGTGACATGGCCTGCAGGACTACGGACGTTCCTGACTGAGGAGGAAGTTGACGTTGAGGGAGTTGGTGGTGTGTCTTGCAGAAGCTTGGGTACAGGAGGAAGAAGGGATTTAGGTATCAGTGGACTGCTTGTGCGCTTACCCAAAGTTTCTGAACTTGACAGTGACTTCTGATGAATGCGCAGCAGGTGACGTATAAGGGAGGATGTTCCTAGGTGGTTAACATCCTTACCCCTACTTATTACAGAATGACAGAGGCAACAGAGTTGACACCTGTTGTCCGGATTTGTGGAGAACTAATTCCACACTGAAGTGGTGGCTTTTTTGGTAGTTTGACCAGGCATCACAATGGGCTTCTTCGTCCCAAGGACAACATGTGTCTCCCCTGGTGCCTGACTTAAACAAACCACATCACCATCGGAATACTCATCGTCAACTTCCTCCTCAGCGCCAGCAACACCCATATCCTCATCCTGATGTACTTCAACAGTGACATCTTCAATTTGAATATCAGGAACTGAACTGTGGGTGCTCCTTCCAGCACTTGCAGGGGGCGTGCAAATGGTGGAAAGAGCCACCTCTTCCCGTCCAGTGTTGGGAAGGTCAGGCATCGCAACCTCCGACACAATTGGACTCTCCTTGGGGATTTGTGATACCATCTCAGAGCACACAGTTCTTTTCTGTGCTCTTTCCAGCGTAACTCTTTTAATTTTTCTAGTGGGAGGATGAGGGCTTCCATTGTCATGTGAAGCTGAAACACTAGCCATGAACATAGGCCAGGGCCTCAGCCGTTCCTTGCCACTCTGTGTCGTAAATGGCATATTGGCAAGTTTACGTTTCTCCTCAGACGATTTAAATTTCTTTTTTTGGTTCTTTTTACTGAACTTTGGCTTTTACACGCCCTCTACTATCACATTGGGCATCGGCCGTGGCAGACAACGTTGATGGTATTTCATCGTCTATGTCATGGCTAGTGGCAGCAGCTTCAGTACTAGAAGGAAGTGGTTCTTCTTGATCTTTTCCTATATTCTCCTCAAAATTTTTGTTCTCCATTATTTTTTGGGAGTTATAAGAGACAATATGCGTCCCAGGAATGACTGGAATTACTGATGACACAGGACACTACCAATGGTCTGATGCAGCCTAACAGGTTGTTGTAATTGTTATACTGCAGCAGTGGATATATAGCAGCAGCGTATATCATCACTGGAATTACTGATGACACAGGACACTACCACTGCTCTGATGCAGCCCAACAGGTTGTTATAAATAATTGTTATACTGCAGCAGTGGATATATAGCACCAGAGTATATTGTCACTGGAATTACTGATGACACAGGACACACACTACCACTGGTCTGATGCAGCCCAACAGGTTGTTAATAATAATATAATTGTAATTTGTTATACTGCAGCAGTGGATATATATAGCAGCAGCGTATATCGTCACTGGAATTACTGATGACACAGGACGCACACTACCACTGGTCTGATGCAGCCCAACAGCTTTTTAATAATAATATAATTGTAATTTGTTATACTGCAGCAGTGGATATATATAGCAGCACCGTATATCGTCACTGGAATTACTGATGACACAGGACACACACTACCACTGGTCTGATGCAGCCCAACAGGTTGTTAATAGTGATGTGCACCGGACATTTTTCGGGTTTTGTGTTTTGGTTTTGGATTCGGTTCCGCGGCCGTGTTTTGGATTCGGACGCGTTTTGGCAAAACCTCACCGAAATTTTTTTGTCGGATTCGGGTGTGTTTTGGATTCGGGTGTTTTTTACAAAAAACCCTAAAAAACAGCTTAAATCATAGAATTTGGGGGTCATTTTGGTCCCATAGTTTTATTAACCTCAATAACCATAATTTCCACTCATTTCCAGTCTATTCTGAACACCTCACACCTCACAATATTATTTTTAGTCCTAAAATTTGCACCGAGGTCGCTGGATGGCTAAGCTAAGCGACACAAGTGGCCGACACAAACACCTGGCCCATCTAGGAGTGGCACTGTAGTGTCAGGCAGGATGGCACTTCAAAAAAATTGTCCCCAAACAGCACATGGTGCAAAGAAAAATTAAAGAAAAAAGAGGTGCAAGATGGAATTGTCCTTGGGCCCTCCCACCCACCCTTATGTTGTATAAACAGGACATGCACACTTTAACGAACCCATCATTTCAGCGACAGGGTCTGCCACGCGACTGTGACTGAAATGACTGGTTTGTTTGGGCCCCCACCAAAAAAAGAAGCAATCAATCTCTCCTTGCACAAACTGGCTCTACAGAGGCAAGATGTCCACCTCATCATCATCCTCCGATTCCTCACCCCTTTCACTGTGTACATCCCCCTCCTCACAGATTATTAATTCGTCCCCACTGGAATCCACCATCTCAGGTCCCTGTGTACTTTGTGGAGGCAATTGCTGCTGGTGAATGTCTCCACGGAGGAATTGATTATAATTCATTTTGATGAACATCATCTTCTCCACATTTTCTGGAAGTAACCTCGTACGCCGATTGCTGACAAGGTGAGCAGCTACACTAAACACTCTTTCGGAGTACACACTGGAGGGAGGGCAACTTAGGTAGAATAAAGCCAGTTTGTGCAAGGGCCTCCAAATTGCCTCTTTTTCCTGCCAGTATACGTACGGACTGTCTGACGTGCCTACTTGGATGCGGTCACTCATATAATCCTCCACCATTCTTTCAATGGTGAGAGAATCATATGAAGTGACAGTAGACGACATGTCAGTAATCGCTGGCAGGTCCTTCAGTCCGGACCAGATGTCAGCACTCGCTCCAGACTGCCCTGCATCACCGCCAGCGGGTGGGCTCGGAATTCTTATCCTTTTCCTCGCACCCCCAGTTGCGGGAGAATGTAAAGGAGGAGATGTTGACGGGTCACGTTCCGCTTGACTTGACAATTTTCTCACCAGCAGGTCTTTGAACCTCTGCAGACTTGTGTCTGCCGGAAAGAGAGATACAACGTAGGTTTTAAATCTAGGATCGAGCACGGTGGCCAAAATGTAGTGCTCTGATTTCAACAGATTGACCACCCGTGAATCCTAGTTAAGCGAATTAAGGGCTCCATCCACAAGTCCCACATGCCTAGCGGAATCGCTCTGTTTTAGCTTCTCCTTCAATGTCTCCAGCTTCTTCTGCAAAAGCCTGATGAGGGGAATGACCTGACTCAGGCTGGCAGTGTCTGAACTGACTTCACGTGTGGCAAGTTCAAAGGGTTGCAGAACCTTGCACAACATTGAAATCATTCTCCACTGCGCTTGAGTCAGGTGCATTCCCCCTCCTTTGCCTATATCGTGGGCAGATGTATAGGTTTGAATGGCCTTTTGCTGCTCCTCCATCCTCTGAAGCATATAGAGGGTTGAATTCAACCTCGTTACCACCTCTTGCTTCAGATGATGGCAGGGCAGGTTCAGGAATGTTTGGTGGTGCTCCAGTCTTCTGTACGCAGTGGCTGAATGCCAAAAGTGGCCCGCAATTCTTCGGGCCACCGACAGCATCTCTTGCACGCCCCTGTCGTTTTTTAAATAATTCTGCACCACCAAATTCAATGTATGTGCAAAACATGGGACGTGCTGGAATTTGCCCAGATGTAATGCACGCACAATATTGCTGGCATTGTCCGATGTCACAAATCCCCAGGAGAGTCCAATTGGGGTAAGCCATTCTGCAATGATCTTCCTCAGTTTCCGTAAGAGGTTGTCAGCTGTGTGCCTCTTCGGTGATACAAAGCGTAGCCTGCCTAGGAACGAGTTGGCGTTTGCGAGATGCTGCTACTGGTGCCGCCGCTGCTGTTCTTGCTGCGGGAGGCAATACATCTACCCAGTGGGCTGTCACAGTCATATAGTCCTGAGTCTGCCCTGCTCCACTTGTCCACATGTCCGTGGTTAAGTGGACATTGGGTACAACTGCATTTTTTAGGACACTGGTGAGTCTTTTTCTGAGGTCTGTGTACATTTTCGGTATCGCCTGCCTAGAGAAATGGAACCTAGATGGTATTTGGTACCGGGGACACAGTACCTCAATCAAGTCTCTAGTTGCCTCTGAATTAACGGTGGATACCGGAACCACGTTTCTCACCGCCCAGGCTGCCAAGGCCTGAGTTATCTGCTTTGCAGCAGGATGACTGCTGTGATATTTCATCTTCCTCGCAAAGGACTGTTGGACAGTCAATTGCTTACTGGAAGTAGTACAAGTGGTCTTCCAACTTCCCCTCTGAGATGACGATCGACTCCCAGTAGCAACAACAGCAGTGGCAGCAACAGCAGGCGTACCACTCAAGGATCCTACGGAGGAATCCCGGTTAGGAGAGGACTCCTCAGTCTTGACAGTGACATGGCCTGCAGGACTACGGACGTTCCTGACTGAGGAGGAAGTTGACGTTGAGGGAGTTGGTGGTGTGTCTTGCAGGAGCTTGGGTACAGGAGGAAGAAGGGATTTAGGTATCAGTGGACTGCTTGTGCGCTTACCCAAAGTTTCTGAACTTGACAGTGACTTCTGATGAATGCGCAGCAGGTGACGTATAAGGGAGGATGTTCCTAGGTGGTTAACATCCTTACCCCTACTTATTACAGAATGACAGAGGCAACAGATGGCTTGACACCTGTTGTCCGGATTTGTGGAGAACTAATTCCACACTGAAGTGGTGGCTTTTTTGGTAGTTTGACCAGGCATCACAATGGGCTTCTTCGTCCCAAGGACAACATGTGTCTCCCCTGGTGCCTGACTTAAACAAACCACATCACCATCGGAATACTCATCGTCAACTTCCTCCTCAGCGCCAGCAACACCCATATCCTCATCCTGATGTACTTCAACAGTGACATCTTCAATTTGAATATCAGGAACTGAACTGTGGGTGCTCCTTCCAGCACTTGCAGGGGGCGTGCAAATGGTGGAAAGAGCCACCTCTTCCCGTCCAGTGTTGGGAAGGTCAGGCATCGCAACCTCCGACACAATTGGACTCTCCTTGGGGATTTGTGATACCATCTCAGAGCACACAGTTCTTTTCTGTGCTCTTTCCAGCGTAACTCTTTTAATTTTTCTAGTGGGAGGATGAGGGCTTCCATTGTCATATGAAGCGGAAACACTAGCCATGAACATAGGCCAGGGCCTCAGCCGTTCCTTGCCACTCTGTGTCGTAAATGGCATATTGGCAAGTTTACGTTTCTCCTCAGATGATTTAAATTTCTTTTTTTGGTTCTTTTTACTGAACTTTGGCTTTTACACGCCCTCTACTATAACATTGGGCATCGGCCGTGGCAGACAACGTTGATGGTATTTCATCGTCTATGTCATGGCTAGTGGCAGCAGCTTCAGTACTAGAAGGAAGTGGTTCTTCTTGATCTTTTCCTATATTCTCCTCAAAATTTTTGTTCTCCATTATTTTTTGGGAGTTATAAGAGACAATATGCGTCCCAGGAATGACTGGAATTACTGATGACACAGGACACTACCAATGGTCTGATGCAGCCTAACAGGTTGTTATAATTGTTATACTGCAGCAGTGGATATATAGCAGCAGCGTATATCATCACTGGAATTACTGATGACACAGGACACTACCACTGCTCTGATGCAGCCCAACAGGTTGTTATAAATAATTGTTATACTGCAGCAGTGGATATATAGCACCAGAGTATATTGTCACTGGAATTACTGATGACACAGGACACACACTACCACTGGTCTGATGCAGCCCAACAGCTTTTTAATAATAATATAATTGTAATTTGTTATACTGCAGCAGTGGATATATATAGCAGCAGCGTATATCGTCACTGGAATTACTGATGACACAGGACGCACACTACCACTGGTCTGATGCAGCCCAACAGCTTTTTAATAATAATATAATTGTAATTTGTTATACTGCAGCAGTGGATATATATAGCAGCACCGTATATCGTCACTGGAATTACTGATGACACAGGACACACACTACCACTGGTCTGATGCAGCCCAACAGGTTGTTAATAGTGATGTGCACCGGACATTTTTCGGGTTTTGTGTTTTGGTTTTGGATTCGGTTCCGCGGCCGTGTTTTGGATTCGGACGCGTTTTGGCAAAACCTCACCGAAATTTTTTTGTCGGATTCGGGTGTGTTTTGGATTCGGGTGTTTTTTACAAAAAACCCTAAAAAACAGCTTAAATCATAGAATTTGGGGGTCATTTTGGTCCCATAGTTTTATTAACCTCAATAACCATAATTTCAACTAATTTCCAGTCTATTCTGAACACCTCACACCTCACAATATTATTTTTAGTCCTAAAATTTGCACCGAGGTCGCTGGATGGCTAAGCTAAGCGACACAAGTGGCCGACACAAACACCTGGCCCATCTAGGAGTGGCACTGCAGTGTCAGGCAGGATGGCACTTCAAAAAAATTGTCCCCAAACAGCACATGATGCAAAGAAAAAAAGAGGCGCACCAAGGTCGCTGTGTGACTAAGCTAAGCGACACAGGTGGCCGACACAAACACCTGTCCCATCTAGGAGTGGCACTGCAGTGTCAGGCAGGATGGCACTTCAAAAAAATTGTCCCCAAACAGCACATGGTGCAAAGAAAAATTAAAGAAAAAAGAGGTGCAAGATGGAATTGTCCTTGGGCCCTCCCACCCACCCTTATGTTGTATAAACAGGACATGCACACTTTAACGAACCCATCATTTCAGCGACAGGGTCTGCCACACGACTGTGACTGAAATGACTGGTTGGTTTGGGCCCCCACCAAAAAAAGAAGCAATCAATCTCTCCTTGCACAAACTGGCTCTACAGAGGCAAGATGTCCACCTCATCATCATCCTCCGATTCCTCACCCCTTTCACTGTGTACATCCCCCTCCTCACAGATTATTAATTCGTCCCCACTGGAATCCACCATCTCAGGTCCCTGTGTACTTTGTGGAGGCAATTGCTGCTGGTGAATGTCTCCACGGAGGAATTGATTATAATTCATTTTGATGAACATCATCTTCTCCACATTTTCTGGAAGTAACCTCGTACGCCGATTGCTGACAAGGTGAGCGGCTGCAATAAACACTCTTTCGGAGTACACACTGGAGGGAGGGCAACTTAGGTAGAATAAAGCCAGTTTGTGCAAGGGCCTCCAAATTGCCTCTTTTTCCTGCCAGTATACGTACGGACTGTCTGACGTGCCTACTTGGATGCGGTCACTCATATAATCCTCCACCATTCTTTCAATGGTGAGAGAATCATATGAAGTGACAGTAGACGACATGTCAGTAATCGTTGGCAGGTCCTTCAGTCCGGACCAGATGTCAGCACTCGCTCCAGACTGCCCTGCATCACCGCCAGCGGGTGGGCTCGGAATTCTTAGCCTTTTCCTCGCACCCCCAGTTGCGGGAGAATGTGAAGGAGGAGATGTTGACGGGTCACGTTCCGCTTGACTTGACAATTTTCTCACCAGCAGGTCTTTGAACCTCTGCAGACTTGTGTCTGCCGGAAAGAGAGATACAACGTAGGTTTTAAATCTAGGATCGAGCACGGTGGCCAAAATGTAGTGCTCTGATTTCAACAGATTGACCACCCGTGAATCCTAGTTAAGCGAATTAAGGGCTCCATCCACAAGTCCCACATGCCTAGCGGAATCGCTCTGTTTTAGCTTCTCCTTCAATGTCTCCAGCTTCTTCTGCAAAAGCCTGATGAGGGGAATGACCTGACTCAGGCTGGCAGTGTCTGAACTGACTTCACGTGTGGCAAGTTCAAAGGGTTGCAGAACCTTGCACAACATTGAAATCATTCTCCACTGCGCTTGAGTCAGGTGCATTCCCCCTCCTTTGCCTATATCGTGGGCAGATGTATAGGTTTGAATGGCCTTTTGCTGCTCCTCCATCCTCTGAAGCATATAGAGGGTTGAATTGCACCTCGTTACCACCTCTTGCTTCAGATGATGGCAGGGCAGGTTCAGGAATGTTTGGTGGTGCTCCAGTCTTCTGTACGCGGTGGCTGAATGCCGAAAGTGGCCCCCAATTCTTCGGGCCACCGACAGCATCTCTTGCACGTCCCTGTCGTTTTTTAAATAATTCTGCACCACCAAATTCAATGTATGTGCAAAACATGGGACGTGCTGGAATTTGCCCAGATGTAATGCACGCACAATATTGCTGGCGTTGTCCGATGTCACAAATCCCCAGGAGAGTCCAATTGGGGTAAGCCATTCTGCGATGATCTTCCTCAGTTTCTGTAAGAGGTTGTCAGCTGTGTACCTCTTCAGTGATACAAAGCGTAGCCTGCCTAGGAACGAGTTGGCGTTTGCGAGATGCTGCTACTGGTGCCGCCGCTGCTGTTCTTGCTGCGGGAGGCAATACATCTACCCAGTGGGCTGTCACAGTCATATAGTCCTGAGTCTGCCCTGCTCCACTTGTCCACATGTCCGTGGTTAAGTGGACATTGGGTACAACTGCATTTTTTAGGACACTGGTGAGTCTTTTTCTGAGGTCTGTGTACATTTTCGGTATCGCCTGCCTAGAGAAATGGAACCTAGATGGTATTTGGTACCGGGGACACAGTACCTCAATCAAGTCTCTAGTTGCCTCTGAATTAACGGTGGATACCGGAACCACGTTTCTCACCGCCCAGGCTGCCAAGGCCTGAGTTATCTGCTTTGCAGCAGGATGACTGCTGTGATATTTCATCTTCCTCGCAAAGGACTGTTGGACAGTCAATTGCTTACTGGAAGTAGTACAAGTGGTCTTCCAACTTCCCCTCTGGGATGACGATCGACTCCCAGTAGCAACAACAGCAGTGGCAGCAACAGCAGGCGTACCACTCATGGATCCTACGGAGGAATCCCGGTTAGGAGAGGACTCCTCAGTCTTTACAGTGACATGGCCTGCAGGACTACGGACGTTCCTGACTGAGGAGGAAGTTGACGTTGAGGGAGTTGGTGGTGTGTCTTGCAGGAGCTTGGGTACAGGAGGAAGAAGGGATTTAGGTATCAGTGGACTGCTTGTGCGCTTACCCAAAGTTTCTGAACTTGACAGTGACTTCTGATGAATGCGCAGCAGGTGACGTATAAGGGAGGATGTTCCTAGGTGGTTAACATCCTTACCCCTACTTATTACAGAATGACAGAGGCAACAGATGGCTTGACACCTGTTGTCCGGATTTGTGGAGAACTAATTCCACACTGAAGTGGTGGCTTTTTTGGTAGTTTGACCAGGCATCACAATGGGCTTCTTCGTCCCAAGGACAACATGTGTCTCCCCTGGTGCCTGACTTAAACAAACCACATCACCATCGGAATACTCATCGTCAACTTCCTCCTCAGCGCCAGCAACACCCATATCCTCATCCTGATGTACTTCAACAGTGACATCTTCAATTTGAATATCAGGAACTGAACTGTGGGTGCTCCTTCCAGCACTTGCAGGGGGCGTGCAAATGGTGGAAAGAGCCACCTCTTCCCGTCCAGTGTTGGGAAGGTCAGGCATCGCAACCTCCGACACAATTGGACTCTCCTTGGGGATTTGTGATACCATCTCAGAGCACACAGTTCTTTTCTGTGCTCTTTCCAGCGTAACTCTTTTAATTTTTCTAGTGGGAGGATGAGGGCTTCCATTGTCATGTGAAGCTGAAACACTAGCCATGAACATAGGCCAGGGCCTCAGCCGTTCCTTGCCACTCTGTGTCGTAAATGGCATATTGGCAAGTTTACGTTTCTCCTCAGACGATTTAAATTTCTTTTTTTGGTTCTTTTTACTGAACTTTGGCTTTTACACGCCCTCTACTATAACATTGGGCATCGGCCGTGGCAGACAACGTTGATGGTATTTCATCGTCTATGTCATGGCTAGTGGCAGCAGCTTCAGTACTAGAAGGAAGTGGTTCTTCTTGATCTTTTCCTATATTCTCCTCAAAATTTTTGTTCTCCATTATTTTTTGGGAGTTATAAGAGACAATATGCGTCCCAGGAATGACTGGAATTACTGATGACACAGGACACTACCAATGGTCTGATGCAGCCTAACAGGTTGTTATAATTGTTATACTGCAGCAGTGGATATATAGCAGCAGCGTATATCATCACTGGAATTACTGATGACACAGGACACTACCACTGCTCTGATGCAGCCCAACAGGTTGTTATAAATATTTGTTATACTGCAGCAGTGGATATATAGCACCAGAGTATATTGTCACTGGAATTACAGATGACACAGGACACACACTACCACTGGTCTGATGCAGCCCAACAGGTTGTTATAAATAATTGTTATACTGCAGCAGTGGATATATAGCACCAGAGTATATTGTCACTGGAATTACTGATGACACAGGACACACACTACCACTGGTCTGATGCAGCCCAACAGGTTGTTAATAATAATATAATTGTAATTTGTTATACTGCAGCAGTGGATATATATAGCAGCAGCGTATATCGTCACTGGAATTACTGATGACACAGGACGCACACTACCACTGGTCTGATGCAGCCCAACAGCTTTTTAATAATAATATAATTGTAATTTGTTATACTGCAGCAGTGGATATATATAGCAGCACCGTATATCGTCACTGGAATTACTGATGACACAGGACACACACTACCACTGGTCTGATGCAGCTCAACAGGTTGTTAATAGTGATGTGCACTGGACATTTTTCGGGTTTTGTGTTTTGGTTTTGGATTCGGTTCCGCGGCCGTGTTTTGGATTCGGACGCGTTTTGGCAAAACCTCACCGAAATTTTTTTGTCGGATTCGGGTGTGTTTTGGATTCGGGTGTTTTTTACAAAAAAACCTAAAAAACAGCTTAAATCATAGAATTTGGGGGTCATTTTGGTCCCATAGTTTTATTAACCTCAATAACCATAATTTCCACTCATTTCCAGTCTATTCTGAACACCTCACACCTCACAATATTATTTTTAGTCCTAAAATTTGCACCGAGGTCGCTGGATGGCTAAGCTAAGCGACACAAGTGGCCGACACAAACACCTGTCCCATCTAGGAGTGGCACTGCAGTGTCAGGCAGGATGGCACTTCAAAAAAATTGTCCCCAAACAGCACATGGTGCAAAGAAAAATTAAAGAAAAAAGAGGTGCAAGATGGAATTGTCCTTGGGCCCTCCCACCCACCCTTATGTTGTATAAACAGGACATGCACACTTTAACGAACCCATCATTTCAGCGACAGGGTCTGCCACGCGACTGTGACTGAAATTACTGGTTGGTTTGGGCCCCCACCAAAAAAAGAAGCAATCAATCTCTCCTTGCACAAACTGGCTCTACAGAGGCAAGATGTCCACCTCATCATCATCCTCCGATTCCTCACCCCTTTCACTGTGTACATCCCCCTCCTCACAGATTATTAATTCGTCCCCACTGGAATCCACCATCTCAGGTCCCTGTGTACTTTGTGGAGGCAATTGCTGCTGGTGAATGTCTCCACGGAGGAATTGATTATAATTCATTTTGATGAACATCATCTTCTCCACATTTTCTGGAAGTAACCTCGTACGCCGATTGCTGACAAGGTGAGCGGCTGCACTAAACACTCTTTCGGAGTACACACTGGAGGGAGGGCAACTTAGGTAGAATAAAGCCAGTTTGTGCAAGGGCCTCCAAATTGCCTCTTTTTCCTGCCAGTATACGTACGGACTGTCTGACGTGCCTACTTGGATGCGGTCACTCATATAATCCTCCACCATTCTTTCAATGGTGAGAGAATCATATGAAGTGACAGTAGACGACATGTCAGTAATCGTTGGAAGGTCCTTCAGTCCGGACCAGATGTCAGCACTCGCTCCAGACTGCCCTGCATCACCGCCAGCGGGTGGGCTCGGAATTCTTAGCCTTTTCCTCGCACCCCCAGTTGCGGGAGAATGTGAAGGAGGAGATGTTGACGGGTCACGTTCCGCTTGACTTGACAATTTTCTCACCAGCAGGTCTTTGAACCTCTGCAGACTTGTGTCATGCGGAAAGAGAGATACAACGTAGGTACTAAATCTAGGATCGAGCACGGTGGCCAAAATGTAGTGCTCTGATTTCAACAGATTGACCACCCGTGAATCCTAGTTAAGCGAATTAAGGGCTCCATCCACAAGTCCCACATGCCTAGCGGAATCGCTCTGTTTTAGCTTCTCCTTCAATGTCTCCAGCTTCTTCTGCAAAAGCCTGATGAGGGGAATGACCTGACTCAGGCTGGCAGTGTCTGAACTGACTTCACGTGTGGCAAGTTCAAAGGGTTGCAGAACCTTGCACAACATTGAAATCATTCTCCACTGCGCTTGAGTCAGCTGCATTCCCCCTCCTTTGCCTATATCGTGGGCAGATGTATAGGTTTGAATGGCCTTTTGCTGCTCCTCCATCCTCTGAAGCATATAGAGGGTTGAATTCCACCTCGTTACCACCTCTTGCTTCAGATGATGGCAGGGCAGGTTCAGGAATGTTTGGTGGTGCTCCAGTCTTCTGTACGCAGTGGCTGAATGCCAAAAGTGGCCCGCAATTCTTCGGGCCACCGACAGCATCTCTTGCACGCCCCTGTCATTTTTTAAATAATTCTGCACCACCAAATTCAATGTATGTGCAAAACATGGGACGTGCTGGAATTTGCCCATTTGTAATGCACGCACAATATTGCTGGCATTGTCCGATGTCACAAATCCCCAGGAGAGTCCAATTGGGGTAAGCCATTCTGCGATGATCTTCCTCAGTTTCCGTAAGAGGTTGTCAGCTGTGTGCCTCTTCGGTGATACAAAGCGTAGCCTGCCTAGGAACGAGTTGGCGTTTGCGAGATGCTGCTACTGGTGCCGCCGCTGCTGTTCTTGCTGCGGGAGGCAATACATCTACCCAGTGGGCTTTCACAGTCATATAGTCCTGAGTCTGCCCTGCTCCACTTGTCCACATGTCCGTGGTTAAGTGGACATTGGGTACAACTGCATTTTTTAGGACACTGGTGAGTCTTTTTCTGAGGTCTGTGTACATTTTCGGTATCGCCTGCCTAGAGAAATGAAACCTAGATGGTATTTGGTACCGGGGACACAGTACCTCAATCAAGTCTCTAGTTGCCTCTGAATTAACGGTGGATACCGGAACCACGTTTCTCACCGCCCAGGCTGCCAAGGCCTGAGTTATCTGCTTTGCAGCAGGATGACTGCTGTGATATTTCATCTTCCTCGCAAAGGACTGTTGGACAGTCAATTGCTTACTGGAAGTAGTACAAGTGGTCTTCCGACTTCCCCTCTGGGATGACGATCGACTCCCAGTAGCAACAACAGCAGTGGCAGCAACAGCAGGCGTACCACTCAAGGATCCTACGGAGGAATCCCGGTTAGGAGAGGACTCCTCAGTCTTGACAGTGACATGGCCTGCAGGACTACGGACGTTCCTGACTGAGGAGGAAGTTGACGTTGAGGGAGTTGGTGGTGTGTCTTGCAGGAGCTTGGGTACAGGAGGAAGAAGGGATTTAGGTATCAGTGGACTGCTTGTGCGCTTACCCAAAGTTTCTGAACTTGACAGTGACTTCTGATGAATGCGCAGCAGGTGACGTATAAGGGAGGATGTTCCTAGGTGGTTAACATCCTTACCCCTACTTATTACAGAATGACAGAGGCAACAGATGGCTTGACACCTGTTGTCCGGATTTGTGGAGAACTAATTCCACACTGAAGTGGTGGCTTTTTTGGTAGTTTGACCAGGCATCACAATGGGCTTCTTCGTCCCAAGGACAACATGTGTCTCCCCTGGTGCCTGACTTAAACAAACCACATCACCATCGGAATACTCATCGTCAACTTCCTCCTCAGCGCCAGCAACACCCATATCCTCATCCTGATGTACTTCAACAGTGACATCTTCAATTTGAATATCAGGAACTGAACTGTGGGTGCTCCTTCCAGCACTTGCAGGGGGCGTGCAAATGGTGGAAAGAGCCACCTCTTCCCGTCCAGTGTTGGGAAGGTCAGGCATCGCAACCTCCGACACAATTGGACTCTCCTTGGGGATTTGTGATACCATCTCAGAGCACACAGTTCTTTTCTGTGCTCTTTCCAGCGTAACTCTTTTAATTTTTCTAGTGGGAGGATGAGGGCTTCCATTGTCATGTGAAGCTGAAACACTAGCCATGAACATAGGCCAGGGCCTCAGCCGTTCCTTGCCACTCTGTGTCGTAAATGGCATATTGGCAAGTTTACGTTTCTCCTCAGACGATTTAAATTTCTTTTTTTGGTTCTTTTTACTGAACTTTGGCTTTTACACGCCCTCTACTATCACATTGGGCATCGGCCGTGGCAGACAACGTTGATGGTATTTCATCGTCTATGTCATGGCTAGTGGCAGCAGCTTCAGTACTAGAAGGAAGTGGTTCTTCTTGATCTTTTCCTATATTCTCCTCAAAATTTTTGTTCTCCATTATTTTTTGGGAGTTATAAGAGACAATATGCGTCCCAGGAATGACTGGAATTACTGATGACACAGGACACTACCAATGGTCTGATGCAGCCTAACAGGTTGTTATAATTGTTATACTGCAGCAGTGGATATATAGCAGCAGCGTATATCATCACTGGAATTACTGATGACACAGGGCACTACCACTGCTCTGATGCAGCCCAACAGGTTGTTATAAATAATTGTTATACTGCAGCAGTGGATATATAGCACCAGAGTATATTGTCACTGGAATTACTGATGACACAGGACACACACTACCACTGGTCTGATGCAGCCCAACAGGTTGTTAATAATAATATAATTGTAATTTGTTATACTGCAGCAGTGGATATATATAGCAGCAGCGTATATCGTCACTGGAATTACTGATGACACAGGACGCACACTACCACTGGTCTGATGCAGCCCAACAGCTTTTTAATAATAATATAATTGTAATTTGTTATACTGCAGCAGTGGATATATATAGCAGCACCGTATATCGTCACTGGAATTACTGATGACACAGGACACACACTACCACTGGTCTGATGCAGCTCAACAGGTTGTTAATAGTGATGTGCACCGGACATTTTTCGGGTTTTGTGTTTTGGTTTTGGATTCGGTTCCGCGGCCGTGTTTTGGATTCGGACGCGTTTTGGCAAAACCTCACCGAAA
Source organism: Pseudophryne corroboree (assembly GCF_028390025.1). Taxonomy (NCBI): domain Eukaryota; kingdom Metazoa; phylum Chordata; class Amphibia; order Anura; family Myobatrachidae; genus Pseudophryne; species Pseudophryne corroboree. The sequence goes on along the minus strand of NC_086447.1, from coordinate 328,982,213 downwards.
TTTTTTTGTCGGATTCGGGTGTGTTTTGAATTCGGGTGTTTTTTACAAAAAAAACCTAAAAAACAGCTTAAATCATAGAATTTGGGGGTCATTTTGGTCCCATAGTTTTATTAACCTCAATAACCATAATTTCCACTCATTTTCAGTCTATTCTGAACACCTCACACCTCACAATACTATTTTTAGTCCTAAAATTTGCACCGAGGTCGCTGGATGGCTAAGCTAAGCGACACAAGTGGCCGACACAAACACCTGGCCCATCTAGGAGTGGCACTGCAGTGTCAGGCAGGATGGCACTTAAAAAAAATTGTCCCCAAACAGCACATGATGCAAAGAAAAAAAGAGGCGCACCAAGGTCGCTGTGTGACTAAGCTAAGCGACACAAGTGGCCGACACAAACACCTGTCCCATCTAGGAGTGGCACTGCAGTGTCAGACAGGATGGCACTTCAAAAAAATTGTCCCCAAACAGCACATGGTGCAAAGAAAAATTAAAGAAAAAAGAGGTGCAAGATGGAATTGTCCTTGGGCCCTCCCACCCACCCTTATGTTGTATAAACAGGACATGCACACTTTAACGAACCCATCATTTCAGCGACAGGGTCTGCCACGCGACTGTGACTGAAATGACTGGTTTGTTTGGGCCCCCACCAAAAAAAGAAGCAATCAATCTCTCCTTGCACAAACTGGCTCTACAGAGGCAAGATGTCCACCTCATCATCATCCTCCGATTCCTCACCCCTTTCACTGTGTACATCCCCCTCCTCACAGATTATTAATTCGTCCCCACTGGAATCCACCATCTCAGGTCCCTGTGTACTTTGTGGAGGCAATTGCTGCTGGTGAATGTCTCCACGGAGGAATTGATTATAATTCATTTTGATGAACATCATCTTCTCCACATTTTCTGAAAGTAACCTCGTACGCCGATTGCTGACAAGGTGAGCGGCTGCACTAAACACTCTTTCGGAGTACACACTGGAGGGAGGGCAACTTAGGTAGAATAAAGCCAGTTTGTGCAAGGGCCTCCAAATTGCCTCTTTTTCCTGCCAGTATACGTACGGACTGTCTGACGTGCCTACTTGGATGCGGTCACTCATATAATCCTCCACCATTCTTTCAATGGTGAGAGAATCATATGAAGTGACAGTAGACGACATGTCAGTAATCGTTGGCAGGTCCTTCAGTCCGGACCAGATGTCAGCACTCGCTCCAGACTGCCCTGCATCACCGCCAGCGGGTGGGCTCGGAATTCTTAGCCTTTTCCTCGCACCCCCAGTTGCGGGAGAATGTGAAGGAGGAGATGTTGACGGGTCACGTTCCGCTTGACTTGACAATTTTCTCACCAGCAGGTCTTTGAACCTCTGCAGACTTGTGTCTGCCGGAAAGAGAGATACAACGTAGGTTTTAAATCTAGGATCGAGCACGGTGGCCAAAATGTAGTGCTCTGATTTCAACAGATTGACCACCCGTGAATCCTAGTTAAGCGAATTAAGGGCTCCATCCACAAGTCCCACATGCCTAGCGGAATCGCTCTGTTTTAGCTTCTCCTTCAATGTCTCCAGCTTCTTCTGCAAAAGCCTGATGAGGGGAATGACCTGACTCAGGCTGGCAGTGTCTGAACTGACTTCACGTGTGGCAAGTTCAAAGGGTTGCAGAACCTTGCACAACATTGAAATCATTCTCCACTGCGCTTGAGTCAGGTGCATTCCCCCTCCTTTGCCTATATCGTGGGCAGATGTATAGGTTTGAATGGCCTTTTGCTGCTCCTCCATCCTCTGAAGCATATAGAGGGTTGAATTCCACCTCGTTACCACCTCTTGCTTCAGATGATGGCAGGGCAGGTTCAGGAATGTTTGGTGGTGCTCCAGTCTTCTGTACGCAGTGGCTGAATGCCAAAAGTGGCCCGCAATTCTTCGGGCCACCGACAGCATCTCTTGCACGCCCCTGTCGTTTTTTAAATAATTCTGCACCACCAAATTCAATGTATGTGCAAAACATGGGACGTGCTGGAATTTGCCCAGATGTAATGCACGCACAATATTGCTGGCGTTGTCCGATGTCACAAATCCCCAGGAGAGTCCAATTGGGGTAAGCCATTCTGCGATGATCTTCCTCAGTTTCCGTAAGAGGTTGTCAGCTGTGTGCCTCTTCGGTGATACAAAGCGTAGCCTGCCTAGGAACGAGTTGGCGTTTGCGAGATGCTGCTACTGGTGCCGCCGCTGCTGTTCTTGCTGCGGGAGGCAATACATCTACCCAGTGGGCTGTCACAGTCATATAGTCCTGAGTCTGCCCTGCTCCACTTGTCCACATGTCCGTGGTTAAGTGGACATTGGGTACAACTGCATTTTTTAGGACACTGGTGAGTCTTTTTCTGAGGTCTGTGTACATTTTCGGTATCGCCTGCCTAGAGAAATGAAACCTAGATGGTATTTGGTACCGGGGACACAGTACCTCAATCAAGTCTCTAGTTGCCTCTGAATTAACGGTGGATACCGGAACCACGTTTCTCACCGCCCAGGCTGCCAAGGCCTGAGTTATCTGCTTTGCAGCAGGATGACTGCTGTGATATTTCATCTTCCTCGCAAAGGACTGTTGGACAGTCAATTGCTTACTGGAAGTAGTACAAGTGGTCTTCCGACTTCCCCTCTGGGATGACGATCGACTCCTAGTAGCAACAACAGCAGTGGCAGCAACAGCAGGCGTACCACTCAAGGATCCTACGGAGGAATCCCGGTTAGGAGAGGACTCCTCAGTCTTGACAGTGACATGGCCTGCAGGACTACGGACGTTCCTGACTGAGGAGGAAGTTGACGTTGAGGGAGTTGGTGGTGTGTCTTGCAGGAGCTTGGGTACAGGAGGAAGAAGGGATTTAGGTATCAGTGGACTGCTTGTGCGCTTACCCAAAGTTTCTGAACTTGACAGTGACTTCTGATGAATGCGCAGCAGGTGACGTATAAGGGAGGATGTTCCTAGGTGGTTAACATCCTTACCCCTACTTATTACAGAATGACAGAGGCAACAGATGGCTTGACACCTGTTGTCCGGATTTGTGGAGAACTAATTCCACACTGAAGTGGTGGCTTTTTTGGTAGTTTGACCAGGCATCACAATGGGCTTCTTCGTCCCAAGGACAACATGTGTCTCCCCTGGTGCCTGACTTAAACAAACCACATCACCATCGGAATACTCATCGTCAACTTCCTCCTCAGCGCCAGCAACACCCATATCCTCATCCTGATGTACTTCAACAGTGACATCTTCAATTTGAATATCAGGAACTGAACTGTGGGTGCTCCTTCCAGCACTTGCAGGGGGCGTGCAAATGGTGGAAAGAGCCACCTCTTCCCGTCCAGTGTTGGGAAGGTCAGGCATCGCAACCTCCGACACAATTGGACTCTCCTTGGGGATTTGTGATACCATCTCAGAGCACACAGTTCTTTTCTGTGCTCTTTCCAGCGTAACTCTTTTAATTTTTCTAGTGGGAGGATGAGGGCTTCCATTGTCATGTGAAGCTGAAACACTAGCCATGAACATAGGCCAGGGCCTCAGCCGTTCCTTGCCACTCTGTGTCGTAAATGGCATATTGGCAAGTTTACGTTTCTCCTCAGACGATTTAAATTTCTTTTTTTGGTTCTTTTTACTGAACTTTGGCTTTTACACGCCCTCTACTATCACATTGGGCATCGGCCGTGGCAGACAACGTTGATGGTATTTCATCGTCTATGTCATGGCTAGTGGCAGCAGCTTCAGTACTAGAAGGAAGTGGTTCTTCTTGATCTTTTCCTATATTCTCCTCAAAATTTTTGTTCTCCATTATTTTTTGGGAGTTATAAGAGACAATATGCGTCCCAGGAATGACTGGAATTACTGATGACACAGGACACTACCAATGGTCTGATGCAGCCTAACAGGTTGTTATAATTGTTAGACTGCAGCAGTGGATATATAGCAGCAGCGTATATCATCACTGGAATTACTGATGACACAGGACACTACCACTGCTCTGATGCAGCCCAACAGGTTGTTATAAATAATTGTTATACTGCAGCAGTGGATATATAGCACCAGAGTATATTGTCACTGGAATTACTGATGACACAGGACACACACTACCACTGGTCTGATGCAGCCCAACAGGTTGTTAATAATAATATAATTGTAATTTGTTATACTGCAGCAGTGGATATATATAGCAGCAGCGTATATCGTCACTGGAATTACTGATGACACAGGACGCACACTACCACTGGTCTGATGCAGCCCAACAGCTTTTTAATAATAATATAATTGTAATTTGTTATACTGCAGCAGTGGATATATATAGCAGCACCGTATATCGTCACTGGAATTACTGATGACACAGGACACACACTACCACTGGTCTGATGCAGCTCAACAGGTTGTTAATAGTGATGTGCACCGGACATTTTTCGGGTTTTGTGTTTTGGTTTTGGATTCGGTTCCGCGGCCGTGTTTTGGATTCGGACGCGTTTTGGCAAAACCTCACCGAAATTTTTTTGTCGGATTCGGGTGTGTTTTGGATTCGGGTGTTTTTTACAAAAAAACCTAAAAAACAGCTTAAATCATAGAATTTGGGGGTCATTTTGGTCCCATAGTTTTATTAACCTCAATAACCATAATTTCCACTCATTTCCAGTCTATTCTGAACACCTCACACCTCAGAATATTATTTTTAGTCCTAAAATTTGCACCGAGGTCGCTGGATGGCTAAGCTAAGCGACACAAGTGGCCGACACAAACACCTGGCCCATCTAGGAGTGGCACTGCAGTGTCAGGCAGGATGGCACTTCAAAAAAATTGTCCCCAAACAGCACATGATGCAAAGAAAAAAACAGGCGCACCAAGGTCGCTGTGTGACTAAGCTAAGCGACACAAGTGGCCGACACAAACACCTGTCCCATCTAGGAGTGGCACTGCAGTGTCAGGCAGGATGGCACTTCAAAAAAATTGTCCCCAAACAGCACATGGTGCAAAGAAAAATTAAAGAAAAAAGAGGTGCAAGATGGAATTGTCCTTGGGCCCTCCCACCCACCCTTACGTTGTATAAACAGGACATGCACACTTTAACGAACCCATCATTTCAGCGACAGGGTCTGCCACGCGACTGTGACTGAAATTACTGGTTGGTTTGGGCCCCCACCAAAAAAAGAAGCAATCAATCTCTCCTTGCACAAACTGGCTCTACAGAGGCAAGATGTCCACCTCATCATCATCCTCCGATTCCTCACCCCTTTCACTGTGTACATCCCCCTCCTCACAGATTATTAATTCGTCCCCACTGGAATCCACCATCTCAGGTCCCTGTGTACTTTGTGGAGGCAATTGCTGCTGGTGAATGTCTCCACGGAGGAATTGATTATAATTCATTTTGATGAACATCATCTTCTCCACATTCTCTGGAAGTAACCTCGTACGCCGATTGCTGACAAGGTGAGCGGCTGCACTAAACACTCTTTCGGAGTACACACTGGAGGGAGGGCAACTTAGGTAGAATAAAGCCAGTTTGTGCAAGGGCCTCCAAATTGCCTCTTTTTCCTGCCAGTATACGTACGGACTGTCTGACGTGCCTACTTGGATGCGGTCACTCATATAATCCTCCACCATTCTTTCAATGGTGAGAGAATCATATGAAGTGACAGTAGACGACATGTCAGTAATCGTTGGAAGGTCCTTCAGTCCGGACCAGATGTCAGCACTCGCTCCAGACTGCCCTGCATCACCGCCAGCGGGTGGGCTCGGAATTCTTAGCCTTTTCCTCGCACCCCTAGTTGCGGGAGAATGTGAAGGAGGAGATGTTGACGGGTCACGTTCCGCTTGACTTGACAATTTTCTCACCAGCAGGTCTTTGAACCTCTGCAGACTTGTGTCTGCCGGAAAGAGAGATACAACGTAGGTACTAAATCTAGGATCGAGCACGGTGGCCAAAATGTAGTGCTCTGATTTCAACAGATTGACCACCCGTGAATCCTAGTTAAGCGAATTAAGGGCTCCATCCACAAGTCCCACATGCCTAGCGGAATCGCTCTGTTTTAGCTTCTCCTTCAATGTCTCCAGCTTCTTCTGCAAAAGCCTGATGAGGGGAATGACCTGACTCAGACTGGCAGTGTCTGAACTGACTTCACGTGTGGCAAGTTCAAAGGGTTGCAGAACCTTGCACAACATTGAAATCATTCTCCACTGCGCTTGAGTCAGGTGCATTCCCCCTCCTTTGCCTATATCGTGGGCAGATGTATAGGTTTGAATGGCCTTTTGCTGCTCCTCCATCCTCTGAAGCATATAGAGGGTTGAATTCCACCTCGTTACCACCTCTTGCTTCAGATGATGGCAGGGCAGGTTCAGGAATGTTTGGTGGTGCTCCAGTCTTCTGTACGCAGTGGCTGAATGCCAAAAGTGGCCCGCAATTCTTCGGGCCACCGACAGCATCTCTTGCACGCCCCTGTCGTTTTTTAAATAATTCTGCACCACCAAATTCAATGTATGTGCAAAACATGGGACTGTTATGAACCACAGGTAGTGGTTCATTCCTATTTTATGTTTATAAAGTTGTCTTGCATGCCAGGATTTCCCGTTGCTCTGTTTTAGAATACTCTTGTCTGCTGCCGCTGGTGAGTCTGTGTAATTGCAGCTTGTTCCCATGTGTTCAGTCTCACCTGGCTGCTAATTGCATCTTGTCAGTTTAGAGTCATGCAACAGGGCAGCTGTATGGGATTATTAATTAGGCCTCTCTGTTATATGCTGGCTGTTTGCAATTCACAGATGCTGGTGATATTCCTTGGTTTGCAGTCTGCTTGAAGTTTGAGCTGGTTCCTGTCAGTCCCTGTGTTGATTCCTGTGTCAGTCCCTGTGTCGATTCCTGTGTCTGATCCCGTGTCCTGCTGTGAGGCGTTCCTGCCCTGAGTTCCAGTGGCTTTGCCTGTCCCTGGTCAAGTCTTCTGGCTTCCTGGTGTCCACCGGTCTGTCGTTTGGGATTCTGCCTGTCCTCCAGTTCTGAGAGTCGGTGTCGGCAGCATTAGAAGTTCCTGTCCGTTTGCCAGTATTCGTACCGGTTCCGTGAGTAGCGGCTCTCCTGCGTCCGTTGGCCTAGGGCGCTGTATTCCATTATTGTTTCTGTCCCTGGTGTTTTGCAGAGGGTTCTGCTTATGCTGTGACCGCCGGTACACAAAGGTATTGTGTCGGCGTGTGATCAGCATTTCCTTTGTTGTTCTTTTCCTTTGGCGGTTTCTCCGCACATACTTTAGGTTTTTAGTTAGCTTATAGCCCCTGGCCTGTTTGCTTAGTTAGACGTCCTCTTGTTATCATTCTGCCTCGGATTTCCATTTGTCTCTCATTAAGACCGGGGGGCACCGGAGTTGGGCAGACATAATCCGCCCTTCAAACGTGGCTGCCAAGGGCTCAAGAAACCATAGTCTCGCAAGGGATTTCCGATAGCACGGGTGAGACAACAGAGTTGGGGCGCCAGGGGCTATTCCCTTTCCATTCCCCTTTCCCAGCATTACGTTCCAGTGCTCCGGTCCTTGCAATAAGATCTCCTCAGACCAGAGTGCTGGAATCATAACATTATCACCAGCCATACCACAAAAAAGAAATAAAACTTTTTTTCTTTTTTGGCCCAGTCCAGTGTCTAGTCTAGAATCCAGTCCTGTCTAGAATTCAGTGTGCAGAATCCAGTCCGGTGTGCAGAATCCAGTCCGGTGTTTAGAATCCAGTCCGGTGTTTAGAATCCAGTCCGGTGTTTAGAATCCAGTCCGGTGTTTAAAAAAAAAAAAAAAGTCTTGTTTTGTTTAGCAAAATTTAGTCTTGTCTTGCCTTGTCTTGTCTAGTTTTAAATCCTCCTATGTCTACTATGCAAGCCCTGCAGGCATCTCTCGCAGCCCTGAACTCTGTATTCAGTGCTTTGAGACCAGAGCGACTAGAAGTTTTGCAGCAATCCCTAAAGCAACTGCAAAACCTTCTGACTAAAATCTTGCTCATTTTGCCAGAAGTCGTTGAGAGTACATCTATCTCTAAAGAGACTCTTGTTCACAGTATGGTGACAAGAGAATCCTCTGGTTTAATTGAAGAGAAAAGGTTTAAAAGTTTTCTGCGGCCCAGGCTCTCAGAAGAGGAGCGTCTGCGTCGCAGAAACTTAAACTTATGCCTATATTGTGGGGGTTTAGGCCATTATCTGCAGACCTGTGAGTTGCGCAAGCCAAAGTGTGGTGACGATTCTTGCCCTCTGGCCAAGTTGAGTCATGATACAAGACCTACTCCTGTCTCTACTGTGGCAGAGGTACTTGTCACACAACCCACACAAAAAGGCTCTCTGTCCTATAATTGGGGTCCTTGGGCAAGGGAGCCCCATTATAGATTCAGGAATCAAAAGAGAATGTTTCTCTCCTCTCTTGAGGTTCCTGTGGAAGCGGAGTTGCAAGTCCCTGGAGTGGTGCCCGATGCCCAGGTTCCTGGAGTGGTGCCCGATGCCCAGGTTCCTGGAGTGGTGCCCGATGCCCAGGGTCCTGGAGTGGTGCCCGATGCCCAGGGTCCTGGAGTGGTGCCCGATGCCCATGGTCCTGGAGTGGTGCCCGATGCCCAGGGTCCTGGAGTGGTGCCCGTAGCTCAGGGTCCTGGAGTGGTGCCCGTAGCCCAGGGTCCTGGAGTGGTGCCCGTAGCCCAGGGTCCTGGAGTGGTGCCCGTAGCCCAGGGTCCTGGAGTGGTGCCCGATGCCCAGGGTCCTGGAGCGGTGCCCGATGCCCAGAGTGCTGGAGCGGTGCCCGATGCCCAGAGTGCTGGAGCGGTGCCCGATGCCCAGAGTGCTGGAGCGGTGCCCGATGCCCAGAGTGCTGGAGCGGTACCCAATGCCCAGAGTGCTGGAGCGGTACCCGATGCCCAGAGTGCTGGAGCGGTACCCGATGCCCAGAGTGCTGGAGCGGTACCCGATGCCCAGAGTGCTGGAGCGGTACCCGATGCCCTAGCTTATAGAGGGACATCAAATATTATAGTTCAGGTGTCCATACCGGAAGGGGTCTCAGAAGCTGTTACCCCAGGTAGGGACTTGAAAAGCGCAACCCTAGAAAGGGTCTCTAAAACCATAGTTCTTGAGGGGAACTCGAGAAGCAAAACCCCAGAAGGGATCTTTGAAGTAATATCCCCAAGTGGGGTCTCGAGAGACGCAGCCCCAAAGAAGGGTCTAGAAGTTGCTTCCCCAGGAAAGAACTTAAGAAGCATAGCATTAGTGGAGGATCTGAACGTTATTGCTTCAGCAAAAGTCCCGGGAGTCATAGTCCCGGGAGAACTTTCGATAATTATCGATTCAGAGAGGGAGGCCGATGGCCCGATCCCAGTCAGGGAGGCCAACGGCCCGGTCCCAGTAAAAGAATCCGAGGTGCTGGCCCCAGCGGGGTTCTCAGAGGCCACTGCCCCAGCGGGGTTCTCGGAGGCCACTGCCCCAGCGGAGTTCTCGGAGGCCACTGCCCCAGCGGAGTTCCCGGAAGTCACTGCCCCGGGTGGGGTTCAGAAAGTCACTGCCCCGGGTGGGGTTCAGAAAGTCACTGCCCCGGGTGGGGTTCAGAAAGTCACTGCCCCGGGTGGGGTTCAGAAAGTCACTGCCCCGGGTGGGGTTCAGAAAGTCACTACCCCGGGTGGGGTTCAGAAAGTCACTGCCCCGGGTGGGGTTCAGAAAGTCTCAGCCCCGGGTGGGGTTCAGAGAGTCTCAGCCTCGAGTAAGGTCAATAGTGACCAGGTCCTAGCAAAGCACTCCAGTCAGTCAGATGAGAAGGAAACAGATCCTGACTCTGATATCTCAACATCCATAACCCTTGATGGGGACTTCGCCCAATTTCTGGCGCTTTTCAAACACTATTACACTATTATGTTGTCTAGACCATTTCTGGGCATCACTTCAGAAAACCTTGGGCTCTATCTGATTTATTCTTTTAGAGGAGAGCCTTCTGAGTGGGCGACCAGCCTAATGAAAGCTGAAGATCCCATTCTTCAGGATCCCCTAGCATTCTGTGATGCAATTGTTAAAAGATACGGTTCCAAATAAATTGGTTCAGGTTCCTCTAAGTCACCCGTCTTGTCTGCTGAGAGTCCACCAAATACTGTAAACTCGGCACAAGAGTCCCAGCCCGTTGTTTTGACTGCAGGATGTGCTTTTTTGACTTCTTCTTCTAATAATAGTACTTTACCAGAAAATTCAGCTCCCAAGGGTAAGAGACCTGTCTCTGATTTGAACGCAGCCTTGCTGGGTGGTACCATCAGTTCAGACAATGTTTGGGGAATTACCTTGGTCAGACCTAAAGAGCTTTGTAAAAAGAAGAAGAAGAAAAAGAAGTAATTTTTTGACTCTTGCCTTGATAAAAAAAAAGAGAGATTTTTTTTTTCCCCCTTGTCTTGTGTCCAGTGGCCACCATCAAGGGGAGGGCACTGTTACAAGTTCTTGCTACAGCTTGTTTTTTGTTTTCTTGTCTGTTAGACCAGTGTGTCAGGTTTTTTTTTTTTTTTATCCCTTGTTCTGGATAGTCTGAATTTTGGGGTCTTTTGACCCCTCCTCAAGGGGGGGTAATGTTATGAGCCACGGCTGTGGCTCATTCCTGTTTTGCATTTTTGTTCTGTATTTTATGTTATACTTCTGTTTATGTTCCCCGTGGGTGTCATGGGGTGCTCGGAGCTCACCCTTAAGGAGGGGATACTGTTATGAACCACAGGTAGTGGTTCATTCCTATTTTATGTTTATAAAGTTGTCTTGCATGCCAGGATTTCCCGTTGCTCTGTTTTAGAATACTCTTGTCTGCTGCCGCTGGTGAGTCTGTGTAATTGCAGCTTGTTCCCATGTGTTCAGTCTCACCTGGCTGCTAATTGCATCTTGTCAGTTTAGAGTCATGCAACAGGGCAGCTGTATGGGATTATTAATTAGGCCTCTCTGTTATATGCTGGCTGTTTGCAATTCACAGATGCTGGTGATATTCCTTGGTTTGCAGTCTGCTTGAAGTTTGAGCTGGTTCCTGTCAGTCCCTGTGTTGATTCCTGTGTCAGTCCCTGTGTCGATTCCTGTGTCTGATCCCGTGTCCTGCTGTGAGGCGTTCCTGCCCTGAGTTCCAGTGGCTTTGCCTGTCCCTGGTCAAGTCTTCTGGCTTCCTGGTGTCCACCGGTCTGTCGTTTGGGATTCTGCCTGTCCTCCAGTTCTGAGAGTCGGTGTCGGCAGCATTAGAAGTTCCTGTCCGTTTGCCAGTATTCGTACCGGTTCCGTGAGTAGCGGCTCTCCTGCGTCCGTTGGCCTAGGGCGCTGTATTCCATTATTGTTTCTGTCCCTGGTGTTTTGCAGAGGGTTCTGCTTATGCTGTGACCGCCGGTACACAAAGGTATTGTGTCGGCGTGTGATCAGCATTTCCTTTGTTGTTCTTTTCCTTTGGCGGTTTCTCCGCACATACTTTAGGTTTTTAGTTAGCTTATAGCCCCTGGCCTGTTTGCTTAGTTAGAGGTCCTCTTGTTATCATTCTGCCTCGGATTTCCCTTTGTCTCTCATTAAGACCGGGGGGCACCGGAGTTGGGCAGACATAATCCGCCCTTCAAACGTGGCTGCCAAGGGCTCAAGAAACCATAGTCTCGCAAGGGATTTTCGATAGCACGGGTGAGACAACAGAGTTAGGGCGCCAGGGGCTATTCCCTTTCCATTCCCCTTTCCCAGCATTACGTTCCAGTGCTCCGGTCCTTGCAATAAGATCTCCTCAGACCAGAGTGCTGGAATCATAACAGGGACGTGCTGGAATTTGCCCAGATGTAATGCACGCACAATATTGCTGGCGTTGTCCGATGTCACAAATCCCCAGGAGAGTCCAATTGGGGTAAGCCATTATGCTATGATCTTCCTCAGTTTCCGTAAGAGGTTGTCAGCTGTGTGCCTCTTCTGGAAAGCGGTGATACGAAGCGTAGCCTGCCTAGGAACGAGTTGGCGTTTGCGAGATGCTGCTACTGGTGCCGCCGCTGCTGTTCTTGCTGCGGGAGGCAATACATCTACCCAGTGGGCTGTCACAGTAATATAGTCCTGAGTCTGCCCTGCTCCACTTGTCCACATGTCCGTGGTTAAGTGGACATTGGGTACAACTGCATTTTTTAGGACACTGGTGAGTCTTTTTCTGAGGTCTGTGTACATTTTCGGTATCGCCTGCCTAGAGAAATGGAACCTAGATGGTATTTGGTACCGGGGACACAGTACCTCAATCAAGTCTCTAGTTGCCTCTGAATTAACGGTGGATACCGGAACCACGTTTCTCACCGCCAAGGCCTGAGTTATCTGCTTTGCAGCAGGATGACTGCTGTGATATTTCATCTTCCTCGCAAAGGACTGTTGGACAGTCAATTGCTTACTGGAAGTAGTACAAGTGGTCTTCCGACTTCCCCTCTGGGATGACGATCGACTCCCAGCAGCTACAACAGCAGCGCCAGCAGCAGTAGGCGTTACACTCAAGGATGCATTGGAGGAATCCCAGGCAGGAGAGGACTCGTCAGACTTGCCAGTGACATGGCCAGCAGGACTATTGGCTTTCCTGGGTAAGGAGGAAATTGACACTGAGGGAGTTGGTGGTGTGGTTTGTAGGAGCTTGGTTACAAGAGGAAGGGATTTAGTGGTCAGTGGACTGCTTCCGCTGTCACCCAAAGTTTTTGAACTTGTCACTGACTTATGATGAATGCGCTGCAGGTGACGTATTAGGGAGGATGTTCCGAGGTGGTTAACGTCCTTACCCCTACTTATTACAGCTTGACAAAGGCAGCACACGGCTTGACACCTGTTGTCCGCATTTGTGTTGAAATAATTCCACACCGAAGAGCTGATTTTTTTTGTATTTTGACCAGGCATGTTAATGGCCATATTCGTCCCACGGACAACAGGTGTCTCCCCGGGTGCCTGACTTAAACAATCCACCTCACCATCAGAATCCTCCTTGTCAATTTCCTCCCCAGCGCCAGCAACACCCATATCCTCATCCTGGTGTACTTCAACAGTGACATCTTCAATTTGACTATCAGGAACTGGACTGCGGGTGCTCCTTCCAGCACTTGCAGGGGGCGTGCAAATGGTGGAAGGCGCAAGCTCTTCCCATCCAGTGTTGGGAAGGTCAGGCATCGCAACCGACACAATTGGACTCTCTTTGGGTATTTGTGATTTAGAAGAACGCACAGTTCTTTGCTGTGCTTTTGCCAGCTTAAGTCTTTTCATTTTACTAGCGAGAGGATGAGTGCTTCCATCCTCATGTGAAGCTGAACCACTAGCCATGAACATAGGCCAGGGCCTCAGCCGTTCCTTGTCACTCCGTGTCATAAATGGCATATTGGCAAGTTTACGCTTCTCCTCAGACGCTTTTAATTTTGATTTTTGGGTCATTTTACTGAACTTTTGTTTTTTGGATTTTACATGCTCTCTACTATGACATTGGGCATCGGCCTTGGCAGACGACGTTGATGGCATTTCATAATCTCGGCCATGACTAGTGGCAGCAGCTTCAGCACGAGGTGGAAGTGGATCTTGATCTTTCCCTATTTTAACCTCCACATTTTTGTTCTCCATTTTTTAATGTGTGGAATTATATGCCAGTAACTATCAATAGCAATGGCCTACTACTATATATACTGCGCACAACTGAAATGCACCACAGGTATGGATGGATAGTATACTTGACGACACAGAGGTAGGTAGAGCAGCGGCCTTCCGTACCGTACTGCTATATATACTGGTGGTCACTGTCAGCAATCTGCAAAACTAAAATGCACCACAGGTATAGAATGTTAATGGATAGTATACTTAATGACGACACAGAGGTAGGTAGAGCAGTGGCCTTCCGTACCGTACTGCTATATATAGTATACCGGTGGTCACTGTGTCAGCAAACTGCAAAACTAAAATGCACCACAGGTATAGAATGTAGATGGATAGTATACTTAATGACGACACAGAGGTAGGTACAGCAGTGGCCTTCCGTACCGTACTGCTATATATAGTATACTGGTGGTCACTGTGTCAGCAAACTGCAAAACTAAAATGCACCACAGGTATAGAATGTAGATGGATAGTATACTTAATGACGACACAGAGGTAGGTACAGCAGTGGCCTTCCGTACCGTACTGCTATATATACTGGTGGTCACTGTGGCAGCAAACTGCACAACTGAAATGCACCACAGGTATAGAATCTAGATGGATAGTATACTTAATGACGACACAGAGGTAGGTACAGCAGTGGCCTACTGTACCGTAATGCTATATATTATATACTGGTGGTCACTGGTCAGCAAAACTCTGCACTGTACTCCTCCTATATAATATTATACTTGTGGTCCCCAGTCCCCACAATAAAGCAGCACACTGAGCACAGATATGGAGTGTTTTTCAGGCAGACAACGTATACTGGTGGTCACTGTCAGCAAAACTCTGCACTGTACTCCTGCTATATAATACAGCTGCTCCCCAGTCCCCACAATTAAGCAGTGTGAGCACAGATATATGCAGCACACTGAGCACAGATATGGAGCGTTTTTTTCAGGCAGAGAACGGATAACTGGTGGTCACTGATCAGCAAAACTCTGCACTGTACTCCTCCTATATTATACAGATGCTCCCCAGCCCTCCCCACAATTAAGCAATAGTGCACAATCAAGTTCAACAATAACGGAGAGGACGCCAACCACGTCCTCTCCCTAACATTTCCAATGCACGAGTGAAAATGGCGGCGACGCGCGGCTGCTTATATAGAATCTGAATCTCGCGAGAATCCGACAGCGGGATGATGACATTCGGGCGCGCTCGGGTTAACCGAGCCATACGGGAAAATCCGAGTATGGCTCGGACCCATGTAAAAAGGGTGAAGTTCGGGGGGGTTCGGTTTCCGAGAAACCGAACCCGCTCATCACTAGTTGTTAATAATAATATAATTGTAATTTGTTATACTGCAGCAGTGGATATATACAGGGGTGTATCTAGGGGTATGGGCGCCCCTGGCAAAGTAAGGAACTGACACCCCCACCTCCCCCACCCAGGGACACAGAGGGGGGGAGTTACAGATAGGCTGAGGTCAGGGACACTGAGGGAGAATTACAGGAAGGGTGCGGGTAGGGACAATGAGGTGGAGGGCTTACAGGGAGGCTGAGATCAGGGACACTTAGGGGCAATTACAGGGAGGGTGTGGACAGGGACATTGAGGGCAACTTTAAACTAAGGAAAAATAAAAAACGTGTATATGTCACATGTTTAGCATGATTTCCCTACAGGATACCAGAGATCACAATACCGATGCCGGCATCCTGATATTTGAAATCCCAACCGAGGGGAGGTAAGTATGTTATTCCCTGTCCCCTAGCCCCTAACCCTCCCTTTCCGCAGCCTAACCCTAATCTCCTCTCTTAGTGCCTAACGCTAACCTTCCCCAGTGGTGCCTAAACCTAACCCCTCAGCCTAACCTTAACCCTTCCCTTCAATGCCTAAACCTAACCTACCCCCAGTAGTGCCTAACCCCCCCTCCTCGCAGCCTTTCCCTAACACCAGGGCCGGTTCTTAGCTTTGTGGCGCCCCGGGCAAAATATAGGGGCGTGGCTTCAAATTGGGGCGTGGTCACGGCGCTGAAAGAAAAAATAAAATAATAAAAAAGTATACTTACCATCCCCGTTCCTGATCCAGACCGCTGCAGACCCCCTCCGCCGGCGGCGCCGCTCTTCTCCTCTCCTCTCTTCTCTTCGATCTATGGGAGAGACGTTATTACGTCTCTCCCATAGAACAGCATAGACACTAGAGGTCAATTATGACCCCTACTGTCTGTGCCACTATGCTGTGCGGTGCGCGATGACGCCATCGCGCATCGCACAGCAAAGGTCCTCTACATGAAGGGAAACTAGACCGTAGCGTCTAGTTTCCCTTCTTGGAGAGGACCTTTGCTGTGCGGTGCGTGATGACGTCATCGCGCACCGCACAACTAAGGTCTTCTCAATGAAGGGAAACTAGACGCTACGCGTCTGGTTCCCTTCAAAGCGGGGGGCACAGCAGGGCACTGCGGGGGGCACAGTGGCG
Organism: Pseudophryne corroboree; assembly: GCF_028390025.1. NCBI lineage: Eukaryota > Metazoa > Chordata > Amphibia > Anura > Myobatrachidae > Pseudophryne > Pseudophryne corroboree. Next base: position 328,966,157 of record NC_086447.1, on the reverse strand, counting down.
GATCTTGCCCTGGTGCGGCGCCCTCCGGATGGCGCCGGCACCCTCCGGAAGGTGGCGCCCCGGGCAAAAGTACCACTTGCCCGTGGCAAGAACCGCCACTGCCTAACACCTCCCACTGCAGTCTAACCCTAACCTCCTGGGTAGCACCTAGATCTAACCTCCCCCTCCCTTAACCCTAAACTGCATGTTATACTTACGGTCAGGAAGCCGGCTGTCGGGATTCTGGCATCAGCCTCCTTACCCTGTTGGGATTCCAATGTCGGAAATCTGATTGGTGTCAGTATTCCGGCACTGCCGAGATCCCGACAGCTTGCATCTTAACCGCATCCCTATGTGACACATGTCTGTAAATAATTCCCACCACAAACTAAAAACATTTAAAGAGGTATACTGTTTACTCACCACGCTGTGGAGGGCCATTCAGTGTCATCAACATGGAGGCCCTCGTCTACTTCTAGTGGCAAAATGGCATGTACTTTTTGGAATATGGAGTGCACTGCTGTGCTGTCTCCTTGAATACTCCATAAGTGAAACATTCTCCTTTACCAAGAGGGCTGCCATTTGGTCTTCAGCACTTGCACAGTACCATCTTGTTATTGCGCATAAATGCCAGAGTGCACCACTTATCACTGCTTACCTGAATACACTATACTGTATTCTAAATTTTACTCTTCAGATACTGCTGTATTGTTGCACCACTAACCTTATACATGACCAGCTGGTCCTCTCTATGTTCCACTCAAGCTCCACTCTATCTAGATCCACTAAGTGTATAACTGTGGGTACAACACTTCTGTCTGCCATACTACCATATGCCAAACACCTGGTTAAGTACTTTGGCTGTCTACTGTATTTGGATTCCACCAATGTCTACTATTTCTCAGCTTTATTCCACTACAATTAGTATACACATATCAACAGCATCGGCTCATCAAATTCTAAGTAATCCATTTGAAGAGGGGAACCGCCATCTTGACCTTTACTCCTCGTTTGATGTCACGGAACTGTTTTTTTTTTTTTTTTTTACAGGGCTCAGAATCCCTCTTTATATGTCCAGTGGCATCCACAGCCTGCACCACACTATTCCATATTAGTTTTTTTGTGTTGCCCTATAGTTCAGGCAGCCAGCCTACCATACAGCACATAATATCTGTTTAATTACTGCAGTGAAGGGCACATTTCCAACAAAATAAAAACGTATATTGCTTCTACCTTTTGTATTAGTAGATTGGCTAGAATCATCCTCATCCTTTAAGTTTGAAACCACTTTCTGCACTTCCTCTTTACCTAGTTCTGCCTGTGCCTACATCTCCTCCTCCAACCTTCTCCTGCTCCTTTCCCCTTCCATTCCAACCAGTGTCTGACTTGGGCATGAAGGGCCCACTGGGGGAATGCAGTGGCAGGGGCCCATGTTTAGGGGTGTGGCTATCCTCTATAGAGGGTGTGGCCAGCTATCATAAAGGCTTGGATAACCATTAGAGAGTGCAAAGTCTGGGCCCCTTGATAAATATATACAGTAATGCATACATGATAATGTACAATACCAGCCATGTACTGTAGAAAATACACCATGTGATCCTTAGAGGAGGGGGTGGGCCCTTGGGCAGCGGGGTCCACCGGGGATATTCACGTGTACACCTGTGGGCCATTCTGACCCTGATTCCAACACTAAACATATAATAATAATAATAATAATAATAATAAAAACAACAACACACAAATAAACACAGAAAACTAACCAAACATTCTCCACAAACACATTTCTTACACACACAAACACTGACAAAACAAAAATAATATATACACAAGTGACAAATATATGTGCAAACTTTTAAAAAGCACTGCACAACACAGAAATAGACATTACTACTTACAGGCCGCCGCCAAATCAGCAAACCAAAACTCCAGAAAAAACTCCTCCAAAAATCTTTAAAAAACTGCAAACTCTAGTGCAAACTCCTGCCGCAAGAAGACACTACACTGCACGTGCTTTGGCAGGTTGGGGTATTTTATAAGTTAGTTCTAGTTGGAAATGATGTGTATGCAGGTGTTGATCTTGCAGAGTTATATATGCACACACCAGTGACTCAAACTATAAACAGCCCAGATACTTAACCAGTGGTGTTGATTTATTGAAAGATAGCAGGTACAGCAGAGTTCACTGTTACATACTGGTTCTTATGCAATGAATAGAACTTTAGCAGAGTGGGGTGTCATACAGCTCAGCAGTTGGTAAGTGTATGTAGACACTGGGTAGTGGTGCAGGCACATTAGAATCATTGTGGATTGCAGGTAATTGTAGGTATTTCCGGTAGTGGTGTCAAGATGGGGGCAGGTACTATTTACTCAGGCCCAGGCCTGATGTAGGGACCCAGAGGGGGCCCAAGTCCCCATCCTTACCTGCCAGCTGCACTTGCAGCTCTTCTACTCAGCTCAGCACAAGTTTCTGTGTGCTGCGCTGCAGTTTGGCCAGGTAGGCACTTAAAGAACTATGGGGGTAATTCAGATCTGATATCACTGCTGTGTGTTTTTCGCACAGCGGGCGATCAGGTCTGTACTGAGCATGCGTATGCACCGCAATGTGCATGCGTGTCGCACAACAACGGTCAGTGATGGGTTTGTGCAAAGGATCCAATCGCACGGGCATTCACAAGGAGATTGACAGGAAGAGAGAGTTTGTGGGTGGCAACTGAGTGTTTTCAGGGAGTGTCAGGAAAAACGCAGGCATGTTCGTTTTGAAGGGAGGGTGTCTGAAATCAAATCTGGTCCTGAACAGGCTGATGTGATCGCAGCGGCTGAGTAAGTCCTGGGCTACGCAGAGACTGCACAAAATCAGTTTGTGCAGCTCTGCTACACATGCGATCGCACACTTGCACAGCGAAAATACACTCCCCCTGTAGGCGGCGACTATCTGATCGCAGGGCTGCCCAGCAATCAGGTCTGAATTACCCACTATGTTTTTTGTAATTTTTTCTAAGTGTGCAGGGCCATGCCTCCCATGAGTAGGCCACACCCCCTGAAAAGTACCTGGGCCCAACCAGGCTCTCTACTGCCCTGCTCTATGGAGCTAAGTAGTACACATGGGTCTTCCACTGTATGGTCTAACATTTTCACACAGTCCTGAGATGTCTCCGCAGATGCTCAGTAGAAAACTACGTTTTCATACCCTTTTCTCATTATTTTTGTATCCCTTAATTGTTTCAAAGGGTTTTTGGAGGAGTTAAAAAAAAAACATTCCTCAGCCCTTAAATTAGCATTATTCAAGTAAACAGATCACATTTCCCATACTTGTAATAGGAAATGTGATCTGTTTGAGATTTACTGAAATGATATGTGAAATAATAACAGGGAGGAGGGAGCCTTGCAATAATAATGCTACCCTCAGATGGTGTTATGCAGGCTTCCCATTTCCCCTATTTCAGTTCTGCCCTTCCTGCATGCTGACAGGCAGAGCAGAGCCAAGAGTAAGCTTCTGTGATCAGCCTGTGTGTCTGATAGATCATTGGATAATCAAAAAGCAAAATAAATAGAATAGAAAACAAAACTTAACTCAATTCAGGGATCAGTGACCAGTGAGTTCCAGCTGACAGGGTCATAGAGGAGCTCACCGGCTCACCGATCCCCTGAATGGAAGTAAGTGTTAGCTTAGCATAAGGGTAGCCAGTTGTACATTGTCAGGGTAATTTTTTTGAAAAATAGACTGAGAAAAGGAGAGTTATGGTACACTTAGCATTGTTCACTCTCTTTCTGCGAGGTACATTGGGTTCTACAGAGAAAAAATCAGGGTGTAGAGTGGATCTTGATCCAGAGGCACCAACAGGCTACAGCTTTAGGCTGTCCCAGGATGCATTAGGGCCTCCTCTATAACCCCGCCTCCATGCACTGAGAGCTCAGTTTCGTTAAACAGTCCAATGCAGGAGCAGGCAAGAGAGAAGGCAGATGTTAGTGACATAGAGCCACATTCTCATGACAGGAGAAGGTACCAGTGACTAATGCCATATAAACTCAAAGAAGCTAGGTGCGTTAGGGTGGGCACCCTGTGGAACCCAATGTACCTCGCAGAAAGAGAGTTAACAATGTTAAGTCTACCGTAACTCTCCTTTTCTGCAGTGGGTTACATTGGTTTCCACTGGGAAAACATTGGGATGTCCTAAAGCAGTTCCTCAAGGGAGGGGTTGTGCCTTAGTGGATATGAGAATCTGGCATCCAAAGGAAGCATCCTGGGAGGCAAAGGTATGAAAGGCATAGTACCAACTGTACAATTGTTCTGCGGACGCACCATGGCAGGCCGCCCAAGCAGGTCCAACAGACCTAGCAGAATGGGCATTAATAGCAACAGGAGATGGGGTCCAGCTTGTGCACATATGCTTATGCACTCACCATTCAAATCCATCTGGCCAAGGTTTGCTTATTCTCAGGCCAGCCAAATTTGGTGAAACCAAACAATACAAAAAGTGCATCAGACCTTCTGATAGAAGCAGTCCTCTTCACATAGATACAGAGAGCCCTAACCACATCCAAAGAACATTCTTTGGGAGACAAATCCGAAGAGATAAAGGCTGGAACCACAATCTCTTGGTTAAGGTGAAAAGATGAGACCACCTTAGGTGAAAAACCTGGTCGAGTTTGTAGAACTGCCCGGTCATGGTGAAATATCAAAAAGGGTGGATGACAGGAGAAAGCGCTTAAGTCTGACACCCTTCTTGCAGAGGCAATAGCCAGCAAGAACAGGACCTTGGCCGTGAGCCATTTAAGGTCCACCGATTCAAGAGGTTCAAATGGAGACTCTTGCAGGGCATTAAGCACAAAAGCCAGAAACCAGGGAGACACAGGAGGGACATAAGGAGGCTGAATCTGCAGGACACCCTGAGTGAATGTATGAATGTCAGGTATACTGTAGACGCAATTTTTCTCTGAAACCATACCAACACCAGACGAAGGCCTAAGTCCAGGCCTCGTTGCAGAAAAGCCAGAATTCTGGAAGTTCTGACTCTGTATGCATCATACTGTAATTCTTATCAGCACACCAGGTGAAGTAAGAATTACAGACCCTGTAATAAATCCTGCCAGCAGCCTAAAGTTCCATAGAACCGCCAGTGCGTCCACAAATGCTGCTTAAGGATCTTTGGTCCATGATCCAAAGACCGGAACCTTATGATTATGTCGAGATGCAACGAGGTCTATGTCCGGTAGGCCCCACCTGTCCACTAGGAGTTGAAAGACTTCTGGATGAAGACTCCATTTTCCGGCGTGCACGTCCTGGTGACTGAGGAAGTCTGCTTCCCAGTCCAGGACACCCAGAATGAACACTGCCGATATGGCTGTCAGATGGTGTTCTGCCCAACAAAGGTTTTTGACACTTCCATCATAACCACGCGGCTTTGAGTGCTGCCTTGATGGTTTTATGTATGCCACTGTGGTGGCATTGTCTTATCGTACTTGAACAGGCCTGTTCTGTACTAGAGGTAGGGCAAGAGATTGAACACTGCCTTCAGCTCCAGGATGTTTGTCGGGAGGAATGATTCCTCTTTGGTCCAGCGACCCTGAAAAGAGTATTGTCAAACACCACTCCCCATCCCCTCAGACTGGCGTCCATTGTCAGCAGGACCCAGTTGGGGATCCAGAAGGGATGGCCCCTGCTCAATTGCTGGTCTTGTAGCCACCAGGTCAGTGACAGACGAACCTCCGGAGTCAAAGAAATCATGTGAGATGTAATCCGATGAGGTAGGCCATCCCACTTGGAAAGGATTAACCTCTATAGTGGGTGGGAAAAATTGAGCGTATTCTACCATATCGAAGGCCAACATCATCAGGCCAAGTACTTGCATCACCGAGTGTATCAACACTCTGAGGCGACGAAAGAAGCATCATATCCTGTCCTGAAGCTTTGGGACTTTTTCTAGAGACATAAACAGTCTCTGATTGTGTGTGTCCAGGAGTGCCCCCAGGTGCACCATGCTCTGAGATGGAACCAGCGAGGACTTCTTCCAATTGATAAGCCACCCGTGGTCTTGCAGGAAAGTTACTGTCAGTTGTAGATGACTGAGGAGGACTTTGTGGGAATTTGCCAGAATGAGCAGGTCATCCAAATATGGCAGGATTCTGACTTCCTGGTGACGGAGATAGGCCGTCATCATGACCATGATCTTGGTAAAGATCAGAGGAGCCGTAGCCAGTCCAAATGGCAGAGCCTGGAATTGGTAGTGCATCCTGTATATCCATATAATCTCCGGGTTTCATATCCAGCACAATGGAGTGCAGTGTTTCCATATGAAAGCTGGGCACTCTCACAAAGTTGTTCAGTGATATGAGATTTAGAGATTTTCAGGACCAGAAACATGGTCAAATAATAACCTCTGCCTCTCTGGGACTGAGGTACCAGCCCAACCACTCCTGTACTCAGGAGGGAACTCACCACAGTTTGCAGAGCTTGCACCCTCAACGGATCCGAAGGGAGAGCCATAGTGCAGAACTGGCAAGGGGGACATCTCATGAACGAGACAGCATACCTGTGAGAGAGAACTTCCAGTACCCATGCGTCTGAAGTGGTCTTTAACTAGGCAACTGTAGAAGTCTTCAAGAGGGAGGCCCTCCCCGTCATACAGCAGGCTTGTCATGTTTTGAAGCAGGCTGATGGGCTGCCCAGGATAGTTTCACCTTGGGCTTTGTGTTTTTGGGAGCACAAGATTGTCTCTGGTATGCCTGAGCTTTTGCTTTCCCTTGAGTCCGAAAGGAACGAAAAGTGGTACCTTTTGCCTTCTTTGCAGAAGAATTAGTAGTGGGGAGAAAGGCCGTCTTAGCGGCTGCTAATTCAGACACTATTTTATTTAGGTCTTTCCCAAACAGAATGTCCCCTGTGAAGAGAAGTACCTCCATGGTGTTTTTGGAGTCCAGGTCCACTTTCATGACCTCAACCACATAATGAGGTGAGCCAGGACAGATGTGTTTAACACCTTGGCTGCCAATACACCGCCTCAGAGGACACCTCCTTAATGTAATAGGCGGCGATGGTAATGTGAGACAAGTATTGTCTGGCACTGTCAGATATATCCTCAGGCAGCTCTTTCTCTAATGCCTGTACCCACGCCTCAGTAGCTTTGCAGCCCAGGAGGCAGCTACTGTGGGTCTATGAATGGCTCCAGTAAAGGAGTATATAGATTTCAGGCATCCCTCCACACGATTATCTGTCAGTTCCTTCAGTGAGGTGATAGTGGTGACAGGGAGAGTGGACGACACCATGAGGCGGGTGACATGAGAATCCACCAGCGGTGGAGTCTCCCATTTGTTACATAAATCTGCAGGGTGAGGATAGCGAGCCAAGGCCCACTTTCTTTCCTGGATATTAGACCAGGGTTCCCGCCTGATGTCCACAAGATGATCAGAATGGGGTAATATAGTTTTAACCACCTTCTGCTGTTTAAACTTATCAGTTCTCTTTGCCACAGTAGTGAAAACTTCATCATCAGTGATTTGAAGGATATGCTTAATAGCAGCCACTAAGGCAGGGACATCAATCAGCAAGGGAGAATCCTCATCAATAACACAGGATTCAGTGTCTGATAGGGCCGTATGCTCCCCCTCATCTTCAGATGAGACATCAGAGAGGTTTGTGGTGTCACGATCCTGACTGTAGTTCTCATATTTGGTGACTTACCCCTGCCATCTGTCCTGGATCCTGTGTCTCTTTGCTCACTGGGATAAACAGCTTGTTAGTACCATGAGTTTCCTGAATGCAGAGTTAACGAGCTCCACCTGTGGTGATTAATCTTCTATGTGAATCTGAATTCAGCAATCTGAAGTTTAGGCCTAAAAGCCAGCATCCTTTGTTCGTTTGCAGAAGTTCAGGCTTCAGTGTTCTTTCGGCCTGCTAGGCCTCACTCCGTATCAGAGCCTAGTCTAGAGTACTCACGTGACAGTGACTGCTCACCTGACCCAGAGCTGTCCAATCCGGTGCCAGCCTGAGACTCTCTGAATCATCTGACACTGCTCACCAATCACCAAGGACCAGGAAGTATAAGTCAGGAGACTTGAGTTGGAGACTCTGCCAGTTCCTTGTGTCACACACAGCTCTGCGTGAGCTTTGAAGCTGAGCTCAATAAAATATTTCTACAGTCCCATCTTAAAGACATAGCTGCAGTATTCTACAGTCTCATCTTAAAGCCACAACTGCAGTATTCTTCAGTCTCATCTTAAAGCCACAGCTGCAGTATTCTACAGTCTCATCTTAAAGCCACAGCTGCAGTATTCTACAGTCTCATCTTGAAACCACAGCTGCATTATTCTCCAGTCTCATCTTAAAGCCACAGCCGCAGTATTCTTCAGTCTCATCTTAAAGCTGCAATGTTATTCAGCCTTGCTTTAAAGTCACATCTTGCACTCTGCCAGTTCCTTGTGTCACACACAGCTCTGCGTGAGCTTTGAAGCTGAGCTCAATAAAATATTTCTACAGTCCCATCTTAAAGACATAGCTGCAGTATTCTACAGTCTCATCTTAAAGCCACAACTGCAGTATTCTTCAGTCTCATCCTAAAACCACAGCTGCATTATTCTCCAGTCCCATCTTAAAGACATAGCTGCAGTATTCTACAGTCTCATCTTAAAGCCACAACTGCAGTATTCTTCAGTCTCATCTTAAAGCCACAGCTGCAGTATTCTACAGTCTCATCTTAAAGCCACAGCTGCAGTATTCTACAGTCTCATCTTAAAACCACAGCTGCATTATTCTCCATTCTCATCTTAAAGCCACAGCTGCAGTATTCTACAGTCTCATCTTAAAGCCACAGCTGCAGTATTCTACAGTCTCATCTTAAAACCACAGCTGCATTATTCTCCAGTCTCATCTTAAAGCCACAGCCGCAGTATTCTTCAGTCTCATCTTAAAGCTCCAATGTTCTTCAGCCTTGCTTTAAAGTCACAGCCACAGTCATCGTTCTGCTTTCAGTTGCATTTCCAGTTATGGGGGTCATTCCGAGATGATCGTAACTGTGCTAAAATTAGCACAGCTATGATCATTCACACTGACATACGGGGGGACGCCCAGCACAGGGCTATCCCACCCTGCATGTCAGTGCCGCCCCCCCTCCCGCAGAAGTGCAAAGGCATCACACAGCGGCGATGCCTTTGCAGTTCAAGAGTAGCTCCAGCGCAGCTTTAGCGTGCTAAGTGGGAGCTACTCATCACTCCCCGGCTCGCAGTGGCTGTATGTGATGTCACGCAGCCGCTGCGGCCCACACCCCGTTCGGTCCGGCCACGCTTGTGTTGGCAGGACCACGCCCATGAAACGGCGGCCAAATGCCGCCGTACCGCCCCCCGCCCAGCAATCACCTCTGCCTGTCAATCAGGCAGAGGCGATCGTAGCAGCCCAATGGCTTTTGGCCATCTGACATGCGGCGCCGGTGCATGCAGAGTTCTGACCCGATCGCACCGCTGTGATAAACTGCAGCGTGCGATTGGGTCAGAATGACCCCCTATTTCCAGTACTAGCCTGGATTACAGTTTCGTTCCAGTATACCAGTACAACAGCCCGGTTCACAGTGCGGTTATCAGTCCCACCAGTAACCAGCCCGGTTCTCAGTCTCACCAGTAACCAGCCCAGTTCTCAATCTCGACAGTAACCAGCCCAGTTCTGCGCAACTCCAGAGAACCTATTTTATAGTAACCTTGAGTACACAAGCACCCACTCCTGTGACAGTATATCCAGTTCAATCTCACCAATACATTCACCATCCTGCTATCAACACCAAGTCCCTGGTGATCCAGTGGTCAGGATACAGCTTCTTCTACCAAGGCCCAGGTTCGATCCCCAGTCAGCATTGCTCCTTCTTCTCACTGATTCCTACAGACCAGCCTAATATACACATAGTCCTCCAGTCACCTGCATAGACTTCACTAACACCGGGTTCACAAAAACCACGGCCATGACATGTGGATTGCGAGGAGGAAGCAGTCCACTTAGAGGACCCAGAGACACGGTAGTGACCTGGTGTAGATTTCCATCTAATCAGAGACTGATTTAATTGCTGCAGTTGGTTAGACAAATTTTCCGCCCAAGGTGGATTAACCATAGGGACAATATGTGGTGGTAGTGGCACCAGTGGTCCCATAGGAGGCACTAGGTGTTCCACCAGAGTACCCAGTAGGTTGGTGAATGCAGTCCAGGCTGGCTCCTGTGTAGATGCAGGAGCTGAGGACTGAGTGGGAGGTGTATGACAATTAGTACACAGACCATCATATAAAACTTCACCCTCTGGGAAATCCTTGGAGCATGCTCTGCATGATGCAGGAGCTTCCGATTCTGTTAGACATTATATGAAAATGCAACAACAGAGCGACTTAATATGATAAAGCCAGACAAAGTACCTGCAAATAAATCCGGTATTATATGACTGAATACACAGTAGAATATACAGTACATATTTAATAAATACTGTGTAGCACTATATTATGAGACCCATGTGCACCTAGTTCCTTAGGGTACAGAATATAGTGACAGTCAGGGGTTAAAGTGAGCCGGAACGGGGCGGAACTGCGTTCCGTCAGTTCCACCAGGAGACGGAACGCAGTTCCGCCTCCCCCGGCTCACCTAACCCGATGTCCCGGGCGGCGCTGCATGGAGATGCCGGGCGCCCGCTGAGATCGCGTTACCAGCGGGCGCCCGTCTCCCTCTCCGCAGCGGCAGCCGGAGCTCAGTACTGAGCTCCGGCTTCCGGCTCTGTCAGTGCGCGCTATGGGAGAGACGTCATGACGTCTCTCCCATAGTGCCGAGGAGCGGGCGGCGAGAGAGGACTACAGCGGGAGCGGGGCTTGGTAAGTATGGTGCTCCCCCTCCCTCCTATATGTGTACCACTAGCTGTGTTTCTACTGGGGGCTAGTTACTGGGGGGCTTTTACTACTGGGGGCTTTACTACTGGGGCAAACTAAAGAGGGGCAAAACTACTAAGGGGCTTTACTACTGGGGCAAACTACAGAGGGGCAAACTACTGGGGGGCTTTACTACTGGGGCAAACTACAGAGGGGCAAACTACTGGGGGGCTTTAGTACTGGGGGCAAACTACTGGGGGGCTTTACTGCTGGGGCAAACTACAAGGGGCAAACTACTGGGAGCATTACTACAAGGGGGCAAGCTACAAAGGGGCAAACTACTGGCAGCATTACTACTGGGGGCTAAACTACAAGGGGGCATAATTACAGGAGCTAAACTACTGGGGGTATAACTACAAGGGGGCAAACTACTGGGGACATTACTAACTTTGGCAAACTACATGGGGGCTAAACTACAGGGGCTAAACAACTGGGGGCACAACTGCAGGGGGCATTACCACTGGGGGATAAACTACATGGGGCAAACTACATGAGGGCAAAACTACTGGGGGCATTACCACTCAGAGGCTAAACCAAAGGGGGGGGGGGAGTAAATTGCTGGGGTCATAACTGCAGGGGCATTACCAGTATGGGCATGACTACTGGGGCTAAATGACTAGGGGCAATACTACACAGGGGCATTACCATTAAGGGCATTGCTGATGGGGTGCACAGCTAATGAGGGCATTGTAAAGGGGGCACTTCATAAGGGGCACTACTGTTGGGGGCATTGCATAGGGGGCACTACTACTGTGGGCATTGTATAAAGGGTGCTACTGCTGGGGGCATTACTGTATGGGCCGACAAAGAAGCTGCGTTCCCGGTCCGCCCTCCGTCGCTCCACCCCTACCATCGCCGCCGCACTGGAAGCCCAGGTTCCAGACTCCCAGCTGCAGCGGATCTGGGACCAGGCCGGCTTTATTATCCCTGCCGCTGCATCGAGCTCCTGTGACCGCGGCGCTACTAGTTCAAATCTGTCGCTGATTGGCTGCCGGTCCGCAGCAGTTTTGAAATATTAGCGCCGTGGTCACAGGAGCTCGATGCGGCGGCAGGGATAATAAAGCCAGCCTGGTTCCAGATCCACTGCAGCCGCCCTCAGCCTCTTCTGCCGCCCCGCCCTCGGACCTCTGCGCACCCACAGCCTCCTCCTCCGCACTATCTCCGAGGCCCACAGCCTCCTCCACGTCACGCCTACCACAGCCTACTCATCCACAGCACCGCAGACCACCGCCGCTGCTAAACAGGTAATCTAACCTGCTGCCTTTCTCTCTCCCTAGTCCCTACTGTATTCCCTTGCTGTCACTTTCCATGTCCCTGCTGTCACTTTCCATGTCCCTGCTGTCACTCTCCCTGTCACTCTGTCACTCTATAATGTGAATTTCGGCTCATACCGTGTGCTATAATGTGAATTTCGGCTCATACCGTGTGCTATAATGTGAATTTCGGCTCATACTGTGTGGTGTAATGTGAATTTCGGCTCATACCGTGTGCTATAAGGTGAATTTCGGCTCATACTGTGTGGTGTAATGTGAATTTCGGCTCATACCGTGTGGTGTAATGTGAATTTGGCTCATACTGTGTGGTGTAATGTGAATTTGGCTCATACTGTGTGGTGTAATATGAATGTGGCTCATACTGTGTGGTATAAATGTGAATTTCGGCTCATACTGTGAGGTATAATGTGAAAGGGGTCCTACTATTGTGGTGCATAATGTGTATAAGGGGTATATGGTGTGGTAAACTACACTGAAGGACATGCCCCCTTTTGCGTGACCACGCCCCCTTGTCAGGAGTGCGCGCGCCTTCGGCGCGCACATAATTGCACCCTTCACTTTTCCATACCCCCACTTCAAAATTTCCACTTGGGTACTACTACTGTGGGCATTATTACTATTGTGTGACCACGCCCCTTTCTTTTTGAGGTTACACACCGTTTTTGCTGCGCGCGCCTACGGCGCGCTCAATACCTTTATTACATGGGCACCGTGGGGAGGGGGGTGAGTTCCACCACCTCTCCAGGACCACTTTAAGCACTGGTGACAGTTATATCTGGGAAACACTGAGAGTGAAACCACACAGCAGATACAGGCACACACAGTCACAGGCAATGCAGAAATTATTATCACAATAAAGCTGCACTAGACTAATATATATATATATATATATATAATGTGATATATACATATTTATATAGTGTGTGTGTGTGTGTGTGTGTGTGTGTGTGTGTGTGTGTGTGTGTGTGTGTGTGTGTGTGTATACACACACACACAGCGCAGTCAGTGACTGGAGGGTATATCAGAATACTCGTACAATATATTTTGTGACAGGTACACTCTTTCTCAACTACTGCTGTCTGTGACAAGACATGTAGGATACTCAAGCGCTGTGTACAGGTGGCTTTACAAGAGAGACCTTGCCCTGCAATCCCGGAGACCACCAGCAGCTATGCTCGGAAGATGGCACCCAGCGTCTCAGTCAAATCTGCGAGGAGATGGCGCCCTGGGCCAAGGGAGAGGCTACAGGTCAAGCGCTGGCTCCCCTATGCTGGACTTCCACCCCGGGTACTGTGAACCTTATTAAGTGGAGTGTTAGTACACCTGACTTGTACTCAGACACCCCAGTGGTCTAGTGGGGTCCATGCTCAGTGAGTTTTCATGCCAGCACGTGACCCGTCTCCCTAGGTCACGGACGGAACATGATTTAATGGTGGGTCCAGCCTGGGGGATCCTCTTACCTCATCCCCATAGCAGCCACGTGATCCAGGAGAGCGATCTGCGACTGTGTGCCTAATTTGGGACGTATCCGCCGCAAGTACCCAGGAACCAGGCCACAGGAGTATGCAACGCCACTTGGGATGTGATGTAGCTGCAGCGCTGAATAGTCACACAGACATACAGCGCTGACAGCCCTGCCAAGATAGAAGATTTCTTCAGAAAAAGTTTTTCAGGGTTGCCCAGTGCAGCCCTCCTGTTAGGTGACCTGCTGCTGCAGGCACCAACTCGAAATTGAGCTCCCAGTGCCTGGAGGTGGGGTTATAGAAGAGGCCCCAATGCAACCTGGGACAGCCTAAAGCTTTAGCATGTTGGTGCCTCTGGATCAAGATCCACTCTACACCCTGATGTCTTCCCTGTGGAACCAATGTAACCGGCTGCAGAAATGAGGTTGGCAATTCTCACAAACTCTGTCCCTGCATGTGATTTATAATACATTGCGGAGATGTATTCAAATATCGCATTACGAATCCAGTCAAATTTTTTCACATAATAATTTCAATTTATTTGTGTATTGTGCTAAATATGGTGGATTAACTTTAGTGAAAATGGTACAGCTTCAGTCCCAGGAACAAGTGGTCTCTGATTATGCCAACATGCTCCAATCCAATACAGATCTTTCTCAATTGGATTTAAGCTTGTTGGTCTTGGAGGAAACTACTTGCTCCTGTGACCGGATTTTGTATGGTTCTATTAAAGGCTATAGGACGAGGGATTGATGCAGTAACATGCAGTGAAGTGAATGGCTGGGGAGGCACACATGGGGATGGGTCTGAATGCTGGGAGTCTGTCCCACCCCCTGCTCACTGTAACTCCCCCCTCACTACACTAAGCTACTGTATCCACTGATAACCCTTTCACATAGCAAAATAAATCCCGGGATATTGCCTAGTCAACTCAGCTCGACCCGGGTCGAGGTGCAGTCTAAAAGCACCACTTTTGAATATCCCGTGTTGAGTAACCCTGCATTTCAACCCGGTATAAAAGCAGTGTTATACACGGGATGGACCCGTGTCAACATGCACTCTTAAGTGCCAACCTGGGTTATTCTACCCTGCATTCATGTAACAGTACTGATTGGCTGTTCTTTGTGTGCCTTGACGATGTCAGCAGCCTGAGCCCTGCTACACAGGAGAGAACAGAGAGCATTAGAGCTAGAAAGAATTAGGGGTGAGGCAGGGATTGCTAGGCAGCTTACTGCATACCTCCCAACTTATTAAAAGTACAAAGAGGAACCTTGGCGCGTGCTAAACGCGCGTGTGCCCGGAAAGGGGGCATGGCCTATATGAAAGGGGGCAGAACTGCGATCACGAGTCACACACCCTTGTTCCATCACTCAGCGGGCATGTGCAGCACTCTGTGAGCTGCTGGCATGCCACCTCTGTCACCTGTGAATAGACGCTGTGTGCATGCGCTAAGCAGAGCAGCAGTGATAGGAGCCTCCCAGCTGCCCCCCCTCTCCCCACCCACCGCGGGACACTGTGGCCCGCAGGTGGGACAGCGGGACAGTCCCAAAAATACAGGACTGTCCCACCTAAATCGGGACAATTGAGAGGTATGTTACTGGAACAATTAACACCTTTGGTGGTATGCCCGGAAATCTTCCGGGGCAGCCAGCACTGAAGATTTCCGTACATACTACCTGCTGATTTCCTGGTGACATCAGTGCGGCATGCACGGCACCTGGGAATCAGCATACTCCATTATGGAGTTAAGCCCGCCCTCAGGATTCCTATTGGCCGGGGTGGGCTTAACTCCATAATTATTGCGGGGGTGCCGAGGGCGCATGCACAGCGGGCCCTACTGCGCATGCGTCCACATTTTCTGCGGGGGGCCACAGAAAATGCAGTCACCTTTGCCTGTCAATCAGGCAGAGGCGGTCGCGGGGCGGGAGGGGGGCAGCAACGCTCCGTTTTCAGGAAGGAAATGGAGCGTTGCGGGGGTGAGGCAACCCGAATGGTGGGTTGTGTGCGCCGAACGGGGGCGTGTTGGGGTCGTGGCATCTGCGTGACGTCACACGCAGCCGCTGCGACAGGTAAGATGGTGCCCGCAGGAGTCAACCTTAGTTTCTGCTGACAAGCAGAAATTGCGATGCGATTGCAATTTCTACTTGTAGCGGTGGGGAGGCGCCGGTCAGCATGCTGGGTGGCCTTGCCCAGCCCTGGGCGGCCCCCAGCATGCGTGCAAAAGGATAGCAAATTGAATTAGGCCCACTATTAGTAAATTCCGCCCTGTGTCAATCCAATTTAATTATTTTAATTACATTGATTTATTGTGCACAGATATGCCACCAGGCACTTGTCCCTCACTCATTAAAAACATTTGTAGAGAAGGCACAAAATTTACATTATTCCCCAACTGGGTTTAAAAATTGGACCTGTGGCACTGTGCACGGGAAGGACATGTTTCAGGTTTGCCTTGTCAAATCTATTGTGTTTATTTATATATTAGTATCACACTTGTGTGGTTTTAGCTGGCACAATGTGAATATGAGTCTGTACTTTGTTCTGCCAGCTTATTCTCTCAGTGCTGCTATACATATGTGCCCTTAGCGGAGCACCAGCAGAGCAGCAGACACATTAACCTAAAAAGCCTGTGCAATTTTTTCCAAAGAGTTCTCAATTGTACTCATTACTGGCACATTTTGTTTGGTGGAAATTTTCAATCTTATAACTAGTTCCAGAAACAGAAAAAAGTCAGTAAAATATTTTTGGAAATGAATAAAAGAAGCACCTGAAGACTTGTTCCAGAATACAGAAGGCAATGCAAATTTTGTATCAGCTTTTAGCTTCACTTGAGCACCAGTACTTTTTTTTACAAGTACCGCAACCTTCTTCTATAGAAGATAATCACTGCGCACAGTTTGGACAAGTGCAGGACTGGCATTAAAATAATCACCTGCATGACGGAAGTACTTTGGCAAATTTTGTAATCTATTGACATAAGGCAAATTGTCACCTAGACAATACAGGGGTGTTAATTAAAGGGGTGTGCACATTACGTAAAAGCTGAGGATTATCTTCATACTGACCCTGTGGTGCTTGGTGATGTTATAAATAGGAATCTACAGCCTTAACATTGGCTTAATGCTCTTTTGTTGGGTGAAGCAACAAAATCATGAAGTCCAAAGTACCTCAAGACCACCGTGCAATTATCAATGATGGAGAGGAGAATGAGATGGTGAGTTTTATTTGAGTGACCTTTATGTTTAGTTGATAAAAATTATATTATAGTAATATTTGAAAATAAACTTTTTTCTTAATCTGGCTCCACTATTCAAGGGTTTATTTAATTATGGAATTGTAATAAAGAATATTTTCCTATATTTGTTTAACCCATAATAACACCCTAAATCAATAAATTGATATTGATATTAACATGCATTTTAGAGCTTGGGCAATTATCATTCTATGGTAGTCTTAGGTCAGGCTGGTTACAACAGCAGGGATTATTTACTAAGGGTCTGCAAATTAGCTATAATCATTCTATAGCAAGTTAGACCAAAGCAAACCTGGTTCTTTATTCCGGAATTGATCATGAACTGGGTTTAGTTTATTAACACAACTTATGAAAAACATAAAATATTTTTCTCTACTAATGCAATCACAATTGTAAATCACAACATAATTTGCAGTATGTATATTATTAAATGTTAATAATAAATGTTAATATATTCTTACATTACAATAACTTTCTCCTCCAGTTAGCAGAAAGGTATAATCACTCACTACAGGTATATTACTGTATCTGCACTATTATTTGTATAATTATCAAAAATGATAAAACACTGCGTGGAGGGCTGCTAGCTGCTTGTGTTCTAGCCATATAATCTGTTGTGCAGTGAGGGATGTTGGTGTGCAGGGATTGGGGGAATGTTGGTTTTGGAAGGAGAGGAGCATGTTGGTAATTGCAGGAAGGGGGCATATTATTATTGTGTAAGAGGGAGCATTTTGTAATTGAGGAGGTGGGCATGTGTGGTATGAAGAAGGGAGCATGTGTGGTGTGCAGGAGGGTCATAATGTTGTGCAGGAGGGTCATTTTGCCGCTATCTCTGCCGGTTAGAATGATACAGCCCTCCATTATAATTGCATCATGTAATGCAATTATAGGTGCTAATGTTTCACCCAGATCGCATTGCAAATGTAATTCTTGATAAATGGGCTTTTTAATGTATAATGAAAAGTTTACACAGTATGTGACATACAGTACTAGTCAGCGGCGGCTCCTACCTTTGAGGAGGAGGGGGCTGCCGTGGGCCAGGTCCTGGAACTGGCACATGTACAGTCAAGCAGCAGCTTACTGAGCATGTGCAAACCTCCGGTTTCTATGGACTGTACCAGCTGCAGTCCATAGAAGCCGGGTTTGCACATGCGCTGTCAAGCTGCCGCTTAACTGAGCATGCACCGATCACCCCCAGGGGATCACAACTCAGTCTTGCAGGCCCGGAGGGAGGAAACACTTCCCAATAGGACCTCTTGTACTGGGGTTTACTGGCAGATAGGACCAGGGCTGTTACTAGTAGGGATGAGCGGGTTTGTGTCCCTGAGAACCCAAACACCCCACACACACACACACACACACACACACACGAACTTCACGCTACTAGTCCGGATCCGAGCCCAGCTCAGGTTTTCCTTCCAGACTCGGAAACCAGAACAAGGCAAAATGTCATCATCAGATTCTCTGGGGTTTTGGATTCCATATAAGGAGCCGCTCGTTGCCGCCATATTCACTCCAGTCCTGGAGAGTGTAGCGATACGACATGTCTCCTCAGTGTCTGTGTGGGAAAGTGATGTGGTGTGTGGGGTGGCAACCTTCTGTACTGTGTCATTCCAGTGCTGTCTTGTGCTTTATCAGTCCAGTGGTGGTGTCTTGTGCCGCATCAGTCCAGTCACAGTGGTGGTGTCTTGTGCTGCCATAAGTCTAGTGCTGCTGTATAAATCCAGTCCAGTGCAGTGGTGCTGTCTTGTGCTGTATCAGTCCAGTGGTAGTGTCCTGTGCTGCCATAAGTCCAGTGGTGCTGCTGTATAAGTCCAGTCCAGTGGTGCTGTGTTGTGCTGCATCAGTCCAGTGGTGGTGTCCTGTGCTGCCATTAGTCCAGTGGTGGTGTCCTGTGCTGCAATAAGTCCAGTAGTGCTGCTGTATCAGTGCAGTCCATTGGTGCTGCCATATGAGTCCAGTCCAATGGTGCTGCCATATAAGGGAAAAAGTGCTGCCGTATAAGTCCAGGAGTACCGCCGTATAAGTCCAGTCCAGTGGTACTGCCATATAAGTCCAGTCCAGTGGCACTGCCATATAAGTCCAGACTAGTGGTGCTGCCATATAAGTCCAGGGGTACTGCTGTATATGTCCAGGGTTACTGCCATATAAGTCCAGGGTTACTGCTGTATAAGTCCAGTCCAGTGGTGCTGTTTTGTGCTGCATCAGTCCAGTGGTGGTGTCCTGTGCTGCAATAAGTCCAGTGGTGGAGTCATGTGCTGCAATAAGTCCAGTGGTGCTGCTGTATCAGTCCAGTCCAGTGGTGCTGCCGTATGAGTCCAGTCCAGTGGTACTGCCATATAAGTCCAGAGGTTCTGCCATATAAGTCCAGGGGTACCACCGTATAACTCCAGTGGTGCTGCCATATAAGTCCAGTCCAGTGGTGCTGGTGTATAAGTCCAGGGGTACTGCTGTATAAGTCCAGGGGTACTGACGTTTAAGTCCAGTCCAGTGGAACTGCCTTATAAGTCCAGTCCAGTGATGCTGCCGTATAAGTCCTGGGGTACTGCTGTATAAATCCAGTACAGTGGTACTGCCATATAAGTCCACTCCAGTGGTGCTGCCATATAAGTCCAGGGGTACTGCCATATAAGTCCAGTCCAGTGGTACTTCCATATAAGTCCAGTCTAGTGGTACTGCCGTATAAGTCCAGGGGTACTGCCATATAAGTCCAGTCCAGTTGTACTGCCATATAAGTCCTGTCTAGTGGTGCTGCCATATAAGTTCAGGTGTGCTGCCGTATAAGTCCAGGGGTACCGCCGTATAAGTCCAGGGGTACTGACGTATTAGTCTAGTCCAGTAGTGCTGCCATATAAGTCCAGGGCTACGGCTGTATAAGTACAGTCCAGTGGTGCTGCCGTATAAGTCCAGTCCAGTGGTGATGCCATATAAGTCCAGGGGTACTGCAGTATAAGTCCTGTGGTACTGCCATATATGTCCAGTCCAGTGGTACTCCCATATAAGTCCAGTCCAGTGGTACTGCCGTATAAGTCCAGTTCAATTGAACTGCCTTATAAGTCCAGTCCAAGGATGCTGCCGTATAAGTCCCGGGGTACTGCTGTATAAATTCAGTACAGTGGTACTGCCATATAAGTCCACTCCAGTGGTGCTTCCATATACGTCCAGGGGTACTGCCATATAAGTCCAGTCCAGTGGTACTGCCATATAAGTCCAGTCCAGTGGTGCTGCCATATAAGTCCAGTCTAGTGGTGCTGCCGTATAAGTTCAGGGGTACTGCCATATAAATCCAGGGGTACTGCCGTAAAATTATAGTCCAGTGGTGCTGATGTATAAGTCATGGGGTACTGCCATTTAAGTCCAGTCCACTGGTGCTGCTGTATAAGTCAAGGGGCACTGCCATATAAATTCAGTGCAGTGGTACTGCCCTATAAGTCCAGTCCAGTGGTGCTGTCATATAAGTCCAGGGGTACTACCGAATAAGTCTAAGGGTACTGCTATATAAGCCCAGTCCAGTGGTACTGCCATATAAGTCCAGTCTAGTGGTGCTGCCATATAAGTCATGGGGTACTGTCATATAAGTCATGGGGTACTGCCGTATAATTCCAGTCCAGTGGTGCTGCCATATAAGCCCAGGGGTACTGCCATATAGGTCCAGTCCAGTGGTTCTACCATATAAGTCCAGGGGTACTACCATATAAGTCCAGTCCAGTGGTACTGCTGCATAAGTCCAGTCCAGTGGTGCTGCCATATAAGTCCAGTCCAGTTGTGCTGCCATATAAGTCCAGTACAGTGGTGTTGACATATAAGTCCAGGGGTACTGCCGTAGAAGTCCAGTGGTGCTGCTGTATAAGTTCAGGGGTACTGCTGTAAAAGTCCAGGGGTATGGCCATATAAGTTCAGTCCAGTGGTGCTACCATATAAGTCCAGGGGTACTGCGGTATAAGTTCAGTCCAGTGGTGCTGCTGTATAAGTCCAGTCCAGTGGTGCTGTGTTGTGCTGCATCAGTCCAGTGGTGGTGTCCTGTGCTGTCATAAGTCCAGTGATGGTGTCCTGTGCTGCAATAAGTCCAGTGGTGCTGCTGTATCAGTCCAGTCCATTGGTGCTGCCGTATGAGTCCAGTACAGTGGTGCTGCCATATAAGGGGAAAGGTGCTGCCGTATAAGTCCAGGGGTACTGCCGTATAAGTCCAAGGGTACTGACATATTAGTCCAGTCCAGTAGTGCTTCCATATAAGTCCAGTGGTACTGCCATATAAGTCCAGTCCAGTGGTGCTGGTGTATAAGTCCAGGGCTACTGCTGTATAAGTACAGTCAAGTGGTGCTGCCATATAAGTCCAGTCCAGTGATGCTGCCATATAAGTCCAGGGGTACTGCTGTAAAAGTCCAGGGGTATTGCCGTATAAGTCCAGTCCAGTGGTACTGCCATATAAGTCCAGTCCAGTGGTACTGCCATATAAGTCCAGTTCAGTGGTACTGCCTTATAAGTCCAGTCCAGTAATGCTGCTGTATAAGTCCTGGGGTACTGCTGTATAAATCCAGTACAGTGGTACTGCCATACAAGTCCACTCCAGTGGTGCTGCCATATAAGTCCAGGGCTACTGCCATATAAGTCCAGTCCAGTGGTACTGCCATATAAGTCCAGTCCAGTGGTACTGCCATATAAGTCCAGACTAGTGGTGCTGCCATATAAGTCCAGGGGTACTGTCGTATAAGTCCAGGGTTACTGCTGTATAAGTCCAGTCCAGTGGTGCTGTGTTGTGCTGCATCAGTCCAGTGGTGGTGCCCTGTGCTGCCATAAGCCCAGTGGTGATGTCCTGTGCTGCAATAAGTACAGTGGTGGTGTCCTGTGCTGCAATAAGTCCAGTGGTGCTGCTGTATCAGTCCAGTCCAGTGGTGCTGCCGTATGAGTCCAGTCCAGTGGTGCTGCCGTATAAGTCCAGGGGTACCGCAGTATAACTCCAGGGGTACTGAAGTATTAGTCCAGTCCAGTGGTGCTGGTGTATAAGTCCAGGGGTACTGCTGTATAAGTACAGTCCAGTGGTGCTACCGTATATGTCCAGTCCAGTGGTGCTGCCGTATAAGTCCAGGGGTACTGCTGTATAAGTCCAGGGGTACTGATGTATAAGTCCAGTCCAGTGGTACTGCCATATAAGTCCAGTCCAGTGCTACTGCCATATAAGTCCAGTTCAGTGGTACTGCCTTATAAGTCCAGTTCAGTGATGCTGCCGTATAAATCCTAGGGTACTGCTGTATAAATACAGTACAGTGGTACTGCCATATAAGTCCACTCCAGTGGTGCTGCTATATAAGTCATGGGGTACTGCCATATAAGTCCAGTCCAGTGGTACTGCCATATAAGTCCAGTCTAGTGGTGCTGCCATATAAGTCCAGGGGTACTACCATTTAAGTGCAGGGGTACTGCTGTATTAGTCCAGTCCAGTGGTGCTGTGTTGTGCTGCATCAGTCCAGTGGTGGTGTCCTGTGCTGCCATAAGTCCAGTGGTGGTGTTCTGTGCTGAAATAAGTCCAGTGGTGCTGCTGTATCAGTCCAGTCCAGTGATGCTGCCGTATGAGTCCAGTCCAGTGGTGCTGCCATATAAGTCCAGGGGTGCTGCCGTATAAGTCCAAGGGTACTGATGTATTAGTCCAGTAGTGCTGCCATATAAGTCCAGTGGTACTGCCATATAAGTCCAGTCCAGTGGTGCCGGTGTATAAGGCCAGAGCTACTGCTGTATACGTCCAGTCCAGTGGTGCAGCCATATAAGTCCAGTCCAGTGGTGCTGCCGTATAAGTCCAGGGGTACTGCTGTATAAGTCCAGGGGTACTGCCATATAAGTCCAGTCCAGTGGTACTGCCATATAAGTCTAGTCCAGTGGTACTGCCGTATAAGTCCAGTTCAGTGGTACTGCCTTATAAGTCCAGTCCAGGGATGCTGCCGTATAAGTCCCGGGGCACTACTGTATAAATTCAGTACAGTGGTACTGCCATATAAGTCCACTCCAGTGGTGCTGCCATATACGTCCAGGGGTACTGCCATATAAGTCCTGTCCAGTGGTACTGCCATATAAGTCCAGTCCAGTGGTAATGCCATATAAGTCTAGTCTAGTGGTGCTGCCGTATAAGTCCAGGGGTACTGCCATATAAGTCCAGGGGTACTGCCGTATAATTCCAGTCCAGTGGTGCTGCTGTATAAGTCCAGGGGTACTGCCATTTAAGTCCAGTCCAGTGGTGCTATCGTATAAGTCAAGGGGTACTGCTGTTTAAAATTCAGTGCAGTAGTACTGCCGTATAAGTCCAGTCTAGTGGTGCTGCCATATAAGTCCAGGGGTACTACCGAATAAGTCTAAGGGTACTGCCATATAAGCCCAGTCCAGTGGTACTGCCATATAAGTCCAGTCTAGTGGTGCTGCCATATAAGTCCAGGGCTACTGTCATATAAGTCCAGGGGTACTGCCGTATAATTCCAGTCCAGTGGTGCTGCCATATAAGCCCAGGGGTACTGCCATATAGGTCCAGTCCAGTGGTTCTACCGTATAAGTCCAGGGGTACTACCGTATAAGTCGAGTCCAGTGGTACTGCTGTATAAGTCCAGTCCAGTGGTGCTGCCATATAAGTCCTAGGGTACTGCTGTATAAATACAGTACAGTGGTACTGCCATATAAGTCCACTCCAGTGGTGCTGCTATATAAGTCATGGGGTACTGCCATATAAGTCCAGTCCAGTGGTACTGCCATATAAGTCCAGTCTAGTGGTGCTGCCATATAAGTCCAGGGGTACTACCATATAAGTGCAGGGGTACTGCTGTATTAGTCCAGTCCAGTGGTGCTGTGTTGTGCTGCATCAGTCCAGTGGTGGTGTCCTGTGCTGCCATAAGTCCAGTGGTGGTGTTCTGTGCTGAAATAAGTCCAGTGGTGCTGCTGTATCAGTCCAGTCCAGTGATGCTGCCGTATGAGTCCAGTCCAGTGGTGCTGCCATATAAGTCCAGGGGTGCTGCCGTATAAGTCCAAGGGTACTGATGTATTAGTCCAGTAGTGCTGCCATATAAGTCCAGTGGTACTGCCATATAAGTCCAGTCCAGTGGTGCTGGTGTATAAGGCCAGAGCTACTGCTGTATAAGTCCAGTCCAGTGGTGCTGCCATATAAGTCCAGTCCAGTGGTGCTGCCGTATAAGTCCAGGGGTACTGCTGTATAAGTCCAGGGGTACTGCCATATAAGTCCAGTCCAGTGGTACTGCCATATAAGTCTAGTCCAGTGGTACTGCCGTATAAGTCCAGTTCAGTGGTACTGCCTTATAAGTCCAGTCCAGGGATGCTGTCGTATAAGTCCCGGGGCACTACTGTATAAATTCAGTACAGTGGTACTGCCATATAAGTCCACTCCAGTGGTGCTGCCATATACGTCCAGGGGTACTGCCATATAAGTCCTGTCCAGTGGTACTGCCATATAAGTCCAGTCCAGTGGTAATGCCATATAAGTCTAGTCTAGTGGTGCTGCCGTATAAGTCCAGGGGTACTGCCATATAAGTCCAGGGGTACTGCCGTATAATTCCAGTCCAGTGGTGCTGCTGTATAAGTCCAGGGGTACTGCCATTTAAGTCCAGTCCAGTGGTGCTATCGTATAAGTCAAGGGGTACTGCTGTTTAAAATTCAGTGCAGTAGTACTGCCGTATAAGTCCAGTCTAGTGGTGCTGCCATATAAGTCCAGGGGTACTACCGAATAAGTCTAAGGGTACTGCCATATAAGCCCAGTCCAGTGGTACTGCCATATAAGTCCAGTCTAGTGGTGCTGCCATATAAGTCCAGGGCTACTGTCATATAAGTCCAGGGGTACTGCCGTATAATTCCAGTCCAGTGGTGCTGCCATATAAGCCCAGGGGTACTGCCATATAGGTCCAGTCCAGTGGTTCTACCGTATAAGTCCAGGGGTACTACCGTATAAGTCGAGTCCAGTGGTACTGCTGTATAAGTCCAGTCCAGTGGTGCTGCCATATAAGTCCAGTCGAGTGGTGCTGCCATATAAGTCCAGTACAGTGGTGCTGCCATATAAGACCAGGAGTACTGCCGTATAAGTCCAGTGGTGCTGCTGTATAAGTTATGGGGTACTGCTGTAAAAGTCCAGGGGTATGGCCATATAAGTTCAGTCCAGTGGTGCTACCATATAAGTCCAGGGGTACTGCCGTATAAGTTCAGTCCAGTGGTACTGCCGTATAAGTACAGTGGTGCTGCGTATAAGTCCAGGGGTACTGCCGTATAAGTCCAGGGGTACTCCCTTATAAGTCCAGTCATGGGGTACTGCCATATAAGTCCAGTCCAGTGGTGCTGCATTATAAGTACAGTGGTTCTGTCCTGTGCTGTATATTATTTAGGAAAAAGGGTGCAGGTGCACCATACTCCATACACCTGCACCCTTTTCCCTATGTTGTAGTATTACAGTACTTAGTCCCAGCAAGGTAGCACATCCCATTATAATAAGCTAGGGTGTGCAGTCCAGGCCCCATTTCCATATACTGTATATTATTTATACATTTATATTTATATATTTTCGTGTTTTGAGTTTTGGTTTTGGACCTGGATACCCGCTCGTGTTTTGGATCTGGATTGGTTTTGCCAAAACCATCTTTTGGGGTTTTGTTTTTGGATCTGGATGATTTTTGAAAAAAACTTAAAAACAGCTAAAATCACAGAATTGGGGGGTAATTTTGATCCTACAGTATTATTAACCTCAATAACATTAATTTCCACTCATTTCCAATCTATTCTGAACACCTCACAATATTGTTTTTAGGCCAAAAGGTTGCACCGAGGTACCTGGATAATTTTGCTAAGCGACACAAGTGTGCGGCATACACACCTGGTCCATCTAGGAGTAGCACTGCAGTGGCAGACAGGATGGCACTTTTAAAATCTAGGGCCCAAACAGCTCATCATGCAAAGAAGAAAAATTGGTGAGATGAGGTAGCTGGATGGCTAAGCTAAGCGACTCAATTGTGTGGCACAAATACCTGGCCCATCTAGGAGTGGCACTGTAGTGGCAGACATGATGGCACTTTTAAAAACTAGGAGCCAAACAGCACATCATGCAACGAAGAAAAAAAGTTGCAATGAGGTAGGTGGATGACTTTGCTAAGCTACACAAGTGTGCGGCACAAACACCTGGCCCATCTAGGAGTGGCACTGCAGTGTCAGACGGGATGGCAGATTTAAAAACTAGGTCCCAAAAAGCACATCATGCAAAGAAAAAAAGAGGTGCAACGAGGTTGCTGGATGGCTAAGCTAAGCATGAGAAGCTGAGCCACCAGTCATGAACATAGGCCAAGGCCTTAGCCTTTCCTTGCCACTTCGTGTAGTGAATGGCATATTGCCAATTTTACGTTTCTCATCAGATCATTTCTTTTTTTTCTGATTATTTTTTTTTTTTGCTTCTTGGATTTTACACGCCCTCTATGACATTGGACATCGGCCTTAGAAAACGATGTTGATGGAATTGCATCGTCAATGTCATGACTGGTGGCAGCAGCAGCTTCAGCACTAGTACTAGGAACTGAAAGTTGTTCCTGATCCTCCACTATTTTTTCCTCCAAATTGTTGTTCTCCATTTCACAGGACAGCACCCTTTTATTATTATAGCACATGGAACAGTGCCCCTTTATTTTCACAGTGCCCCTGAATTCTTACAGCATACAGGGCCAGTGTAATGTTATTTTAACAGCAGCAGCACCCCTGAATATAAACAACATAAAGGGCCAGTGTAATGTTATTAAGACATCAGCACCCCTATATTTCACAGCATTCAGGAACAGTGTGCTTTTAATTTTTAACTGCACCCAATCTTTTATAGCAGACAGGGCCAGTGTAATGTTATTAAGACATCAGCACCCCAAAACTTCACAGCATACAGGTGCAGTGTGCGTTTAATTTTTAACTGCACCCAAACTTTTATAGCAGACAGGGCCAGTGTAATATTATTAAGACATCAGCACCCCTATATTTCACAGCATACAAGAACAGAGTGCTTTTCATTTTCTCTGACGTCCTAGTGGATGCTGGGTACTCCGTAAGGACCATGGGGAATAGACGGGCTCCGCAGGAGACTGGGCACTCTAAAAGAAAGATTAGGTACTATCTGGTGTGCACTGGCTCCTCCCTCTATGCCCCTCCTCCAGACCTCAGTTAGAATCTGTGCCCGGCCCGAGCTGGTTGCACACTAGGGGCTCTCCTGAGCTTCTAGAAAAGAAAGTATTTGTTAGGTTTTTTTATTTTCAGTGAGATCTGCTGGCAACAGACTCACTGCTACGAGGGACTGAGGGGAGAGAAGCGAACCTACTTGCTTGCAGCTAGCTTGGGCTTCTAAGGCTACTGGACACCATTAGCTCCAGAGGGATCGAACACAGGGCCCGACCTCGATCGTCCGGTCCAGGAGCCGCGCCGCCATCTCCCTTGCAGAGCCAGAAGACAGAAGAGAATCCTGAAAATCGGCGGCTGAAGACTTCGGTCTTCATTAAGGTAGCGCACAGCACTGCAGCTGTGCGCCATTGCTCCCTATGCACACCACACACTCTGGTCACTGATGGGTGCAAGGCGCTGGGGGGGGGGCGCCCTGGGCAACAATTAGAGTACCTTACATGGCTAATTAACACATAATACAGCTTTTAAGCTGTACATGTGCATAATCCCCCGCCATTATACAGATAAAAAAGCGGGAGAAGTCCGCAGAGAAGGGGGCGGGGCTATCTTCCTCAGCACACCGGCGCCATTTTCTCTTCACAACTCCGCTGGAAGACAGCTCCACAGGCTCTCCCCTGCAGTTTCCAGGCATCAAGGGTTAAAAAGATAGGGGGGGCACTAAATTTAGGCGCAAACTATATATAAAAGCAGCTATAGGGAAAATCGCTTTTGTTAGTGTAAATCCCTGATTATATAGCGCTGTGGTGTGTGCTGGCATACTCTCTCTCTGTCTCCCCAAAGGACTTTGTGGGGTCCTGTCCTCAGTCAGAGCATTCCCTGTGTGTGTGTGCGGTGTGTCGGTACGGCTGTGTCGACATGTTTGATGAGGACGCTTACGTGGAGGCGGAGCAGGTGCCGATAAGTGTGATGTCGCCCCCTGCGGGGCCGACACCTGAGTGGATGGATATGTGGAAGGTATTAACCGACAGTGTCAACTCCTTGCATAAAAGGTTCGATGACGCAGCTTTGGGACAGCCGGCATCTCAGCCCGCGCCTGCCCAGGCATCTCAGAGGCCGTCAGGGGCTCAAAAACGCCCGCTACCACTCGGCAGTGGACAGGTGATGCTGATTCTAAAAGGCACATGGAAATTTTGCCTTATAAGGGTGAGGAATTGTTTGGGGACGGTCTTTCGGACCTCGTATCCACAGCAACAGCTGGGAAGTCGACTTTTTTACCTCAGGTTCCCTCACAGCCTAAGAAAGCACCGTATTATCAAGTACAGTCCTTTCGGCCTCAGAAAGGCAAGCGGGTTAGAGGCGCGTCCTTTCTGCCCAGGGGCAGGGGTAGAGGGAAAAAGCTGCACCAGACAGCCAGTTCCCAAGAACAAAAATCCTCCCCTGCTTCCACTAAGTCCACCGCATGACGCTGGGGCTCCACATGTGGAGCCAGGTGAGGTGGGGGCCCGTCTCCGGAACTTCAGCGACCAGTGGGTTCGCTCACAGGTGGATCTCTGGGTTCTACAAGTGGTATCTCAGGGATACAAGCTGGAATTCGAGACGTCTCCCCCTCGCCGTTACCTCAAATCAGCCTTGCCAGCTACTCCCCAGGACAGGGAGGTAGTACTGGCGGCAATTCACAAGCTGTACCTCCAGCAGGTGATAATAAAAGTTCCCCTCCTTCAACAAGGACGGGGTTACTATTCCACAATGTTTGTGGTACCGAAACCAGACGGTTCGGTGAGACCCATTCTAAATTTGAAATCCTTGAACACTTATATAAGGAAGTTCAAGTTCAAAATGGAATCGCTCAGGGCGGTTATTGCAAGCCTGGAAGAGGGGGATTACATGGTATCACTGGACATCAAGGATGCTTACCTACATGTCCCCATTTACCCACCTCACCAGGTGTACCTCCGTTTTGTGGTACAGGACTGCCATTACCAATTCCAGACGTTGCCGTTTGGTCTGTCCACGGCACCGAGGGTATTTACCAAAGTAATGGCCGAAATGATGATACTCCTTCGAAAGAAGGGAGTTATAATTATCCCATACTTGGACGATCTTCTTATAAAGGCGAGGTCCAGGGAGCAGTTGTTGGTCGGAGTAGCACTATCTCAGGAAGTACTACAACAGCACGGCTGGATTCTGAATATCCCGAAGTCGCGCTGGTTCCTACGACGCATCTGCTGTTCCTGGGTATGATTCTGGACACAGAACAGAAGAAGGTGTTTCTCCCGGAGGAGAAGGCCAAGGAGTTGTCATCTCTGGTCAGAGACCTCCTAAAACCAAAACAGGTGTCGGTGCATCACTGCACGCGAGTCCTGGGAAAGATGGCAGCTTCTTACGAGGCAATTCCATTCGGCAGGTTCCATGCACGGATCTTTCAGTGGGATCTGTTAGACAAGTGGTCCGGATCGCATCTTTAGATGCATCGGCTGATCACCCTGTCCCCGAGGGCCAGGGTGTCTCTGCTGTGGTGGCTGCAGAGTGCTCATCTACTCGAGGGCCGCAGATTCGGCATACAGGACTGGGTCCTGGTGACCACGAATGCAAGCCTCCGAGGTTGGGGGGCAGTCACTCAGGGAAGAAACTTCCAAGGACAATGGTCGAGTCAGGAAGCTTCCCTACACATAAACATCTGGAACTAAGGGCCATTTACAATGCCCTAAGTCAGGCAAAACCCCTGCTTTAAAACCGGCCGGTGCTGATTCAGTCAGACAACATCACGGCGGTCGCCCATGTAAACCGACAGGGCGGCACAAGAAGCAGGATGGCGATGGCAGAAGCCACAAGGATTCTCCGATGGGCGGAAAATCATGTGATAGCACTGTCAGCAGTGTTCATTCCGGGAGTGGACAACTGGGAAGCAGACTTCCTCAGCAGGCACGACCTCCACCCGGGAGAGTGGGGACTTCATCCAGAAGTCTTCCAGCTGATTGTAAATCGTTGGGAAAGGCCACAGGTGGACATGATGGCGTCCCGCCTCAACAAAAAGCTAAAAAGATATTGCGCCAGGTCAAGGGACCCTCAGGCAATAGCTGTGGACGCTCTAGTGACACCGTGGGTGTACCTGTCGGTTTATGTGTTCCCTCCTCTTCCTCTCATACCAAAGGTACTGAGGATAATAAGAAAGAGAGGAGTAAGAACTATACTCATCGTTCCGGATTGGCCAAGAAGGACTTGGTACCCGGAACTACAAGAAATGATCTCAGAGGACCCTTGGCCTCTGCCTCTCAGACAGGACCTGCTACAGCAGGGGCCCTGTCTGTTCCAAGACTTACCGCGGCTGCGTTTGCCGGCATGGCGGTTGAACGCCGGATCCTGATGGAAAAGGGCATTCCGGTTGAAGTAATTCCTACGCTGATAAAAGCTAGGAAGGATGTGACAGCAAAACATTATCACCGCATATGGCGAAAATATGTTGCTTGGTGTGAGGCTATGAAGGCCCCAACAGAAGAATTTCAGCTGGGTCGATTTCTGCACTTCCTACAGTCAGGAGTGACTATGGGCCTAAAATTGGGATCCATTAAAGTCCAGATTTCGGCCCTGTCTATTTTCAAAAAGAACTGGCTTCACTGCCTGAAGTTCAGACGTTTGTTAAGGGAGTGCTGCATATTCAGCCCCCTTTTGTTCCCCCAGTGGCACCTTGGGATCTCAATGTTGTGTTGGATTTCCTAAAATCACATTGGTTTGAGCCACTTCAGACCGTGGAGCTAAAATATCTCACGTGGAAAGTGGTCATGCTATTGGCCTAAGCTTCGGCTAGACGTGTGTCAGAATTGGCGGCTTTGTCATGTAAAAGCCCTTATCTGATCTTCCATATGGACAGGGCAGAATTGAGGATTCGTCCCCAATTTCTCCCTAAGGTGGTATCAGCGTTTCATTTGAACCAACCTATTGTGGTGCCTGCGGCTACTAGGGACTTGGAGGCCTCCAAGTTGCTGGATGTAGTCCGGGCCCTGAAAATCTGTGTTTCCAGGATGGCTAGAGTCAGAAATACTGACTTGCTGTTTATCCTGCATGCACCCAACAAGCTGGGTGCTCCTGCTTCTAAGCAGACTATTGCTCGCTGGATCTGTAGCACGATTCAACTTGCACATTCTGCGGCTGGACTGCCGCATCCTAAATCAGTAAAAGCCCATTCCACGAGGAAGGGGGCTCTTCTTGGGCGGCTGCCCAAGGGGTCTCGGCATTACAACTTTGCCGAGCTGCTACCTTGCCGGGGTCAAACACGTTTGCAAAATTCTACAAGTTTGATACCCTGGCTGAGGAGGACCTTGAGTTGCTCATGCGGTGCTGCAGAGTCATCCGCACTCTCCCGCCCGTTTGTTAGCTTTGGTATAATCCCCATGGTCCTTACGGAGTACCCAGCATCCACTAGGACGTCAGAGAAAATAAGAATTTACTCACCGGTAATTCTATTTCTCGTAGTCCGTAGTGGATGCTGGGAGCCCGTCCCAAGTGCGGATTTTCTGCAATACTTGTATATAGTTATTGCTTAACTAAAGGGTTATTGTTATGAGCCATCTGTTCAGTGAGGCTCAGTTGTTATTCATACTGTTAACTGGGTATAGTATCACGAGTTGTACGGTGTGATTGGTGTGGCTGGTATGAGTCTTACCCTGGATTCCAAATCCTTTCCTTGTAGTGTCAGCTCTTCCGGGCACAGTTTCCCTAACTGAGGTCTGGAGGAGGGACATAGAGGGAGGAGCCAGAGCACACCAGGTAGTACCTAATCTTTCTTTTAGAGTGCCCAGTCTCCTGCGGAGCCCGTCTATTCCCCATGGTCCTTACGGAGTACCCAGCATCCACTACGGACTACGAGAAATAGAATTACCGGTGAGTAAATTCTTATTTTTAACTGCACCCAAACTTTTATAGCAGACAGGGCCAGTGTAATGTTATTAAGACATCAGCACCCCTATATTTCACAGTGCCCCTGTCCCCTGTACAACACAGTGACGGCCAGGACAGCAACACACATGTATAGCTGCAGCATCCGGCAGTACCATCAGTGACAGCCAAGACAGCCAGGACAGCAAGGACAGCCAGGACAGCACCCCTAATACAGCACCCCTAATACAGCACAGATAAACCTCACTCTCCAAGTCCGGAGTGAAAATGGCGGCAACGCGCGGCTGTTTATATGGGATCCAAAGCCCACGAGAATCCGACAGCGGGATGATGACGTTTTGCCTCGTTCTTGTTGCCGTATCTGGCGGGAAGTCCCAAGCCGGGCTTGGATCCGGGCTCGGGATGTGAAGTTCGGGGGTGTTCGGTTCTCAGGGAACCAAACCCGCTCATCCCTAATTATTTACTCCAAATACAGGGGTTATTAATATTTAATCCATATCATTTTTACAGGGTTTGCCCTGTGTGGTGCAGGGGTATGCTTTCCTGTGCCGCAAACTGTTATATAACTCCAGAAAAATAATGGAGAACAAAAATGTTGAGGATAAAATAGGGAAAGATCAAGAACCACTTCCTCCTACTGCTGCTGCTGCTGCTGTTGTTGCTGCTGGGAATCGATCGTCATCCCAGAGGGGAAGTCGGAAGACCACTTGTACTACTTCAACTAAGCAATTGTCTGTCCAACAGTCCTTTGCGAGGAAGATGAAATATGACAGCAGCCATCCTGTTGCAAAGTGGATAACTGAGGCCTTGACAGCTATGTTGGTGTTAGACGTTCCCCGGTTCCAAATTCCATCTAGATTTCACTTCACTAGGAAAGCGATTCCTGGACTGTACAGGGACATTAAGAAAAGTGTCCTCAGTGTCCTGAAAAATGCAGTTGTACCCAGTGTCCACTTAACCACGGATTGGACAAGTTGAGCAGGTCAAATTAAGAACTACATGACTGTGACAGCCCACTGGGTAGATGTATTGCCTCCCGCAGCAACAACAGCAGCATCTCACAAAGGTCAGCTCGTTCCTAGGCAGGCTACGCTGTGTATCACCGGTTTACAAAAGAGGCACAGCGCTGACAACCTCTTACGGAAACTGAGGGACATCATCGTACAATGGCTTACCCCACTTAAACTCTCCTGGGGATTTGTGATATTGGACAATGCCACCAATATTGTACGTGCATTAAATCTGGGCAAATTCCAGCACGTTCCATGTTTAGCACATACAATTAATTTGATGGTGCAGAATTTTTTGAAGAATGACAGGGGCGTGCAGGAGATGCTGTCTGTGGCCCGAAAAATTGCGGACCACTTTCAACATTCAGCCACTGCGTGCCACTCCTAGATGGGCCAGGTGTTTGTGCCGCACACTTGTGTCACTTAGCTTAGTCATCGAGCTACCTCGGTGCACCTCTTTTTATCTTTGCATCATGTGCTGTTTGGGGCCTAGTTTTTAAAAGTGCCATCCTGTCTGACACTGCAGTGCCACTCTTAGATGGGCCAGGTGCTGCACACTTGTGTCGCTTAGCAAAGTCATCCAGTATCCTCTGTGCACCTTTTTTTTCTTTGCATCATGTGCTGTTTGGGTCCTAGTTTTTAAGTC
Organism: Pseudophryne corroboree; assembly: GCF_028390025.1. Classification (NCBI taxonomy): domain Eukaryota; kingdom Metazoa; phylum Chordata; class Amphibia; order Anura; family Myobatrachidae; genus Pseudophryne; species Pseudophryne corroboree. Next base: position 328,932,636 of record NC_086447.1, on the reverse strand, counting down.
CTGCAGCCCATAGATAAAATCTGCCACTGGTACTAGTCCATTTATCCATCAGTTTTACTATTTTCTGTTACACATTTGATCCTGCATGTACTGTAACACCACTGCATATATGTAATAGTAAAAGGTTTGAAATTGGATTTACCAAGTTTTCAGAAACTGATTATTGTACTTACATAACATAAACACTCACAACCAATAGTCATTATTCGGGTCCATGTAACAGCTAATACGTACTGTAGGTGACACCAGTTCAGCTGTAAATTATTTCACATACTGTAGAGTACAGTAACTTCTTTCTAATAACTGCCCCGTTCTTCTTCTGTTTGTACTATGAAACCATGTACTGAACTTTTAAGTGCTGGCAATGAAGGCTTGAATTACCTGAAATTCAGTAATCATCAACTCTGATCTGCTTGAATATTTTTTATTAGAAATTCAAGCATTGTTTTAACTGTATGTTACCTTGAGTTAAGATAGTTGCTGTGATACTAGGAGATCCTTTACATACATTTAAATAGATGCTGCTTTAGCCTTGTATGTGTGCAACATGTGTAAGTGGGTAGATGCACATATTGAACACTGCATTTTTTTAAAATCTTCAACTGTGAGTGCCCAAGCCTACAGTATTTTTAGAAGAAGAAGCCTAAAAAGGAAATTCACATTTTACATTGCGTTGCATAGACAGAGACAAGTCAATTCTAATGTGGGAATGTAAAGACGTCAGCAGGGCCTGACTGGCCATCTGGCACTTCTGGCAAATGCCAGAAGGGCCGATGGCAAGATGGGCCAGTCTGGCCATCTGCAGCAGATACTATTAAAACTGTCCCACCCATAATGGACACTGTAGCACAGGAGACAATTGTGTCGACACTAGAGGACCAAATAAAGGGGGCATTGCAACAGCGCACAGGGGGGGTCATTCCGAGTTGTTCGCTCGCTAGCAGATTTTAGCAGCATTGCACACGCTAGGCCGCCGCCCTCTGGAAGTGTATCTTAGCTTACCAGAATTGCGAACGAAAGATTAGCAGAATTGCGAATAGAAAATTCTTAGCAGTTTCTGAGTAGCTCGAGACTTACTCCTACACTGCGAACAGCTTAGCCCGTTTCGTTCCTGGTTTGACGTCACAAACATGCCCTGCGTTCGGCCAGCCACTCCCCCGTTTCTCCAGACACTCCCGCGTTTTATCCTGGCACGCCTGAGTTTTTCCGCACACTCCCAGAAAACGGCCAGATTCCACCCAGAAACACCCACTTCCTGTCAATCACACTCCGATCACTTCAACGATTGAAATTCTTCGTTCGGATGTGAGTAAATCTACTAACTTTTGAGCTAAAATACTTAGCGCATGCGCACTGCGTACCATGCGCATGCGCATTTTTGCCTTAATCGCTCCGTTGCGAAAATCGGCAACGAGCGAACAACTCGGAATGACCCCCAGTACCAGGAAGTGCCGTCCAGGACTTTGACCGCAGGCAGCGAGTGAAGACATTGGGCATCCCTGACTGAAGGTAACGCGTCTCCCTCCATGGATCCACCAAGCCCCGGTGCCCACAACAGGCTGCTGAAGAGACACACAGTAGTAAGCACCTGCACTGCCGCAGCCCTACCCTAACCTCCTCCTGAACCCTGGCTTCTACTCCTGCAGCCTTACCCTAACCTAATCTGACCTATACTCCTGCAGCCTTACCCTAACATTCTCCCTAACCCTGGTCTTTACTCCTTCAGCCTTAACCTAACCTAACCTGGCCTTTACTCCTGCAGCATTACCCTAACCTCCTCCCTAACCCTGGTCTTTACTCCAGCCGCCTTACCCTAACCTCCACCCTTACCCTGGCCTCTGCTCCCACAGCCATATTGTAACCTCACCCTTAACCATGGCTTTAACTTCCATAGCCTTACCCTAACCTAACCTGGCCTCTACACCTGCAGCCTTAGCATAACCTCCTCACTAACTCTGGCCTCTACTCCTGCAACCTTACCCTAAACTCCTTCCTAACTCTGGTCTCTTCTCCTGCTGCCTTACCCTAAACTCCTCCCTAACCCTGGCCTTCACTCCCGCAGTCATATCATAACCTCACCCCTAACCATAGCTTCCACTCCCGTAGTCTTACCCTAACCTAACCTGGCCTCTACACCTGCAGCCTTACCCTGACCTCCTCCCTAACCCTAGCTTCCACTCCTACAGCCTTATCCTAACCTTCTCCCTAAATCTAGCCTTCACTCCTGCAGCCTAATCATATCCTCACCCCCTAATAATAGCTTCCACTCCCGTTGCCTTACCCTAACTTTCCTCCTAAACTCCCCTCCCACAGCCTAATCCTATCCTCCCCTAGTGTGCTTAATCCTTTCCCTGATGAGGAGGGAGTGTGGGCATAATATTGTGTAAGGGGCATTACGGTGTGGGACATAAGGTGTAAGAGGCATTACTGTGTGGCGCATAATATGGTGTTAAAGGCATTACTGTGTGGTGCATACTAAGTTGCAAAGGGAATTACTGTGTCGGGCATGATACCATGTTAGGTGCATTACAGTGTGGGACATACTAAGATGTAAGGGACATTACTGTGTGGGCATGATATTGTGCTAGTGGCATTACTGTTTGGGACATTCTAAGGTGTAAGGGACATTACTGTGTGAGGCATGATATTGTGCTGGGGATTTACTGTGTGGGACATTCTAAGGTGTAAGGGACATTACTGTGTGGGACATAAGGTGCAAGGGGCAGTTCAGTGTGGGGCAAGATATTGTGCTAGGCATTACTGTGTGGGACATACTAAGGTCTAAGGGGCATTACTGTGTGGGGCATACTAAGGTGCAAGATGTATTACTGTGTGATGTAACGTGAATAAGAGGCATTACTGTTCTTAGTAATGTGACTAAGAAGAACTACTGTCTGGCATAATGTAAATTAGGGTACTATAGTGTGGTCACGCCCCTACCCAGCGAGACCACACCCTATTTTTAGGTGTGCGCCTATCTCTACTTGAAGTATAGACAGGGACATCAATGCTCTTGTTCCTACAGTGAGCACTATCTAATCCTCTACAACTGCTAAGCTAGAGCTTGGTCATTTGGGAAAATGCCTTCCCTTTTTTTTGAGTGTGACCTACACCAATAATGTGCCAGCTTTACCTAACAGAACCAATCAAATACCAAATACCATAGTATGACTATGACACATATGTGATCCCCTGCAGGATAAGTTTTGTTGTGTGTATTTTAATAGAGAATTATGTACGCTTATATGTTGTTACTAGGTGCTTCATCGCGCCCTACAGGCGCTCTTCACACCGGCGCAAGGGGCTTCACCCCCACAACCCTTGCATGCCTATCTGGGGTTCAATATTTGTATTATATGGAGTATTATCTGCATTCCTTTGTTAGTGGTTAAATATTGCACAATAAAGGGGCGTGCGATGGTGAAGGAAAACGCAGGCGTGTCCAGCTGAACGGAGGGCGGATGTCTGACGTCAAAGCCGGCTCCAGCATCGCAGAGATCATCGCATAGGGAAAGTATGTCCAGGGCTAGTCATGTTTTGCTTGAAAATGTTTTAGTTTAGCAGGACTGCACAAGCGATCGCAGCCCTGCTAAGCTAAAATACACTCCCCCATAGGCGTGGGCTAGTTGATCTCAGCAGCAGCAAAAAGTTGCTGGCTGCGATCAACTCGGAATAACCACCTTTATCCATTGTTAGATCTCCAAAATCCCACTTGGTGTGTCTTTAGACACAACCATCGGACACACCATCGATACTTGCACCAGTCCCATGCTAGGTGCAGAATCTCTATCACAGTATGGCCTCCATTGTAGGTGATTTAGAATTTGAGTTCCCAACCAGTTCTGCGACATGCGCGACACAAACCCATATCCAGAGCCATAACTAGGGGGGTGCAGCCGGTGCCATTGTATAGAGTGCGGATGCCCTGTAGGCAGAATAAGATATCACCACCATGATCATAAGTGCCCCCATTGTAGTATACATTATCAGTGCGACCGGCTCCTTCTCTGCCGACACACTACTACTACTATATGTTGCAATTGGGAGTGGGTATCATTTATGACAATGTCCCTGATGAAGCATGGCGGAATTTGATGAGCGAAAACACATTGGGCAAGGATCCCACAAGGACCCGAAACTGATGTGAACAACGGTCTCTGGAGCCCATTTGCAATCCAACAGTACATTACAGCCTGGCGTGCCACTGAGAGCTCGTCCAGCATTGGAAACTGACAAACGGGCAGTGCACAAGGGAGATGATGGATATGCATCCCAGACTATGACACAGTGGAGACTGGAGATCCAAATTATGGCCCTCATTCCGAGTTGATCGGTCGCAAGGCGAATTTAGCAGAGTTACACACGCTAAGCCGCCGCCTACTGGGAGTGAATCTTAGCTTCTTAAAATTGCGACCGATGTATTCGCAATAATGCGATTACTAACTACTTAGCAGTTTCAGAGTAGCTCCAGACTTACTCTGCCTGTGCGATCATTTCAGTGCTTGTCGTTCCTGGTTGACGTCACAAACACACCCAGCGTTCGCCCAGGCACTCCCACCGTTTCTCTGGCCACTCCTGCGTTTTTTCCGGAAACGGTAGCGTTTTCAGCCACACGCCCCTGAAACGCCGTGTTTCCGCCCAGTAACACCCATTTCCTGTCAATCACATTACGATCGCCGGAGCGAAGAAAAAGCCGTGAGTAAAAATACTTTCTTCATAGTAAAGTTACTTGGCGCAGTCGCAGTGCGAACATTGCGCATGCGTACTAAGCGGATTTTCACTGCGATGCGATGAAAAATACCGAGCGAACAACTCGGAATGAGGGCCTATGAAAATACAGTACAGGTAGGAGGTGCGTGCACAACCCTAACTAATTAATAACATAACAGCATGCTTGAACATTATTTATGTCATTCGCTGGATAAGCCATACAGGAGTTAACCCCATAGGATCAAGGCAAAAAGGAATATTAATAGAATATGGAAGTCTGGGCTTGTTTTACTATCATAAAATCCAGGGAACTGAAATTAGATATAGTTGGTCTGGATAAACCTGAAACACGCTTACCAGTAATATACTGTAGTCAATTATTTCCTCTATTTATTGTTTGATATTCTGCACACTGTTATGTACAATATTTCTTTTTACAATTTTTTACCACATGATACATTTATTTATGTATATACATTTGTGACTACAATTTTACATAACATTATATTTTAATATCCTGAGCATCAAATAATATATTTTTTACATATCTACAGTTTTTCCTGGTAACTAGGCCTGATAGTGATATACACAGTACAATACAGTATGGCAAACAAATGGAAAGATTCAGTAGCAGCAGCAAGCCAGAAAACATAGTAGGCAAGGGACTGTGCTGTATAAAGCAAAAAAGTAAGCAAATGGCCAATGCCATGTTGAACTGCAGGTGGGCAGTAGCGCATGCGGGGGGTGGGGGTGGGGGGTTCTGAGTACCCAGAAACACCCCCCCTCCCCGATGGACCAAAATCCATATATATTACAAATCAAGCATTCTGCTAAAACAACCCCTGTCATTTGCTCAAGTGCCCTCGTATAGGAGGTTATACCGCCAGTACGCAAAGTCCAAAGAGGTCAGGCAGCACTCAGAGTCTTGTGCATCATGCAAAAATCAGTGTTTAATTATCAATGTTTGCATTGTATCCTGAAGACGGGGATATGGTCCCCGAAACATTGATAATTAAACACAGATTTTTTTTAACAAATTATCAAGACTCTGAGTGCTGTCTGACGTTATACGCAAACCAGCAGATGGCATTGAGAGGCTCATGTGGTACAAAATACAGTATTTTCCTGATATAAACCTACCTGTGCGACTAACAATACAGTATCACAATATACACTGAGACAGCAAGTCTAAATGCCAACATTTCAGAACTGTGGTCCTTTTTATCAAGACAATGTGCCACAGCTCTGAAACTTTGGCATTTAGACTTGCTGTGTCAGCATATATTGTACCACGTGAGCCTCCAAGTGCCTTCCACTGGCTTGCAGTTATTACTATTTACAGAAAGGGCACGCTGCTATATTTCAACTAAGTGCCGTGAAGAAACACCCCCCACCCAGTAAATCCTAAATATCGAACATTATTAAACCCACTGAAATGTCATCAGACCTGATTGATTGCTCAAACATATCTACTGTACAGTACATCTAACATTTCAAGAATGTATTACATGTTTTCAAGTTTTAGAACCAGTCTAACAAAATGGTTTGAGAGCCAAAATTTTAAGCATCTCTAATAGTGGGCTTAAAATTAGTATTGGGTTTAAATTAGAGGACATGGACAAACTTACTAGTAATTGGTCGATAAATAAAGCGATTTATAGTATATTTCTCTGACGTCCTAGTGGATGCTGGGAACTCCGTAAGGACCATGGGGAATAGCGGCTCCGCAGGAGACTGGGCACAACTAAAAGAAAGCTTTTAGACTACCTGGTGTGCACTGGCTCCTCCCACTATGACCCTCCTCCAAGCCTCAGTTGGATTTCTGTGCCCGGCCGAGCTGGATGCACACTAGGGGCTCTCCTGAGCTCCTAGAAAGAAAGTTTATTTTAGGTTTTTTATTTTACAGTGAGACCTGCTGGCAACAGGCTCACTGCATCGAGGGACTAAGGGGAGAAGAAGCGAACCTACCTGCTTGCAGCTAGCTTGGGCTTCTTAGGCTACTGGACACCATTAGCTCCAGAGGGATCGACCGCATGGAACTGGCCTTGGTGTTCGTTCCCGGAGCCGCGCCGCCGTCCCCCTTACAGAGCCAGAAGCAAGAAGAGGTCCGGAAAATCGGCGGCAGAAGACATCAGTCTTCACCAAGGTAGCGCACAGCACTGCAGCTGTGCGCCATTGCTCCTCATACACACTTCACACTCCGGTCACTGAGGGTGCAGGGCGCTGGGGGGGGGCGCCCTGAGCAGCAATAAAAACACCTTGGCTGGCAAATATATCACAATATATAGCCCCAGAGGCTATATATGTGATAAATACCCCTGCCAGAATCCATAAAAAAGCGGGAGAAAAGTCCGCGAAAAAGGGGCGGAGCTATCTCCCTCAGCACACTGGCGCCATTTTCTCTTCACAGTGCAGCTGGAAGACAGCTCCCCAGGCTCTCCCCTGTAGTTTGCAGGCTCAAAGGGTTAAAAAGAGAGGGGGGGCACTAAATTTAGGCGCAATATTGTATATACAAGCAGCTATTGGGAAAAATTCACTCAATATAGTGTTAATCCCTAAATTATATAGCGCTCTGGTGTGTGCTGGCATACTCTCTCTCTGTCTCCCCAAAGGGCTGTGTGGGGTCCTGTCCTCAGTCAGAGCATTCCCTGTGTGTGTGCGGTGTGTCGGTACGGCTGTGTCGACACATTTGATGAGGAGGCTTATGTGGTGGCAGAGCAGATGCCGATAAATGTGATGTCGCCCCCTGTGGGGCCGACACCAGAGTGGATGGATAGGTGGAAGGTATAAACCGACAGTGTCAACTCCTTACATAAAAGGCTGGATGACGTAACAGCTGTGGGACAGCCGGCTTCTCAGCCGCGCCTGCCCGGGCGTCTCAAAGGCCATCAGGGGCTCAAAAACGCCCGCTCCCTCAGATGGCAGACACAGATGTCGACACGGAGTCTGACTCCAGTGTCGACGAGGTTGAGACATATACACAATCCACTAGGAATATCCGTTACATGATCCCGGCAATAAAAAATGTGTTACACATTTCTGACATTAACCCAAGTACCACTAAAAAAGGGTTTTATGTGTGGGGAGAAAAAGCAGGCAGTGTTTTGTTCCCCCATCAAATGAGTGAATGAAGTGTGAAAAAGCGTGGGTTCCCCCGATAAGAAACTGGTAATTTCTAAAAAGTTACTGATGGCGTACCCTTTCCCGCCAGAGGATAAGTTACGCTGGGAGATATCCCCTAGGGTGGATAAGGCGCTCACACGTTTGTCAAAAAAGGTGGCACTGCCGTCTTAGGATACGGCCACTTTGAAGGTACCTGCTGATAAAAAGCAGGAGGCTATCCTGAAGTCTGTATTTACACACTCAGGTACTAGACTGAGACCTGCAGACAGTGCTGCTGCAGCGTGGTCGGTGACCCTGTCAAACAGGGATACTATTTTGCGAACATAAGAGTATATTAAAGACGTTGTCTTATATATGAGGGATGCACAGAGGGATATTTTGCCGGCTGGCATCCAGAATTAATGCAATGTCCATTCTGTCAGGAGGGTATTAGAGACCTGACACTGGACAGGTGATGCTGACTTTAAAAGGCACATAGGGGTATATTTACTAAGCTCCCGATTTTGACCGAGATGCCGTTTTTTCATCAAAGTGTCATCTCGGTAAATCTCGGTCATTTACTAAACACTAATCACGGCAGTGATGAGGGCATTAGTAATTTTTTGCTAGTTCAGGTAAAAAATTACGAATGAATACACCATCGGTCAAAACGCGGCTGTTTAAGTATGAATCTCGGTCATTTACTAAGAAGTGCAAAGCAAAAAAACACAAAACACTGCCGTGAAAAATTACAACTCGTAAAAAAGTCCTAAAAAAAAACAGACCTGCTTTTTTTATCCGTGATTTGAGATGCATGCAGGGATCCATGAGATCCGTGCATGTATATCAGTGGGAAGGGGTGTGAAAGTGCTTATTTTTGCTAAAAAAATTGCGTGGGGTCCCCCCTCCTAAGCATAACCAGCCTCGGGCTCTTTGAGCCGATCCTGGTTGCAGAAATATGGGGAAAAAAATGACAGGGGTTCCCCCATATTTAAGCAACCAGCATCGGGCTCTGCGCCTGGTCCTGGTCCCAAAAATACGGGGGACAAAAAGAGTAGGGGTCCCCCGTATTTTTAAAACCAGCACCGGGCTCCACTAGCTGGACAGATAATGCCACAGCCGGGGGTCACTTTTATACAGCGCCCTGCGGCCGTGGCATCAAAAATCCAACTAGTCACCCCTGGCCGGGGTACCCTGGGGGAGTGGGGACCCCTTCAATAAAGGGGTCCCCCCCCCCCCAGCCACCCAAGGGCCAGGGGTGAAGCCCGAGGCTGTCCCCCCCATCCAATGGGCTGCGGATGGGAGGGCTGATAGCCTTTGTTGTAAAATAAAAGATATTGTTTTTAGTAGCAGTACTACAAGTCCCAGCAAGCCTCCCCCGCATGCTGGTACTTGGAGAACCACAAGTACCAGCATGCGGCGGAAAAATGGGCCCGCTGGTACCTGTAGTACTACCACTAAAAAAATACCCAAAAAAAGACAAGACACACACACCGTGAAAGTATAATTTTATTACATACATACACACATACATACATACTTACCTATGGCCCCACGCAGGTCGGTCCTCTTGTCCAGTAGAATCCAAGGGTACCTGTTGAATAAATTATACTCACGAGATCCAGGGGTCCAGGCTCCTCGGCAAATCCAGGGTTAATCCACGTACTTGCCAAAAATACAAAAACGGTGTCCCGACCACGAACTGAAAGGGGACCCATGTTTGCACATGGGTCACCTTTCCCCGAATGCAAGAAACCCACTTTGCCTTCTGGCTAAGTGGGTTTCTTCAGCCAATCAGGGAGCGCCACGTTGTAGCACTCTCCTGATCAGCTGTGTGCTCCTGTCTTCACTGACATTGGGTATTTTTTTAGTAGTAGTACTACAGGTACCAGCGGGCCCGTTTTTCCGTCGCATGCTGGTACTTGTGGTTCTCCAAGTACCAGCATGCGGGGGAGGCTTGCTGGGCCTTGTAGTACTGCTACTAAAAACAATATCTTTTCTTTTACAACAAAGGCTATCAGCCTCCCCATCCGCAGCCCATTGGATGGGGGGGCACAGCCTCGGGCTTCACCCCTGGCCCTTGGGTGGCTGGGGGGGGGGGACCCCTTGATTGAAGGGGTCCCCACTCCCCCAGGGTACCCCGGCCAGGGGTGACTAGTTGGATTTTTGATGCCACGGCCGCAGGGCACTATATAAAAGTGACCCCCGGCTGTGGCATTATCTGTCCAGCTAGTGGAGCCCGGTGCTGGTTTTAAAAATACGGGGGACCCCTACTCTTTTTGTCCCCCGTATTTTTGGGACCAGGACCAGGCGCAGAGCCCGATGCTGGTTGCTTAAATATGGGGGAACCCCTGTCATTTTTTTCACCATATTTTTGCAACCAGGATCGGCTCAAAGAGCCCGAGGCTGGTTATGCTTAGGAGGGGGGACCCCACGCATTTTTTTTTATTATTTTACAGTGTTTAATTAAAAAAAAAAAAAAAATAAACCCCAGCACGGATCACACAGATCCGGCCGAGATTGATTGTAAAAAAAGTCGGCAGTGTTTTGCTAATCACTGCCGTAAAAATAGGTAAAAAACCACGAATGACATCGACATCGGAAGAAAAGAAAAACCCGAATACGACAGCTTAGTAAATCCATCGTAATCAATTCAAAAAGTTGCAGTTTTACACTGTCGATGTCATTCGTGATTGAACTTTGACCTTTTTTCGGAAATTACGAATCTTAGTAAATTTACCCCATAGAGCCTTATAAGGGTGAGGAATTGTTTGGGGATGGTCTCTGGGACCTCGTATCCACAGCAACAGCTGGGAAGAAAAATTTTTACCTCAGGTTTCCTCACAGCCTAAGAAAGCACTGTATTATCAGGTACAGTCCTTTCGGCTTCAGAAAAGCAAGCGGGTCAAAGGCGCTTCCTTTCTGCACAGAGACGAGGGAAGAGGGAAAAAGCTGCACCAGTCAGCCAGTTCCCAGAATCAAAATTCTTCCCCCGCTTCCTCTGAGTCCACCGCATGACGCGGGGGCTTCACAGGCGTAGCCAGTTACGGTGGGGGGCCGCCTCAAAAATTTCAGCGATCAGTGGGCTCGCTCACAGGTGGATCCCTGGATCCTTCAAGTAGTATCTCAGGGGTACAAGCTGGAATTCGAGGCGTCTCCCCCCCGCCGTTTCCTCAAATCAGCCTTGCCGACAACTCCCTCAGGCAGGGAGGCTGTGCTAGAGGCAATTCACAAGCTGTATTCCCAGCAGGTGATAGTCAAGGTGCCCCTACTTCAACAAGGACGGGGTTACTATTCCACACTGTTTGTGGTACCGAAACCGGACGGTTCGGTGAGACCCATGTTAAATTTGAAATCCTTGAACACATACATAAAAAAATTCAAGTTCAAGATGGAATCGCTCAGGGCGGTTATTGCAAGCCTGGAGGAGGGGGATTACATGGTGTCCCTGGACATCAAGGATGCTTACCTACATGTCCCCATTTACCATCCTCACCAGGAATACCTCAGATTTGTGGTACAGGATTGCCATTACCAATTCCAAACACTGCCGTTGGGACTGTCCACGGCACCGAGGGTCTTTACCAAGGTAATGGCAGAAATGATGATACTCCTTCGAAAAAAGGGAGTTTTAATTATCCCGTACTTGGACGATCTCCTTATAAAGGCGAGGTCCAAGGAGCAGTTGTTGGTCGGAGTAGCACTATCTCGGGAAGTGCTACAACAGCACGGATGGATTCTATACATTCCAAAGTCACAGCTGGTTCTTACCACACGCCTACTGTTCCTGGGGATGGTTCTGGACACAGAACAGAAAAAAAAAAAAGTATTTCTCCCGCAGGAGAAAGCCAAGGAGCTGTCATCTCTAGTCAGAGACCTCCTGAAACCAAAACAGGTATCGGTGCATCACTGCACACGAGTCCTGGGAAAAATTATAGCTTCTTACAAAGCAGAATTCCATTCGGCAGGTTCCATGCAAGAACCTTTCAGTGGGACCTCTTGGACAAGTGGTCGGGATCGCATCTTCAGATGCATCGGCTGATAACCCTGTCTCCAAGGACCAGAGTATCTCTACTGTGGTGGCTGCAGAGTGCTCATCTTCAAGAGGGCCGCAGATTCGGCATACAGGATTGGGTCCTGGTAACCACGGATGCCAGCCTTCGAGGCTGGGGGGCAGTCACACAGGGAAGAAATTTCCAAGGACTTTGGTCAAGTCAGGAGTCGTCCCTACACATAAATATTCTGGAACTGAGGGCCATTTACAATGCCCTAAGTCTGGCAAGGCCTCTGCTTCAAAACCAGCCGGTACTGATCCAATCGGACAACATCACGGCAGTCGCCCATGTAAACCGACAGGGCGGCACAAGAAGCAGGATGGCGATGGCAGAAGCCACAAGGATTCTCCGGTGGGCGGAAAATCACATCTTAGCACTGTCAGCAGTGTTCATTCCGGGAGTGGTCAACTGGGAAGCAGACTTCCTCAGCAGACACGACCTACACCCGGGAGAGTGGGGACTTCATCCAGAAGTCTTCCAACTGTTGGTAAACTGTTGGGAAAGGCCACAGGTGGACATGATGGCGTCCCGCCTAAACAAAAAACTAGATATTGCGCCAGGTCAAGGGACCCTCAGGCGATAACTGTGGACGCTCTAGTGACACCGTGGGTGTACCAGTCGGTTTATGTATTCCCTCCTCTGCCTCTCATACCAAAGGTACTGAGAATAATAAGAAGACGAGGAGTAAGAACGATACTCGTGGTTCCGGATGGGCCAAGAAGAGCTTGGTACCCAGAACTTCAAGAAATGATATCAGAGGACCCATGGCCTCTACCGCTCAGACAGGATCTGCTACAGCAGGGGCCCTGTCTGTTCCAAGACTTACCGCGGCTGCATTTGACGGCATGGTGGTTGAATTCCGGATCCTAAAGGAAAAGGGCATTCCGGAGGAAGTCCTTCCTACGCAGATAAAAGCAAGGAAAGAAGTAACCGCAAACCATTATCACCGTATTTGGCGAAAATATGTTGCGTGGTGTGAGGCCAGGAAGGCCCCAACAGAGGAATTTCAGCTGGGTCGTTTTCTGCACTTCCTACAGTCAGGAGTGACTATGGGCCTAAACTTGGGTTCCATTAAGGTCCAGATTTCGGCTCTGTCGATTTTCTTCCAGAAAGAACTGGCTTCACTGCCTGGAGTTCAGACATTTGTAAAGGGAGTGCTACATATTCAGCCCCCTTTTGTGCCTCCTGTGGCACCTTGGGATCTCAACGTGGTGTTGAGTTTCCTAAAATCACATTGGTTTGAGCCACTTAAAACTGTGGATTTTAAATATCTCACGTGGAAAGTGGTCATGTTATTGGCCTTGGCTTCGGCCAGGCGTGTGTCAGAATTGGCGGCTTTGTCATGTAAAAGCCCTTATCTGATTTTCCATATGGATAGGGCAGAATTGAGGACTCGTCCCCAGTTTCTCCCTAAGGTGGTATCAGCTTTTCACTTGAACAAACCTATTGTAGTGCCTGCGGCTACTAGGGACTTGGAAGATTCCAAGTTACTGGACGTAGTCAGGGCCTTAAAAATTTATATTTCCAGGACGGCTGGAGTCAGGAAAATTGACTCGCTTTTTATCCTGTAGGCACCCAACAAAATAGGTGCTCCTGCTTCTAAGCAGACTATTGCTCGCTGAATTTGTAGCACAATTCAGCTGGAGCATTCTGCGGCTGGATTGCCGCATCCTAAATCAGTAAAAGCCCATTCCACGAGGAAAGTGGGCTCATCTTGGGCGGCTGCCCGAGGGGTCTCGGCTTTACAACTTTGCCGAGCTGCAATTTGGTCAGGGGCAAACACGTTTGCATTATTCTACAAATTTGATACCCTGGCTGAGGAGGACCTTGAGTTCTCTCATTCGGTGCTGCAGAGTCATCCGCACTCTCCCGCCCGTTTGGGAGCTTTGGTATAATCCCCATGGTCCTTACGGAGTTCCCAGCATTCACTAGGACATCAGAGAAAATAAGATTTTACTCACCGGTAAATCTATTTCTCGTAGTCCGTAGTGGATGCTGGGCGCCCATCCCAAGTGCGGATTGTTTGCAATACTTGTATGTAGTTATTGCCTAACTAAGGGTTATTGTTGAGCCATCTGTTGAGAGGCTCAGTTATATTTCATACTGTTAACTGGGTATAGTATCACAAGTTATACGGTGTGATTGGTGTGGCTGGTATGAGTCTTACCCGGGATTCAAAATCCTTCCTTATTGTGTCAGCTCTTCCGGGCACAGTATCCTAACTGAGGCTTGGAAGAGGGTCATAGTGGGAGGAGCCAGTGCACACCAGGTAGTCTAAAAGCTTTCTTTTAGTTGTGCCCAGTCTCCTGCAGAGCCGCTATTCCCCATGGTCCTTACGGAGTTCCCAGCATCCACTACGGACTACGAGAAATAGATTTACCGGTGAGTAAAATCTTATTTTATTTATTTATTTATTTATTAACAGTTTCTTATATAGCGCAGCAAATTCCGTTGCGCTTTACAATTTGAAATAACAATAACAAAATGGGTGATAACAAACAGTCATAGAGGTAGGAAGGCCCTGCTCGCAAGCTTACAATCTATAGGGAAATAGGCATGTGTACATAAGGAAAGGTGCTATCTATTTCATAGAATGAGAAGACATGTGAGGATATGTGTGGACTGTACAGAGTGGATGCAATTTGATAGGAAGGTTTATGAAAGTTATGTGGGCGGTTCTGGAATTTGGTATGCTTGCCTGAAGAGGTGAGTTTTCAGGGAACGCTTGAAGGTTTGGAGACTAGAGGAGAGTCTTATTGTGTGTGGTAGGGCATTCCACATAGTGGATGCAGCCCGATGAAAGTCCTGCAATCGTGAGTGGGAGCGAGTAATGAGTGTGGATGAGAGACGCAGGTCTTGTGAAGAGCGAAGAGGTTGGGTTGGGAGATATTTTGAGATAAGCGAAGTGATGTACGTTGGTGTAGTTTGGTAAATGGCCTTGTGTGTGAGTAAAAGTATTTTATATTGAATGCAGTAGAGTACAGGTAACCAATGGAGGGACTGACAGAGTGGATCTGCAGACGATGAACATCTAGCGAGGAAGATAAGCCTCGCCACTGCATTCAGAATGGATTGTAGTGGTGAGAGTCTCGTTTTGGGAAGACCAGTTAGGAGACTATTGCAATAATCAATGCGGGAGATAATGAGAGCGTGGATTAGAGTTTTAGCAGTGTCTTGTGTAAGTTATGATCGTATTTTGGATATGTTTTTTAGATGCATGTAACATGATCTTGAGACAGATTGAATGTGGGGAACAAAGGACAGATCAGAGTCAAGGATGACACCTAGGCAGCGAGCTTGTGGGGTAGGGTAGATAGTCGAGTTTTCCACAGTGATAGAGATATCAGGTTGGTACCTACTATTGGCCGGTGGAAATATAATTAACTCTGTCTTTGAAATATTCAGTTTGAGGTGGCGAGATGTCATCCAGGATGAAATGGCAGAAAGGCATTCAGTGACACGGTCCAGTACAGATAGGGACAAGTATATGTTTTGTGCCAGTCAGTTGTAGTTAAAGAAAATATGCCATTTGGTACCACTAATGGCAAGTTCTGAGTTTTGAGCCAGTGTATTTAAAAAACAAAACATATTGGATGATAAAATAAAGAATTGCCGGCGTATTTCTACAACTAGTGAGCTAATGGCATTAGTGAAATGTACATAAAACATCAGCACTGTGTGTTCTAGTAATGGTGTAAAATGTGTAAGATAGAATAAGCAAAAAAAGATAAAAAATAAAACATGCAATCTTGCAGAGATACAGTATTTGCTCAGCAATGTAACAAAGACTGTGTATGAGTGTCTACTAGTCTGGAGAGTGGCAGCCCCTTAACTGTGTGCCCAGGGCCCAGGGATCTGCAAATGTCACAAACCCATGCACAAATGACTAAGCCATTCAGCTCCTAGGGACCACACTCATTGGATTGGAACTATCGACACAAGTCTGCATTTTGCATTCATAATTACTGGACACAGGGACGTTTCTAGAGAGGAGGAGGACTGTGTGCACGCTCCGTCTGGGTTCTCTCCTCTCTAGCTGGCAGCACTTAGCTCTGGGCACTAAGGTCAATTGGGGACCCTAGCGCTATCCGAGAGTCTACATTGCTTGCACAGATCTCTGGGAAAATGGCGCAACTGACATTTTCTGAGTAATTTTTCTACTGCACATGCACAAAACACCAAAAATGGTGCCGCACTATTTTCCCAGTGATTTCTTCAGAGCTGCGGGACTCCAAAGGGTAAGTATTAAAAATACTGGGTACAGGGTGTGCAGTGGGGGCTCCCCTAGACCTGGGGGCCCATGTGCACCGCTCACACTGCACCCATTATAAATACACCAGTGACTGGACACCTTTGTACTGCTGCAGAGTGATTTATCCCATTTTATTTTTCACACAAATTGTGGCAAAGTGTGTTTGTCATGCCTTCAGCATATGTCTTCTTTAATATGCTACTTTATACATACTCTATTATGGCAAACATTTTTTTTTAAATCCATGTACTCACTCATCTACTCACTCATCTACTCACTCATCCATCTACTCACTCTTAGAAAAAAGCTTAGCCATGCTGCGCATGGCGTACCAAATTAAGAAAAATAGAAAAGGTGTATGATGTGTATGTGGACACATCTGTACATCTTACTTCTGTTTACAGTCCTTTATGTTTTCAGCTCCATCTAGTGGTCAGCATAAAAGTACTGTAGTTCAATTGTGAACCTCACAGCCCACCATAGCAAAGTACTCAGGGTATTATGGGTAATTCACTGGAGGCATCCATTTTCTACTTCCAAATGATCCCAGCCAGATATCACATGTGCCCACCTGCAGCATAGATTCTAAGGATGAGATATACTGTGGTCTGTTCATGAAGCAATGAAAAGAGTGGAGTAGAGAAGCAACCAATCAGCTTTGAAAGAAGCCTCTGTCAAGTACAGTCTATAAAATGTAAGAGAGATGCTGATTGGTTGCCATGGGCAACTTCTCCGCTGGTCTGTTTCTCCATTTTTTTTCACTGCTTCATGAATAGACCCCACTGGCCCTTAAATCTGCCATCATAGATCTGCTGACAGTTATGTATGCAAGCTGCAGCCAATCCTTTGCGCATGCGATTAAACTAAAGCCCCATACACATTACCCGTCCCCGCCGATGTTGATATTGTTAGCGGCGGGGACCCGGTGGGGCGGCCAGCAGCCAGCATCCAGCATCGGCAAGTGCATAAACACTTGCTGATGCGGCCACGACAGGCAGCGACGGCAAGGGGGGGGGGGGCAGCATGGCTGTCATTAACGAGGACCTCCCTCATCTGTACATGTTAAGACAAGGGAGGGGGTCGTTAACGATGCACGGGAACGCCCATCGTTACCGACATTTAGTGTACACACTGGACGAGATTGTGAAAGATCTCGCTCAGATCAGCCCTTCTGAGCGAGATCTTTCATTTTCTCATCTAGTGTGTATGGGCCTTAAGTAATGTTTGCATACTTTGTTCATGTTTCTGCATCCCACGTTATGTTTGCATTGAACATTGTAATTGCATTTTAATTATTTGTATTTTCACAATTTTACCAGTTTTCTCTATTTCATAATAAACACCATTCTTCAGATAATCACATCTGATTATGATTATTGAAAAAGTTGAGGTGGTTATGATGTCTGTCTGAATTTGGATAAAAGAAACACCATAGTGAAGGCAGAACAGTGTTTGAAAGGAATGTGTTATGCAGAAAGCACTTTAATCTTGCATAGTGCTGTTTGTTTGTTTGTTTGTTTGTTTGTTTGTTTGTTTGATGTGTTTTGGTGAACTGTACCTGGATGAACAACTATTTGGATCAGATAAACAAATTTGCAGACAACACCACGCTAATTGGCCTGATCACGGAGGGAGAGGAGACTGCTTACAGGAATGAGAGAGATTGGCTGGTCACCTGGTGCAGCGCTGACAATCTACAGTTAAATGCATCAAAGACGATTGAGATGATCATAGACTTCAGGAAGCATCCCCCTACACTCCCCCCACTAACAGTTGTGGGCAGTGTAGTAGCGGTAGTTCAATCCTTTAGATTTTTAGGCTCCACAATTGCTAGAGATCTGAAGTGGAAGGCCAGCATCAATGGCATTGTAGGGAAAGCCCAGCAGAGGCTTACGCCACCTTAGGAAGTTCAAACTGCCGCAGGAACTACTCAGCTATTATTCAATCCGTTATCTGCACCTCGATAATAGTGCGGTTTGGCTCAGCCTCAACTCATGACAGGAACAGACTACAGCGAATAATGGGGCCAGCGGAAAAAATCATAGGGACAAATCTCCCAGCGATTGAGGATTTATATCGAGCAAGGGTTACTAAGCGGGTGGAAAGGATCATCGGTGATCACTCCCACCCCACATACGACATGTTCAGAAGGCTTCCGTCATGGAGGCGGTACGGCTCGCAACTGGTTAGAACCGCCATACACAGGAACAGTTTTCTTCCCCAAGCAACTACCCTAATAAATTTGATGGGCACCTAGCCCATTCCATTTGCAATTCAACCTGGCACATGTATCTACGTACCTATCATGCTGCTATTCCCCATGTGTGTTTTGGTCTTGTTATGTATGTATATTTTCTGAGAGCGGTGGCTATCGAAAACAAATTGTGCACTGATATACTTAGCAATAAAGTGATTCTGATTCTGAACTATGTATGCAAAGTTTCAGCTGCACTCCTGTATTTTATTGCATACTATTCTATGAGAATATTAGAGAACAACATAAGTAAAATAGGGCTCATCTTACCCCCCCCCCCCCCCCATATCTCCCCTATGATATTAATGTATACACAGATGTGTCCCTTATACATTGTTGCTCAAGTCTGGGCAAAGTCATGGCAAATAGTCCATCTTTGTTGCTCAAAATCTGCATTTTATTTGCATAAATAATACAACTGCAGGAGACAGAACTGCTCTGCTAGATTACACTGATCAATTTGATGTGTGACAATTGGACATCTGTGTGTTAATGTATCTGAATCTGTATACGAAGTGCTACAATGCAGCGGCTGCGTTTTCTTTTTCTCTTCAAGTTCCGCTGTGCTTCATCTGTGACTTTGTGTATGTTTAAAACTAATTCCTGTGCAGCCTAGCTTCTCTAGTACACCGTGAGTGGTGTTACCTTGCGTTTTGTTGCGTTTGTAATGTGAATATATTGGGCATTTCTGGGTGGTGACTGAGAGATGGCTAATTGCATGGAGATGCACTGTCTGTGTTATAGAAGAATTACTTACAGTACATTGGAGGCCATAGTCTGACAGAGAATCTGCAAAGGATTACAAAGTTGTGGCAGTAGTGTGTGACCCCAGTATTGTTACCCTGTTGTATTCCTGTTGCTCCACTTTATTCATCACCTGTTATGACGAATCCTTACACCTCACTTACCGTATCCAGTCTTATCCTTAAATAAATAACTTGTTTGGTCTAATCTTCCTTCACATTCATACTGGTGAGGTTACTTAAGGTAAGGGACATACACAGAAATCCTTATTTATTTTAGTTACAGTTCATGCCTTTATTTCTCAGAATCAGAGCTGTACTTTGAAAATGCAAAAGGCTGTGATTGCAAAATTCAGCCAGCAACAAGTTTAGCGGCTAACATTATAACAATGCAGCGTAGTTATTATTTATCAGGTTTTTTATTCAATACATTTGCATTAGCTGGCTATGACTGTTTAGTAATTATTGCAATTGGGGATGCACCTAGACCATGAAGACTATGCACAGGTGTTTATAAGAAGTGTTTATATGATCTTTATCCAACCAATAAAAAAAAAGAGAGAGTTTTCTTAGTATCAATACGAACCATTCAATTAACTAGGTTGGAGGTGTGCCTGAAAGCAAAGTGCAGTATTCAAATTAGGAGGTTCGGCAAGACCACTAGTGGGCCTTTGCCTGGGATGGCTTCCTTAGTGGCGCACTCTTTTATTGTATTGTGTAGTGAAGTTACATTAAAACTTAACTTTTATTATTAGCTATATAAAAATGTTTTTTATAGGCATGACATACTGTAGGAAAATTGTTTGTCAGCCCGGGAAAATATTGGCTCAAATATAATACCTGTTCTCTTATAGATATCTATAAAAGCAATACCACCTGCCTAATCTATTCAAGATTGACTATTTTATACTGGGGATATCAGAATAATCCCTTCCACATATAGGAAATTAAGGGGGTAAATCAGACTTGATCATAGATGTGCTAAATTTAGCACATCTATGATCAGTTTCACAGACATGTGGGGGGACACTCAGCACAGGTACAAAAAGCATCATACAGCGGCGATGCTTTTGTACCTGAAGAGTAGCTCCCTACCAGCAAAGCTCCTGCGCGCTCTCAGGGAGCTACTCGTCACTTTCCGGGTCACAGCGGCTGCGTGTGATGTCACACTGCCGCTGCGGCCCACCCCGCACGGTCCAGGCACACCTGCGTTTCTCAGACCACGCCCCCAAAATGGCGGCCCAACGCCGCCAGCCTGCCGCCTCCCACCCAGCGAATTCCTCTGCCTGTCAATCAGGCAGAGGCGATCACTGGGCTGAGATGCCAGTTGCATCTCTGGCATGCGCCGGTGCACTGCAGCACCTGTGCATGCGCAGTTCAGACCTGATTGCCCGTTGTGCGAAAACAATGCAATCAGGTCTGAATTAGCCCCTAAATTTTTTCCTCTTTTATATTAAATATATTGGTGGAATCGGCTATTAATAGAATAGTCTATTGCAGGTAAGCAAGGTGAACATATAAAAAAATCTCTCCTATTGCAGTTTAAGCACGTTCAATCATCGAGATCTTTTCTAAATAAATAGTGATCTCCGAATAACCTGTTGTGAACAGCTCCTTGCAGAACACTTGTCCAACATTAATTGAGTGTAATGTTTTTTATATAACAATTCCTATGATCATATGTACCATAGTGTAAAGCATAAATCTTTTTCTGTTGACAGTTTAAACCATACAGCACTTTTCAGCTTTAAAAGCACTTTCAATAGTCAGGGTGATCTCAAATGTACAAAAGCAATATTACACATAGGAAATAGTTATTAATACCAGTATTTGTAACGCAAAAAGCACCTTCTATTAATGGAGAAAAATTCCAAGTGCACTATACAAATATCATATTAAAAATAGTATATCCCTTTGCTACATTGCATCTCTAATATTGTCCAATATGCTATAAGCTGGAGAAGTCTGCTATTATATAATAATAATATAATAATAATAATAATAATAATAATAATAATAATAAAAAAGCTCTCTAATAACAGTTATACATCAGGATTGTACCACTTGTGTCTGAAACTGAACCAGAGATGCCTGCTATTGTAGCACGTTCTCTGACAACAGTAACAAAAAAACAAAATTGTAATTGTATCAATTTCTATTTAGACCAGTCGCAACTTTGTTTCTAGCAGCAGTAGTGAATCAACTGTTAATGCTAGTGTCTGTAGTAGAAATAACCCAAATTATACTCAGTTCACCATATGTCAGAAAGTAAACACCATTCTTCAGGACATTGATCACATGACTTCACAGTTATCTATCAAAAACTGCAACATTCTTTTTAATGTCCATACAGTATCAGTGGCAAATGCAGGATTTGCATGGGGGGGTTTCCAGAACTGGGCGAAGCCAATCACGAGGGTGGGGACTGAGGTGACCCAGTATATGCTGGGTCCGTAAAACTAGTGTGTATGTGTGTGTGTGTATATATATATATATATATATATATATATATATATACACATATATATATCGGAACAAATGAAGTGGCACTCACTGTATATTCAATGTCAACTGCTGGGGTGCCAGAATTCCAGGGAAAAGACTTGTATCCACAAGGTCCCGTTATATATTCAATTTCATAAAGAAGGCACTCACCAGACTTGTAATGAATATGCAAAAAGTTGTTTATCAAATCTCACATCAGCAGCTTAATCATGGTTGGTCGACGTTTCGGTCCCAAACCGGACCTTTTTCCAGACCAGTGTGTACAATCGTCAGAATCACAAACCAAATGACCCTCAGTGTGGAACTACAAATACCCCATCAGAGCCCGCCCATTGATACAACAACCAATTACAATCCAAGATGTTCTATCGGTCAAATTCTATACTTAGTAAACACATATAGCTCACCTCTCATTAATGCACATTAATCTTTCCAAATGCACCTCATACCTATAATGTAATTGCGCTCACCTCATCCCTGTTTGGAATAGATCAACAGGTGGAACGCACGCCGCCGGTGACCCGCATGAGACTTCCGCCGTCTCTAATTATCATATTTCCACTTCCGGCCTCATCGTTCAGCACTGGGTAACTAGTGGAACGCACGCCGCAGGTGACCCGCAAGGCGCTTCCGCATCTAAACATAATGTCATTTCCGGAAATTCATGTGAACACCGGAGCGCAATATATATACGCTACATCATAATATCTATGGCTTCAAATATTAGCGTGGCTTATATCATGCTAAATATAAGTGACTATAGCTGTGTTTACAATAATGTATCAACCAAACAGATCTCTATAAATGCGACCAACGATGACAACTGGAACTACCTGGTTGAATGTAAATCCAGGATGCTTTAAATGCCTGAAATGCATGACCTGCAGAGCCATGATAACTGGGCGATTCTTTAACCATCCGCTGTATGGGACAAAAGTTGAGTTACGACATCACCTGACATGTCTGATGGACCATGTCGTTTATTATCTCACATGCCCTTGTGGGAAGATGTACGTGGGGAAAACCGTGAGAACGTACCGTGAACGGATTAACCAACACAGATCCTCAATACAGTTGGCACTCACCAGCGGCAAGACAGATAAACCAGTGGCACTCCACTTTGTGCAGATGAAACATCAAGTGGCCACATTGTCCAGTATGTTTAAAGAAAAATACTTAAATGGTTCTGTTCATTCAGCCCTCTTGGTGACACAGTTCCCAGATAGTGTATCCAATAAGCTTCTCGTTTTAGGAGTAGTAGACCTCTGTCAACCCCCCCGTTGGGGTGGTGGGATCCAATCAATAATCATATGGCGCAATGTGGCCACTTGATGTTTCATCTGCATAAAGTGGAGTGCCACTGGTTTATCTGTCTTGCCGCTGGTGAGTGCCAACTGTATTGAGGATCTGTGTTGGTTAATCCGTTCACGGTACGTTCTCACGGTTTTCCCCACGTACATCTTCCCACAAGGGCATGTGAGATAATAAACGACATGGTCCATCAGACATGTCAGGTGATGTCGTAACTCAACTTTTGTCCCATACAGTGGATGGTTAAAGAATCGCCCAGTTATCATGGCTCTGCAGGTCATGCATTTCAGGCATTTAAAGCATCCTGGATTTACATTCAACCAGGTAGTTCCAGTTGTCATCGTTGGTCGCATTTATAGAGATCTGTTTGGTTGATACATTATTGTAAACACAGCTATAGTCACTTATATTTAGCATGATATAAGCCACGCTAATATTTGAAGCCATAGATATTATGATGTAGCGTATATATATTGCGCTCCGGTGTTCACATGAATTTCCGGAAATTACATTATATTTAGATGCGGAAGCGCCTTGCGGGTCACCTGCGGCGTGCGTTCCACTAGTTACCCAGTGCTGAACGATGAGGCCGGAAGTGGAAATATGATAATTAGAGACGGCGGAAGTCTCATGCGGGTCACCGGCGGCGTGCGTTCCACCTGTTGATCTATTCCAAACAGGGATGAGGTGAGCGCAATTACATTATAGGTATGAGGTGCATTTGGAAAGATTAATGTGCATTAATGAGAGGTGAGCTATATGTGTTTACTAAGTATAGAATTTGACCGATAGAACATCTTGGATTGTAATTGGTTGTTGTATCAATGGGCGGGCTCTGATGGGGTATTTGTAGCTCCACACTGAGGGTCATTTGGTTTGTGATTCTGACGATTGTACACACTGGTCTGGAAAAAGGTCCGGTTTGGGACCGAAACGTCGACCAACCATGATTAAGCTGCTGATGTGAGATTTGATAAACAACTTTTTGCATATTCATTACAAGTCTGGTGAGTGCCTTCTTTATGAAATTGAATATATAACGGGGCCTTGTGGATACAAGTCTTTTCCCTGGAATTCTGGCACCCCAGCAGTTGACATTGAATATACAGTGAGTGCCACTTCATTTGTTCCGAAATATTTGATGATATCAACATGATATATATCTAAGTGAGCACCCTCTATGGAATATCGGGACTAAGAAGTTCTGTTTTGATGAATTTTTATGAGCTTTTTTCAAAAGGAGACTTTTTGATGGTGAAATTATTTTAATACAATTTGTCAGGAATCCTTATCTTTTTGACCAAATTTATGGTTATTTTAAATTGTTTGTGTTTATGTGTGGACTGAATCGCTGGATATAAAAGTGTTCATACTCTCACCTGGTTTAGAATGTCTCAGAATAGTGGCACACTAGATGAGAATTCATTAAGTGAGGCTGAAAATGCATTAGTTAGCTTCACTGATGATGATATTGAAAAAGTTCTATTTAATCAAACAGATTTTGAACAGTTGCCAGCCCGAACACCATTAGATCTTTTCCACAAACTTAACAAATTGAAAAAGAGGGAAATTGATTTAACCCTTCATGGGCAGTTTCTCTCCGAATATTATCGGAAGAAAAGAATCCCTAGGGGATTTAGAATTGCCAATACTCCTACAATTGGCAGAAAAAATCCATCTTTTTGTGTTAAGTGGTGTGGAATATTAAACAAATGTTCGTCTGACTTACTGGTGCTTGTGGTGGAGAAGGTAGGGATAGAACTTAAAAAAGTGAAAAGTGACATTGAAACGTTTGAACATGAATATACTTCTAATTTGAAGGCTGACAAATCAGAAAACTGGTTAGAGAAAATCAAATTGCAAATTGACAAGTACAGAACAGATT
Organism: Pseudophryne corroboree; assembly: GCF_028390025.1. NCBI lineage: Eukaryota > Metazoa > Chordata > Amphibia > Anura > Myobatrachidae > Pseudophryne > Pseudophryne corroboree. The sequence continues at coordinate 328,907,819 of NC_086447.1, read as the reverse complement.
TGCTAGCATTCAAAAGGAAGAAATGGGAAACCGTTGAATCTGATTATCAACAACATTCAGTATATAAGTGGCTATCTGGAGAGGATCAATCCACCAGATGGCGACGTAACCGACAGGGTAGATATAATCAAAGACAACAAAGAGTTAACTATTCACAGGGGTATTCCTCGTCCGACTCTGAGTTCTCCGATACTATACCGCCATCTGGTGCTGGGGCTTCGTCCTCTTTTTTAGGACCAGGCACCAGAGCTCGGAGGGCCAAAGTCGCCACAGGCGACCCCACCCGCGGAGGGGGAGGATCAAAAACACGGGGACCAGGAGGGAGAGGTTCCCGAACCTAATATTCAATTTATCCACTCATGTGCTATCTGAGGCTGAAACTTCATTGTTAAATAAAGGCCTCTCATTTGTCCCAACCTGCCATTTTAAATCTTTGAAGTGGTCAATTGAGCGGTATAGGATGGGACGCCAATTGCGTCTAAGGGAATTTTTTGATAACAAATTTGCTAATAATCAGCCACAGCTTGAAACACAAACACGATCACTTGGGCTGTTTAAAAATACAAGTAAATTTGACCCGATATCCAACAATGCCAGTTTAAAAACCTTCCTGCAGGTAATTGACAGTGAGATTCTGCAAAGTAATAAGGGCAATGAAGGTTATTCTAATCTATCTAATGCCGAATGGCAAGCACTTAGAGATTTAAAACAAAACACTAACTTGGTGATTAGGAACGCGGACAAGGGAGGAGCTGTAGTTCTCCAGGACTTCGCTGATTATGACTTTGAAATTAAAACACAATTGTCTGACAGCAACACCTATGTCCAAGTTCCCTATAACCCTATTCCCAGATTTAAAAAGGAGGTTGATAACCTGCTGACACAGGCACTACAATGTACATGGATCAATGATGATGTCTTTAACTACCTATCGGTGACTCACCCTATATGTCCTATCATCTATACCCTCCCTAAGGTGCATAAGTCCTTGGTAAAACCCCCAGGGAGACCGATAATATCTGCACAGGGGTCGCTGTTACAACCATTGGCACGGTTTGTCGACCATTTTTTGCAACCATGTGTGAAGATGATGGATAGTTATATCCGCGATACCGGTGATCTCCTGGGGGTTTTGACTCGGATTACTGACGATGTATCCACCTGCTTGCTAGCAACTCTAGATGTAACATCACTATACACCGTCATCCCTCATGAAGAAGGGATTACCGCTGTAAGAGAAGCACTGATTAAGGGGCCTTATGAGGGTCCCCCTATTGAATTCATTTTGAGTTTGATTAGATTGGTTCTCACTTGTAATCATTTTCAATACCAGGATGATTACTATGTGCAGCTGGCGGGCACCGCTATGGGCTCTAATTTGGCCCCGGTGTTCGCCAACTTGTACATGGCAAAGTATGAACACGAAAACATTTTGACTAATTATGCCGAGCATATTGTATGCTATAAGAGGTATATTGATGATCTCTTTATCATTTGGCGGGGATCCGCCGAATCTTTTCATACCATGGTGGACACCCTGAATGCTCTTAATAGTCCAATTAGATTGACTGCTACAATAAGCGAGTTAACCATTAATTTTTTGGACATTACCATATATAAGGATCCGTCCTCACCATCAGTACTCGACTATACTTTATACCGCAAGCCCACAGACCGAAACACTCTTTTATGGGCATCCAGCCATTACCCAGATAGGTTAAAATCTAATTTACCTGTCTCTCAATTTCTTCGGGTATTAAGAAACAACTCTAATGATACTAACGCTGATATACAACTGCTTGAGTGCAAACAACGTTTTATTGAACGTGGATATACAGCCTCTGTGGTGGAAAAGTGTCTGGTCAAAGCACGTAAACTGCATATGAAAAACACCAACAGCAGAAATAAGAATCGTGACCGCATTATATTCAAGACGAGCTGTAACACCAGTCTGCATACTGTGGAAAGAACAATAAAGAAAAATTGGTCTATGATCAGCACCGACCCCAAATTCAAGAAGGTTGGCAGCAAACCACCTTTACTGAGTGTACAAAGAGGGTCTAACCTGAAGGACATGCTGATGAGACCGACTATGCGACCAACGATGACAACTGGAACTACCTGGTTGAATGTAAATCCAGGATGCTTTAAATGCCTGAAATGCATGACCTGCAGAGCCATGATAACTGGGCGATTCTTTAACCATCCGCTGTATGGGACAAAAGTTGAGTTACGACATCACCTGACATGTCTGATGGACCATGTCGTTTATTATCTCACATGCCCTTGTGGGAAGATGTACGTGGGGAAAACCGTGAGAACGTACCGTGAACGGATTAACCAACACAGATCCTCAATACAGTTGGCACTCACCAGCGGCAAGACAGATAAACCAGTGGCACTCCACTTTATGCAGATGAAACATCAAGTGGCCACATTGCGCCATATGATTATTGATTGGATCCCACCACCCCAACGGGGGGGTGACAGAGGTCTACTACTCCTAAAAAGAGAAGCTTATTGGATACACTATCTGGGAACTGTGTCACCAAGAGGGCTGAATGAACAGAACCATTTAAGTATTTTTCTTTAAACATACTGGACTTTATGCTCCAGTAATTTAAAATTTAAAATAATTTTTTCCTTTGACTATTCAAGGATTATTTGCATGATAGGGCTGTCCACCATGGATATCCAGCGTTTCAGTCCTAAAATAGGTTTTAATAATAATATGTATTTGTATTTGTATGTGTTTATATATATATATTGGATACCAGGTTTCCATTATGCTGTTTCAAACCAATGTGGAATTACTGACACCCACCTGAGCGGCCCTATTTATAGAGATCTGTTTGGTTGATACATTATTGTAAACACAGCTATAGTCACTTATATTTAGCATGATATAAGCCACGCTAATATTTGAAGCCATAGATATTATGATGTAGCGTATATATATTGCGCTCCGGTGTTCACATGAATTTCCGGAAATGACATTATGTTTAGATGCGGAAGCGCCTTGCGGGTCACCTGCGGCGTGCGTTCCACTAGTTACCCAGTGCTGAACGATGAGGCCGGAAGTGGAAATATGATAATTAGAGACGGCGGAAGTCTCATGCGGGTCACCGGCGGCGTGCGTTCCACCTGTTGATCTATTCCAAACAGGGATGAGGTGAGCGCAATTACATTATAGGTATGAGGTGCATTTGGAAAGATTAATGTGCATTAATGAGAGGTGAGCTATATGTGTTTACTAAGTATAGAATTTGACTGATAGAACATCTTGGATTGTAATTGGTTGTTGTATCAATGGGCGGGCTCTGATGGGGTATTTGTAGTTCCACACTGAGGGTCATTTGGTTTGTGATTCTGACGATTGTACACACTGGTCTGGAAAAAGGTCCGGTTTGGGACCGAAACGTCGACCAACCATGATTAAGCTGCTGATGTGAGATTTGATAAACAACTTTTTGCATATTCATTACAAGTCTGGTGAGTGCCTTCTTTATGAAATTGAATACACATATATATATATATATATATATATATATAAATATATACATACACACACAAATACATATACACATATACATAGCATATTAAACATGCATACATACATACATACATATATATATATATATATATGTGTACACACACATACAGTACATATATATATATATATATATACACATATATATATATATATATATATCTCGTGTGTGTGGTGTGTGTGTGTGTGTGTGTTTATATGTATGTATGTATATACATGTGTATATATGTATGCACAGGGATATATATATGTACTATAATTAAAATAAAGTAAACTTTTATTGCACTTACAAGTGCCACCAGGAAGACAGCAGGCTGCAGAGGACGCTAGACAGCCATTAATAATAATCATGCAGCTAAAAAAAAAAAAAAAAAAAAAAATATTATTTTTTTTTTTAGTGGAGGGGGGTTTCTGGGTGCTCGGAACCCCCCCCCCCCCCTGGGTGCGCCACTGAGTATCTCCAATACCTGTTGTGGACAAAAGGTTTCTTCTCATACATATACTGTATGCACATACAGAAGGCCATTACTAAAATGTAAGGCATATCAAAATTAGTGGATATTGGGGGTCATTATGAGTAGATTGATAGCTGCCGTTGTTCGCAGAGCAGCGATCAGGCTAAAAAATGGCATTTCTGCGCATGCGTCTGCACCACAATGCGCACGCGCGACGTATGGGTACAAAGCCCGTTGTGGTTGTTCACAGGTTCTAGCGAAGTTTTCAGTCGCACTGACGGCCGCAAGCAGATTGACAGAAAGGGGGCATTTCTGGGTGTCAACTGACTGTTTTCAGGGAAGGTTTGCAAAAACAACAGTAGAATTGTGTGGTACCGCACAGGACAAAAGGTAAATATTGAGAAAATGGGCTCTTTTATGTATGGCCTTTATAAAACCAACAATAAAGAAGTTTAGTTATATAGCCCCTTTGTGTTGGGGCACACGTTTACAAAGTGTGCCCCAACACAGAGTCTTTCTTTTCCTTTGTTCCAAGGGTTTGCAAAAATGCAGGCGTGGCTGGGCGTTCGCTGGGCGGGTGTATGACATCAAATCTGGACACGAATAGGCTGAAGTGATCACAAGCGCTGAGTAGGTTCAAAGCTACTCAGAAACTGCACAAACTGTTTTTGCAGAGCTCAGCTGCACATGCATTCGCACTTTTGCTAAGCTAAAATACACTAACAGTGGGCAGCGCCATAGCGTTTGCACGGCTGCTAAAACTAGCCAGCGAGCGATCAACTCGGAATGACCCCCATTGTGGCTAATTCAGGTTGTATCGCAAATCGCAATCCAACCAGAATTTTTGCATTGGGCCCACGGGCGCATACGCAGCACCCATACTGTGCGTGCCCCCGCACTTTCTGCAGGGGGTGGCAGAAAATGTGATCACCTCTGCCTGTCAGAGGCGGTCATGTGGTGAGGAATGGGGGGTGTGGCAACGCTCCATTTTCAGGGAGGAGACTGAGTGTTGAGGGGGCGGGGCGACGTGAACGGTGGGTGGTGCGGCACAAACAGGGCATGTCGCTGGAATGATCATGGCGGCTGTGTGACATCACATGCAGCCACCGCAATGGGTAAGATGGCGCCGGGACTCCCTTCGGGCGCAGCTAAGCTGGACCGGCAGGAGTCATCCTTAGTTTCTGCTGACAAGCAGAAATTGCGAAGCGATCGCAATTTCTGCTTGTTGAATGGGGAAAGGCACCGGTCAGTATGCTGGGCAGCCATGCCCAGCGATCGGAGGCCCCCAGCATGTGACCAAAAGGATAGCAAAGTCTGCTGATTAGCAGAATTTGCTATCCGTACTGAATTAGCCCCATTATGTCGAAGTTGCATATTTTTATGTACAGAATAAGAGCGTCCTCAGATTATCCCTATATACCAAAAAATAGGTTTGAATTAGTTCTCAAATTTTCACTTGAAATCACAGGTATGTTTAGTTAAATTCCTTTGTGTTAATGTTCCTAAGTGCAGGTGCTGATAGAGATAGTTTTGAGAGTCTGGATGAAAGGTGACCTGGCGTTATTAGCAGAGTCACCCTTCTGCTGTTGTCCCATGTGCTCAGAAAGCAGTGAATGGAGACAATCAGAGTGAGGAAAACCGCTCACGCCGAGTCGGAGGGATAGATGCAGTGCGAGTGGCTTCTACTGTCCCTTACTTCACTCGCCCCCATCTCTGTTGTGTATGCACATTGCAGAGAAGGCGAGCTGCATTTCCGGGATGAGAGAACACAAAAAAGCCCCTTGCGGGGGCGTGGCCTAGCTTGCAAGCTGAGAGGAAGCGATCTCTCTGAGCTCCTGCTGGCCTCGTCTATAAATCGAATATATAAACCCAATTAAAGGTCCTCAGGCACCTCCATTCAGGTACTCCTGCTTCCCTAAGCACGATACACCAGAGGGGCCCGGTTGCGGAGCCGGGGAGCCCTTCTCAGGGCTCCTGCAGGTTGCGGCCTTCCCCTCCCCAAGAAGCCGGGGACTGTGGTACGACCCCCCCCCTTCCCCCCCCTATCAGAAGCGCGGCTGGACGGACCGAGTAGCTGAAGAAAACGGGCGGACAGGTCCGGTGACCAGAAGGGATCAGAACCGTCACCCCCAACGCCGGAGACCCTCTACATACTTGAAGGGGACGCGGATGACGGAGACGGCTCCACGCGGCGGGTGAGTCCCCTCGTGCTGACGCACTCAGGACGGACATCGGAGCACCGTACCTCCTCGCCCCGCGCCTCCCGCCTCTGCAGCGGCTCCAGCGGAGGCTCGCGGGATATCACGTGCAGGCCCTGGGCTCCCGCGAACCGTGACCTCCCGGCGGCCCTTAGACCGGGGCCTCGCGCATCCGCCCAGCCCGAAGGGTCCCACGTCGACCTACTTAGAAGTGCGGCCTCTCTCTCCCCGTCGCTGCATTCTGGAAGGGGCTCCCTGCCACCCATGCCAATCCCCTAGGCCGGTGACCAGATCAGAACAGAGGCAGCCCGGCAGATCCAGGGGTAGCCCGGAGGCCATCTTGGGAGCAGCACACACCCCATTAAACCGGCCCACTGCGGCTCCATCTGGTCCCCTGGGCCTCACTAAGTGCTCCCCTCCTTACTCCGTGGTTCCCACCTCTGCAGCAACACCAGCCGAGGCTTACAGGGCATCGCGAGCAGGCCCTGAGCCCCCGCGTGCTGCGGCCTCCCGGCGGCCCTCAGACCGGGGCCTCGCGTACCCGGCCAGCCCTACGTGTCCCACATTGAACACGACCTAAATGTGCGGCCCCTCCACCCGGAGCGGCACATTATAGGGTGCTCCCTGCTGTCCACATCAATCCCCCTAGGCCGGAGACCAGAACAAAAAGAAAAGAATAAAAAAAAAAAAGGGACAGCACGGCAGACCCAGAAGAAATACGGCAGTACACACCCCAGAAGTCCGGCCCACTGTGGCCCTATCTCAACCTCTGAGCCTCACTCAGTGCTCCCCTTGGAGTCCCCCCTGACATCAAACGGCGGGTCAGTTCACTGCCGGGTGGCTGAGGGAATACCTCACTCTGCTCTCACCTCTACCCCCTGAACATCCAACCGTGTTCTATAGGAGCTCCTACGAGCCGGTACTGCTAGGCCAGGCAGCACCTCAGAACACCATTACCACTATATCGGTACTATCTAAACACCCTGCGGAGTTGTCGACCCCCCCCTGGCATCCACACACACTACGCCGGCAGGGCCTTGGGCATCCCTAAAAGAAATCCCGGTCCCCGGTGGACCCTAAACCTGCTGGAACCTGAGAGCGTACATTCACTGCGCTGAGGCTTGACCATTACCTACAGGACATGGCACGCCCGACTGGGCCCGTCTGACCATCCTCTTCAAAGCGTCTAGCATGTGATCTCGATATGTACTACACTTGGTCTCGTGTGTGATCCTAATGATATAGGAGCTTCCCTCATCCTTCCCAGGTGTTGACAAGTAACCTACCTCACCTCCTTCCGCCACTATGCCTAAAGGGGGGAAAAAGCCGAACGCCCATAACCTGGTGGGCTACTTCAAGAACCCTGCTCCATCCTCCACCCGGAGAGCAACCTCACCCCCACCCACCCCAGCAATATCTGACAAAGACTCAGACGATGACTCTTCCTCCACTCCCGCCACAAAGGCTGATGTCGCCCTTCTCCTATCCGAGATGCGTAATATTAAAAAATCAATACGTGCAGAAGTACAAGAGGCTATCTCGGGCCTAAAATCGGACGTGGATAGCCTGGGCACCAGAGTAGATGCCATCGAAAGAAAACAGGAAGAGCTTATCGCCTTCCAACAAGAATCAGAACAGGAGATATCTCAAATGCGTACGGATGTTATGCTCCTAGCGGACAAACAAGAAGATTTGGACAACAGGGGGCGCCGGAACAATCTTAGAATTCGTAACGTCCCCGAGACGATAGAACAAAACCACCTCACGGACTATCTACTCCGCCTCTTCCGTTCACTCGCTCCCTCCGTCCCAGACGATATGCTTCTTCTAGACAGGGCTCACAGGGCTCTACGTCCTAGATCCCAAGATGCTAAAACACCAAGAGACGTAATCCTCCGCTTTCATTATTTCGCGGTCAAAGACCAAGTCTACGCCAAAACTAGGAGGATGACGACGATCCCGTTCGAAGGCTCCGATCTCTTGATCTTCCAGGACTTGTCGCCGGTCACGCTGAACAGACGGAGGGAATTAAAAGACATAACCAAAGCCCTAAGAGATCATAATGTCCGATACAGATGGGGCTTCCCTTTTGCACTCCAAGTCAGAGCAGATGGTAAATTCCTCTCCGCTAGATCCCCAGATGAGGCCCTTCAACTACTACACCAACTGAACATCTCCGGCCCCCCGACTACCCCTCAACATTCTCTCCCAGTCAACACCTCCCCTTCTCTCACAGCTCCAGCCTCAGAATGGACCACCGTCGGATCTGCTTCACACACCTCCCCAGATACATGAATTACCATGTATAGATGTCCAGGATAGGACTTGTGACCACACGAGTCCACAACGGACTACAGGGGGTCTTTCCGCACTATGCCAAGATCCCCATACGATGTAGAGCCTTGGGTTAAGATAATGCCTACCATTTAATGCCTTGTTGATCCTGTTGTGGGGGGACCTGTCCGGGCCCTCGGGGCCGGGGTTCTTCGTGGCTGGCCGCGTGGGCTCCGGTCCCGGGAGGCCCGTATGGGCTGAGTTTTGTTTTTTCTTGTTTTCCTTTTTTACCTCACACAGGTCTTAATATTATTGTTGTTAATATGCGATCAGCATGCCATGTTTACCCCCAGTCCTACTAATGCTGTTACCCTCCCCCCTCCCCCCTCCCCTTTAAGCTCCCCTAGCTTATTGTTCGCACTGCGTACATTTAAATATAGTATGATCGCACACGGGACCCGGTCTCCTCTCTGAGCAGCTGGGTTCACCCACCCCCCATTCGACCTTTAGGGTCGACGTCGGACGACCTAGACCTGCGGGTCTGTCTCTCCCTTGGGTCCGACTGACGAGAATGGATTCCCTCCGCCCTTTAACCATTGATGCTAATATATGCTTGTTCTTCATCTGTTCTCCTACCCTCTCTCTTCTCTTCTTCCTGATCCTCTTTCCTTTTCCTTCCCCCCTATCTTTCGGAACTCCGCTGGCGCGCTTCCACATGAAAAGTGCTCTGCTCTCAAACCATGGTCCTTAGGATAATCACATTGAACACGAAAGGTCTAAATAGCCCACGTAAACGCTCTCTTTTATTTCAATCCCTTAAGCAACTCAAAGGCGATATCGTTTTCCTACAGGAGACCCACTTCTCAGGTAAATCACACCCAGCACTTAAGTCCAAACACTTCCCGCACACTTTCCATGCTTGCGACCCCATACACAAGAAGAAAGGGGTCTCTATACTCTTTGCTAATCATTTAGATTTCATCCCCTCTGAAATACTGAGCGACCCTGAAGGCAGATACTTGTTGCTGGTAGGGTTGTTAAACAGGACTCCCTATACATTCCTAAATGTCTATGCTCCAAACCAGACCCAGGCTCCCTTTTTCCACTCCTTAAATAGCCTCTTAGCCCTACACAGACGCGGTAATGTGGTATTAGGGGGGGATTTTAATGTGACTTTAGACAGCGCTCTGGACAGATCTAAACCTCTGCCCAGATCCATGCGCCCCTCACACACGCGCAATGCAACTGCTTTGAACCTCCTGCTGTCACGGCACCTTCTCTTCGATGCATGGAGAGTAAAAGAGCCGACTGCCAAAGACTACACTTACTATTCCCCCATATACGATGTTTACACGAGATTAGACATGATTTTCCTGAGTTCGGAACCTGCACAAAGTATCATTGACACCTCCATTCACCCCAACACGTGGTCAGACCACGGTCCGGTCACCGTAGATGTCGCAGGCCCACACCCACCCGCTCGCCACCCTGTGTGGAGATTGAACGATAGACTCCTTCTTAATCCCCAAACGAAAGCCCACATAGCCGCCGATATCTCCCACTACTTTGAGACAAACACATCCCCGTCTGTTCCCCCTATGTTACTTTGGGACGCTCACAAAGCGGTCATACGCGGATACCTGATCAGTGCCTCCTCTTATAACAAGAAGGCCAGATCCAAACGCATCCGGGAACTCACGGACATGCTTGGCTCCCTCTCACTGAAACACAAAAAAACAGGGTCCGAAACGGATCTCTCCGCCCTATCTGCGGTCAGAGGTGAGTTAAACATGCTCCTGACGACGAAGGTGGAGACCAGCTTGAAGTGGCTCAACCAATCCTTCTACGAAAAAGGAGATAAAGCTGATCGGCTGCTAGCCTCTAGGCTCCGGGCTAAACTTACAAGGAATAACGTTATGTCTATCCAGCATTCCCCTGGTGTGAAGACTAGGGACCCCAAACGCATCACTGAAACTTTCTCTCGCTTCTACGAGAAACTATACAACGCCCATAAGACCACTCAGACGAAACCAGACTTTATTGGGGCTATTCGTACCTTCCTATCCCAATGCCATCTCCCTCGTTTAAGCTCATCGGTCTCAGCCGAATTGAATTCGGAGATATCCGAAGAAGAAATTGCCACTGTTGTCAAATCCCTAAAACTTAGCAAAGCTCCTGGTCCAGACGGCTTTACGGCCGCATATTACAAGACCTTTCTCCCCCAACTTACACCTCACCTCTCAGCCCTTTTCAATGCTGTCTTACAGGGAGCTTCTTTCTCCAAAGCGGCACTGGAGGCCAAGATAATAGTCATCCCTAAGGAGGGTAAGGACACATCTATTTGCGCTAACTATAGGCCTATATCATTACTTAACTCAGATATCAAGATCTATGCCAAAATATTAGCTCTCCGTCTAAATAGAGTCTTACCCCACCTTATCCATAACGACCAGGTAGGATTTATCCCCGGCCGCCAAGCACGAGACAACACGAGACGAATTATTAGTCTGACCCACTATATCAACCTTACACACACCCCTGCTCTCTTGCTTTCTCTGGACGCGGAGAAAGCATTTGACAGAATAGGATGGCCCTTTATGTTTGAAACCCTTGCACATCTGGGCTTTCAGGGGGAATTCCTTACAGGGATACAAGCCTTATATTCGACCCCTTCCGCTAGGGTATCTATAAACGGAGTACAATCTGACCCTTTGGACATCTCCAACGGTACCAGACAGGGCTGCCCACTCTCACCCCTGATCTTTGCCTTAGTGATAGAACCATTAGCAGCCCGAATCCGAGCCTCGCCCGATATCGGGGGGCTAGGAGTAGGGGACTCTGTTTACAAGATCTCCTTGTTCGCAGACGACGTCCTCCTATCACTTTCCTCACCTCACACCTCTCTGCCGAACCTTTTTACTCTCCTGTCTGAATACGGAAAGATATCGGGCTACAAAGTCAACTGGTCCAAGACGGAAGCTCTCCCCTTCCACATCTCCCCTCCCCAAATAGCCAACATGCAAAACAACTTCAAATTCACCTGGTGCACCTCTAAAATTCGATATCTGGGGGTCTATATTACGAGCCGCTATGGAGACTTGTTTAAGGAAAATTTCTCGCCCTTGCTTAAAAATCTTAAGTCCGATCTCCATAAATGGCAATCATTAATCATATCTTGGTTAGGCCGTATCATAGCTCTGAAAATGAATATTATCCCCCGCCTCCTCTATCTATTTCAAACGCTACCAGTGAAAGTGCCGGACTCGGTACTGGCACAAATTCATACGTGGTTGCTACGTTTTGTGTGGAGAAATAAAACTCCTAGGATAGGGTTCTCTACCCTCCGCAGATCAGTACAAGAAGGGGGGAGAGGATTCCCAGATATCCGTCTTTACTATCTGGCTACCCATCTCAGCCAAGCGGTTGCATGGTTCGCCCCTACGCAGTCCATACGTTGGCTCCAGTTAGAGAGGACACTTAGCCGCACTCCTCTATCGTCTCTACTCTTATCCCCTCCTAAATCTAGGCCTCCCCATTTGCAACTCCACCCGGTTCTGGAATTCACTTGTCAGATCTGGGACTATTGTACACGCCATTTCCACATGCTATCAGCCCCTTCGGCGCTTACTCCATTATGGGGCAACCCTTCGTTCGTCCCAGGCCATTCCATGACCCGCTCGCACTCATGGTCGACACATAACATCCGCTTTGTTCTAGATGTATTGTCAGAAGGGGCCTGTACACCCTTACCGGAAATCGCGTCAAAATATGACTTCCCGGATGCGAATCCTTTTACCTATCTCCAGGTGAGACACTTTGTCTCGTCCTTAACAAGCACATCCCCATTCCAACCTCTCTCCACCCTGGAGTCCTATTGCTATTACAAACCGCTCGCTCGTGGAATCATCTCCCAACTGTATTCCCTTCTCCAGGTAGGGGATAAGGAGACGACCCCGGCTTTTATACTCAGGTGGGAACAGGACCTTGGCCCGATACCAGATGACTATGATTGGTCAGATGTCTTTGCGGCTGCCGCGAAATCCTCGATTTCAACACTAGTTAAGGAAAACGCATATAAAATCTTATATCGGTGGTATCTAGTCCCCTCTAGACTTCACAAAATGTTTCCCTCTTCCCAGCCATTGTGCTGGAGAGGATGCGGCGGACACGGCTCTTTCCTCCATATATGGTGGACGTGCCCTAAAATCGAGCTATTCTGGGATTCAGTCGCCCACCTGTTGAGTACAGTGCTCCAGACCCGGATATACAAAGATCCTTGGTCCTTCCTGCTAGGCCTCCCCACTGCCAATGCACCTCCGAACTCCGGTAAATTACTGACACAGATCTTGAACGCGGCTAGATGCGCAATTGCCCTAAACTGGAAAAAGAGGGAGTCCCCCCCTATGCAACAGGTCATCAACAAAGTATGGTACTTCGCAAGCATGGAAAAAAATCACTGCATACCTCCATAACAGATCTTTTCAGTTCCTTCAAATATGGGAACTTTGGTTTGACTCACAGGCCCCCGCACACGGAGCTCGACCCCCCGGGAGCTCGACGGCCCTACTATTATGACCCCTGTACTCTCCTAGCCTGACAAGTAGCTCAGAGGATATCCTCATCATATCCTTTCCGTGTTCCCCGAGTAGCACTTTCCATTTAGTACTAGCGCCATGCGCGTACCAGCGCAAAACGGGGGCGTACCAGCGGCATTTCCCTAACCCTGTCACCTCTCCTCCTACTCTATTCCCTCCCCATCTCCCCTGTCTCTTTTTCTCGCCTCTCAGGTTCTATCTCTTTAGTCTCTACCCTCCTACAGTCATAATTACGAACCTGTGTGTCGGTTCCCACCCATTTGAATAGTCTCAGTCTACCCTGAGACATAACTCTTTGCTGTTTCTTTGCATTGTGGGAACCACATGTTCCTTATTTTAAGGTTATATTTCTGTTATCGGTAATGTAATGTTAGACAGAACAGCCCATCCCATGAAAGGGGGGAGGCTGCAGTAATGTTTGTAACCTGTAAAGTTTATACCCTGAAAATTAAAATAAACAATTTAAAAAAAAAAAAAAAGCCCCTTGCTACGCACGCCACGCTATTTATTCTCCCTCTGGGGGTGTCGTGGACACCCCAAAAGGGAGAATAGTTGTCAGTATGCTGGCTGTCGGGATCCCGACAGCCGGCATATCAAATGCCTCCCCAGAAACAGGATGAAAGCACCATGTTTCCAGAGATATGTGCATACAAACAACAGAAACCACAAGCAATCACTGGCAAGGACTAGAGTCTACTGCAGAAAAAGCTGGTGAGAGATAGAAAAGAGAAGCACAAACGAAGGCTGCACACTGACCTTCCCATCTCTTGATCAGTCCCCATGCACAGTCTAATTGATGGAGATTGTCTGGCAAAACTCTAGCTTATAGGCTACCGCTGTCAATGCCATCTTAGAATGCATTAGCCACAGGGCCAAAGCTCCAAAAAGCGAAACTCTTTGCAGCCTAAAAAATTTGTCCAGGCTCCGGTCACCATATTTGCCAATGGGGACTGCAGCCTGAACCAGTTTATAAAGTTCCATGTCTCTGGTATGTCCCAAGTTAGGCAATACTTAAATAGTCCATAAAATTGGCTAAACCATGTGGAAACAGCATTTTCCACCTGGTTTTAGGCTTAATAAGCAATCTTCAGTATGTGAGAAGTAGGAATGTTATAATTTCTCTTCAACAATGGTTGTCAGATTTCATGTTAGCGTGTGTTGAATATTAAAACACAATCACAGACATAAGTTAGGTGAATCTTGTAGCAGTGTAAACAATCCTTCTAGTATAATATTCTATTAGAATATACATGCTGCAGTGATATTTTTATTACAGTATATTAGGTAATCTACACTGTAAATTTTTATATCATAAGCTATATTGTATTCAATTGTATTTCAACTTTGAAATAGTTGGTAAACTCCTATCTCAGTGTTTGTTTTAGTTGAGTTTTATGGCATGCTCTGTAACTGTGGGTGTGGTGTTAGGCCTGGAATGCAATTATCAGACACCCATAGATACTTACCATTCATAAGGAAAGATGCTTTGCTGAACAGAGTTGTCTTAGAAGAGTTGTTTTAAAAGGGTTAAGAAAATATTACAAAATAGACTTACCCAGGACTTAAATAGCATGAAAACAGATGGAAACATCCCTCCAATGTTGCAACAAATCAACCACCCTTCCTTTTATCATCAATCATAATCATCTGTGCATTTAAGCCTATACTATAATCCTCATGACCTCTAAGAACAGAATGCAACCAATTTTGTATAAAACCAGTTACATTGTGATTTGCATGGTACTATACATACCTGTTCGTCATTTTGCCCAGTCATGCTCACTTGCATACAGCGGAACAACACCAGTAAATAGGCACCTGGACTTTTAACTCTAACAAGTGAAACCCTACACTCTCAGCCAAGATAACTGGTTTAATCTTAAACTATGTACCACAAATTGATTTTCTGCATTGCTCTTCATGGAGTATTCATAAAGTCCATTACATCATTCAGTCTCCCAGCAACTCACCCCTCTGTACATGTTGCCCCCTCAATTATTCACTCCCCTCTTATTAACACTCATGAGCATTTATTTCCCTATATTCATTGACAATAACATCCACAACCTCTCACCATAAAAAAACTTTCACAAACCTCTGACACCCACATTTATCTCTCTCTCTTCCGCTTCTGAAAGCTGGTGACATTTGACTAAATCCAGGACCTAACCACTTGCATCGCTCACATTCACCTGATTCACAGCAACATAGAAATCTAGCTAACTCCATAAATATCATATGTCTTCAGTCACCCTCCAGATCACTAAAATGTGCCTTATGGAATACACGTTCTGTTTGTAACAAATTAACATCCATCCATGACCTCTTCATATCTAACAACTTCAATCTGCTAGCTATAACAGAAACCTGGCTCACATAATCAGACACAGCCTCCCCTGCAGCACTGACACATGGGGGTCTCCACTTTACACACACCTCCAGGCCTGGTAACCATAAAGGATGAGTTGGACTATTACTTTCCCAATCTTTCGCATATACTATTCTACCACAGGTTCCATCACTTAAATTTACATAATTTGAAGTACATTCCAACAGGGTTTACTCTCCTTTCTCTCTGTGTGTTGCAGCTATCTATCGCCCACCTGGGCATCCCAACCAATTTCTGGAAGATTTTTCTGCCTTGCTCCCTCACTTCCTATCCTTTGACATCTCCACCATTATCATGGGTGATTTCAATATTGCTATTGATTGTCCAATATCTGCTGCTCATGACTCCAACTACTCTCACTAACCTCCTCTCTCAGCCTCTCCTAATGGACTGACTCCTCTACTCATCAGGAGGGCCACTACCTTGATCTAGTATTCACCAGACTATGCTCCATTTCTGAACTCACTAACATCCCTTTCCCCCTCTCATATCACAACCTCATCACCTGCATGCTCTCCTCCTCATACTCTGTGTTGCTGAAGTCCTCCAATACTCCTCAAACCCCCAGAAATATTAATACAATTAATCTTCAAGAACTTTCCACCTCACTCCAACAACTGCTTTCACCTATTTCTGCATTCACCTCTCCTGAGATGTCTGTATCACACCTGAACCAGAATCTAGAACTAGCCCTTGATGAAGTGGCTCCAGCTACCCATCACACTCCACGTAGGACTATATGTCAACCATGGCACTCTAAATTAACAAGACATCTACAAAAACTCACAACTAAACTTGAACGTCAGTGGCATAAATCTTGTATTTCAAGTGACTTCCTCACATATAAGACTGTCTACCACTCTTATAGAAATGCCCTGGACACTGCCAAACAAACATATTTCCAAACTCTTATCTCTGCTCAAGCCTCTAACCCCAAACGACTCTTTAATACATTTAAATCACTTCCGAATCCTCCCTCACCTACCCCACCAGCCACTATCAAGGCACAAGATCTTCCTTCCTACTTCAAGGAGAAGATTGATAAGATCTGAGATGAAATGGTATGCTCTTCGGCAGCCAGTGACCTGCTCAGTTCTTTACCTGAACCCTCTGGCACTCTTTCTTCATTTGATCCCGCAAATGAAGATGAAGTATCATCACTCTTCTCATCCTTCTTCTCTACTCTTGATCCTTTACCCTCACAAATAAATAAAGTTCTGTCTCCTGTGCTTATCCCTACCTTAACTAACATCTGTAATCTCTCTCTCTCTCTACTGGTATTTTTCCTTCACTGTTCAAGCATGCAGTGATTACTCCCATTTTGAAAAAACGAAATTCTGACCCTAACTCTCTCTCAAACTACCGCCCTATCTCTCAGCTCCCTTGTCTCTCTAAGCTACTTGAGAAACTTGTCTACACTCAACTCACATACTTTCTTAACTCACACAATTTATCAGACCCACTTCAGTCAGGCTTCCATTCCCAACACTCCACAGAGACAGCACTGACTAAAGTGGTTAATGATTGGGTCACTACGAAGTCTAAAGGCCATTACTCACTATTTATTCTTCTAGATCTATCTGCTGCCTTTGACACTGTTGACCACTTTCTTCTCATACAAACACTACAATCCCTAGGTAGATTAAAGACACAGCCCTTTTTTGGTTCCTATCCTACTTATCTAATCACTCTTTCAGTGTTTGCTTCTTTTCGCTACCTCTTTCGGTTGGAGTACCGCAAAGCTCAGTCTTGGGTCCTCTACTTTTCTCTATCTATACCTCATATCTTGGTAAATCCGCTCTTTTGGATTTCAGTATCATCTGTATGCAGATGATACTCAAATCTACCTATCCTCCCCTGATTTGTCCCTATCTGTATTGGGCCGTGTCACTGAATGCTTTTCTGCCATTTCATCTTGGATGACATTTCGCCACCTCAAACTTAATATTACAAAAACAGGGTTAATTATATTTCCACCGGCCTATAGTAGGTACAGTACCAATCTGATATCTCTATCACTGTTGAAAACTCGACAATCTACCCTACCCCACAAGCTCGCTGCCTAGGTGTCATCCTTGACTCTGATCTGTCCTTTGTTCCCCACATTCAATCTGTCTCAAAATCATGTTACATGCATCTAAAAACATATCTAAAATTCGACCATACCTTACACAAGACACTGCTAAACCTCTAATCCATGCTCTCATTATCTCCCGCATTGATTATTGCAATAGTCTCTTAACTGGTCTTCCCAAAACGAGACTCTCACCACTACAATCCATTGTGAATGCAGCTGCGAGGCTAATCTTCCTCGTTAGATGCTCATCGTCTGCAGATCCACTCTGTCAATATAAAATACTTTTACTCACACACAAGGCCATTAACCAAACTACACCAATGTACATCACTTCCAACCCGACCTCTTCGCTCTTCACAAGATCTGCGTCTCTCATCCACACTCATTACTCGCTCCCACTCACGATTGCAGGACTTTCTTCGGACTGCACCCACTCTGTGGAATGCCCTACCACACACAATAAGACTCTCCTCTAGTCTCCAAACCTTCAAACGTTCCCTGAAAACTCACCTCTTCATGCAAGCGTATCAAATTTCAGAACAGCACACATAACTTTCATAAACCTTCCTATCAAATTGCATCCACTCTGCACAGTCCACACATATCCTCACATGTCTTCTCATTCTTCACTTTCCCTTCTTCTCGACCTCGGTTCATCATTGCTGTATGACCATATCATACAGACCACCAACCAAGATCCTTTGCGATCTGGAGGACTACTATGCAATAGCTAGCACCTATCCTTGTATCTATGACTATTTCCCTATAGATTATAAGCTTGCGAGCAGGGCCTTCCTACCTCTAAGACTGTTTGTTATTACCCAGTTTTGTTATATCATTGTTATTTCCAATTGTAAAGTGCAATGGAATTTGCTGCGCTATATAAGAAACTGTTAATAAATAAATAAAATAAATATACTTACTGTAATAGTACTTAAATTGTCCTGCTGGCTACTGCGCCTGTCTGTTGTTTTGTAAGCTTTCTTACCTCTTTTCTGTATAAATAAAAGTATTATCATTCTTATTATAATTATTATTATTATTATTATTATTATTTTATCTGCACTTGTTAGATAGGATGGGGCAATAATTTTATTTTTTAGGACTTTTGCAAATGGATCTCTGAGAGTGATCCAATAAAATAAAAGCACACAATTCAGAGTAATAGATGATGTACAATACTTTTCAATATATAACCCATCTCAGTAAGAACCCAATGTTCTGGCCAATTCACACACATTTACCCTGGCAATGTCGCAATAAGTTCCACAAAACACGTCATTAACATCTACAGTAAGATAACTTATCACAAGTTTCCACAATATTATCTTATGGGAAGGAATAAAGAAAGCAGACAGTTATGTACCAGGTGGAATGAGTCACGTTGGAAGGTCATTCTCTTGTTATATTTACTAACGTCTGTACTTGTTAATTAGCCACAGAGACTTATTGGTGTTTATCGAAAAAGTAATTCTGCCTGTGACTGTGGGACTGGGAGGCGTATAATACTTATGTGTTACTCAGGGATGGCGAAGCATCTCCTGCCTGAGGCAGCACTTCAAAGGGGATGCGTTTAATATACCGGGTGTTGGAATTCTGGCGTTCAGGATACCAACGCCGGAATCCCAACAGGCAGGGAAATGTCGGCGGTAGGAATCCCCACCAAAACCCGGTATTCCTACTCACCACCCAAAGGGAAATATGTCATGTGGCGAGCAAAGTGAGCTACCGGGTATTCCCTTCATCGTCTAATTTTTTACACAGAAAAATATTTATACTTGGATTGCACACTTTGTAAAAGGTAAACCTTGCTGAGACTTTTATAGTTTGCCACTAAAAATGTATATTCTTAATCATAACAGTAGTTTTGGACAGGTACTATATTAAAAAAGAAGGATTAGATATTACACTTCCTTTTTGTTGTGGGGTATAGTGAAAACCTAAAGCCTCTGCTGTTAAACATAACATGGTTATTCCAATCCCACCTATAGTACAACATATAACATTCTACAGTATACTGTAGCTTGTTTTTAGAGACTTTTTTTATTTTAAATATAAAATAGAAAATACATTTTTACAGGGCATTTTTCTGACAATGTGTTTCCCTTTTTTTGAACATGTGCAATGTTGAACTGTTTATTATCAAATAGAGACCTCTATCATTATTTATAACTTAATTTAAGTTTTAATTGTGTTTTGTTAACAGGAAATCTTTGGCTATAGAGTGAGTGCTCCCTGGATTATCCTGTGTGTGATTGGTTACTTTATATCAGGCGGGATTCTTCTACTGCTGTTCTATTGGAAGCCAGAGTGGAGCGTGTGGGCAAATTGTGTCCCATCTTCTTTGGAAAAAGCCAATGTCATTTTACTAAGATCAACGGTGAGTACTTTTCTACAACATTGGCCCTCATTCCGAGTTGTTCGCTCGTTCTTTTTCATCGCATCGCAGTGAAAATCCGCTTAGTACGCATGCGCAAAGTTCGCACTGCGACTGCGCCAAGTAACTTTACTATGAAGAAAGTATTTTTACTCACGGCTTTTTCTTCGCTCCGGCGATCGTAATGTGATTGACAGGAAATGGGTGTTACTGGGCGGAAACACGGCGTTTTAGGGGCGTGTGGCTGAAAACGCTACCGTTTCCGGAAAAAACGCAGGAGTGGCCGGAGAAACGGTGGGAGTGCCTGGGCGAACGCTGGGTGTGTTTGTGACGTCAACCAGGAACGACAAGCACTGAACTGATCGCACAGGCAGAGTAAGTCTGGAGCTACTCTGAAACTGCTAAGTAGTTAGTAATCGCAATATTGCGAATACATCGGTCGCAATTTTAAGAAGCTAAGATTCACTCCCAGTAGGCGGCGGCTTAGCGTGTGTAACTCTGCTAAATTCGCCTTGCGACCGATCAACTCGGAATGAGGGCCATTGTTCCTAAAACAATCTCTTTATTAAGGACATTGTATTAGAGTAGATTGAAGTATATTTTGCAAATGTATTAAAATCCCAAATGAACTGTCAATTGCTCCGCAAATGCAGAGGCATAGTGTGGACACATGACACCCGGAGCAGGGTCATGTCGTGGCGCCCCCCACATATATATATATATATATATATATATATATATATATACTGTATTTATATTCACACGCGTACGTACGTACGTACGTACGTACGTACGTACGTACGTACATAAACACACACATATACAGATATGTACAGAGACATATACACATAAACAAACACATATACACATAAACACATCCATATACACAGACATACACATATACACACAGACATACATAAACATGCACATATACTCACACATACTGTATACAAGGCAATATACACATAAACACACATACACACAGACATACATAAGAACACACATATACCCACATATATACAGAGCATACAAGTATACACATAAATGCATACATATGCACACAGACATATACACACATATAAATACATTTACACACACAAACACACACATACATATACACATACATACACACACACACAGTATACAAAGACATGAACACACAGTATACACACACATATATACACAGTATAAACACATCAATTCTCACCAAGAAGAGGGCAGCAGCTCCTTGTTCTAGCATGGAGGGGCTGACCTTCTATGTGATTGACAGGCTGAGCCTCCGTGGTTAGGAGATAATGACTGAGGAAACGGAAAGGGTGGCCACCACACTGCCTGCATGTTCCATATCACTGAATGCAGATACAGTACCTGACAGCCAAGAAGGTTCTTCTGACAAGCCTCCAAACATCCCCTCTTCCCTAACGACAAACCACACTGCACTGCACTTGACTCTCTTCATTGCAGTCAGTGACATAAAACATGCAGGCACGCTGGCGTTTCTATAATGGATGCAGTGTGTGCAGTGCACACGGGCCCCTGAGTCCAGAGGGGGCCCCCACCGCACACACTGCACCCATTTGTAAAATACTTACCCCTCCGAAGTCCAGCACCGGCATCCGCAGCGCCGCTAGAACACAGTGAATATGGCCCAGCGGCCATTTTCACGGTGTTCTGCGCATGCACAGTAGAGAGATCTCAGGGAAAATGGCTGCTGTGCCATTTTCACGGAGATCTGCGCATGCGCAGTAGAGTCTGAGCCCTCTAGTGCTCAGACTCTACGGCGCTCTGGGCAGAGAGGAGGGGGCCCGACGGAGGAGGCTGAATGCGGGCCTCCTCCTCTCTTAAAACGCCCCTGTGCAGGCAGTGTGGTGGCCACCCCTTCCCTCTCATCTAGTCATCTCCTCCTAACCTGAGTCCCAGCTCTGTTACAGAGAGGTGGTGGCTTCTGTCCCCAGTGGCGCCTGGAGCGCAAGTTCCACTCGTTCCACCCTCGCTACGCCCCTGTGCAAATGTATTATTGTTCTGTGAAAACAAAGTTGCAATGTAGCTAAATTAATCACTTACAGTACGCGCTGATTAAAAACTATTTGCAGAGCATATTTTGCTAGATTTTTCTCCGCATTGCTACAGAAACAAAGTTACACAAGTTTGGGCGATGCAGAATGTCTATTTCCACTTACTTTTCTGCCTTCTCCTGTAGGATGAAAGAAAGAAATACACCAGGAAGAGAGTGCGTTGGATTACGCTGAGTGCATTTAAAGACTCTCTTTTGAGTGGATCACATTGTCCTGTAATTGCTGATGAAAACTCAATTGTGAATAGAGCCATAAGAAGGCCAGATCTCAAAGTAAGTAATTCACTTATTCTGCAGGAAAGATGGATTTCAGAACTGTGTCACAAAAATAAGATTGAAAAAATGTAAAATAAGTAAAACATAGTCAATTTACAAAAGTTATTTTGTACACTGTGGGGTAAATTCAATTAAAGTTGGATCCATTTCGACATGCATTTGTCAGAATGGATCCGACAAGGGCTATTCAATGAACAGTCGGATTTGGCCGTTCCTGACCATCTCAATCCGACTTTAAAAAAAGTTGGATTGAGATGAGGGAGCTGAGAGGAGGAGACGGGGGAGAGCAGCGGGGAGATGGGGGAGAGCAGTGGGGAGATGGGGGAGAGCAGTGGGGAGACGAGGGAGAGCAGTGGGGAGATGGGGGAGAGCAGCGGGGAGATGGGGGAGAGCAGTGGGGAGATGAGGGAGAGCAGTGGGGAGATGGGGGAGAGCAGTGGGGAGATGGGGGAGAGCAGTGGGGAGACGAGGGAGAGCAGTGGGGAGATGGGGGAGAGCAGCGGGGAGATGGGGGAGAGCAGTGGGGAGATGGGGGAGAGCAGTGGGGAGATGAGGGAGAGCAGTGGGGAGATGGGGGAGAGCAGTGGGGAGATGGGGGAGAGCAGCGGGGAGATGGGGGAGAGCAGCGGGGAGACGGGGGAGAGCAGTGGGGAGACGGGGGAGAGCAGCTGGGAGATGGGGGAGAGCAGCGGGGAGATTGGGGAGAGCAGCAAGGAGACTG
Source organism: Pseudophryne corroboree (assembly GCF_028390025.1). Classification (NCBI taxonomy): domain Eukaryota; kingdom Metazoa; phylum Chordata; class Amphibia; order Anura; family Myobatrachidae; genus Pseudophryne; species Pseudophryne corroboree. The sequence goes on along the minus strand of NC_086447.1, from coordinate 328,884,833 downwards.
GGGAGAGCAGCGGGGAGATGGGGGAGAGCAGCGGGGAGACGGGGGAGAGCAGCGGGGAGACGGGGGAGAGAAGCGGGGAGATGGGGGAGAGCAGCGGGGAGATGGGGGAGAGCAGCGGGGAGATGGGGGAGAGCAGCGAGGAGACTGGGGAGAGCAGTGGGGAGATGGGGGAGAGCAGCGAGGAGACTGGGGAGAGCAGCGGGGAGATGGGGGAGAGCAGCGGGGAGACGGGGGAGAGCAGTGGGGAGACGGGGGAGAGAAGCGGGGAGATGGGGGAGAGCAGCGGGGAGATGGGGGAGAGCAGCGAGGAGACTGGGGAGAGCAGCAGGGAGACTGGGGATGGCAGCGGGGAGATGGGGGAGAGCAGTGGGGCGACGAGGGAGAGCAGTGGGGAGATGGGGAGAGCAGCAGGGAGACGGGGGAGAGCAGTGGGGAGACGAGGGAGAGCAGTTGGGAGATGGGGGAGAGCAGCGGGGAGATGGGGGAGAGCAGCAGGGGGGGGTGGGGGAGAGCAGCGGGGAGATGAGGGAGAGCAGCGGGGAGACGGGGGAGAGTAGCGTGAGATGGGGGAGAGCAGTGGGGAGACGAGGGAGAGCAGTGGGAAGATGGGGAGAGCAGCAGGGAGACGGGGGAGAGCAGTGGGGAGACGAGGGAGAGCAGTGGGGAGATGGGGGAGAGCAGCGGGAAGACGGGGGAGAGCAGAAGGGGGGGTGGGGGAGAGCAGCGGGGAGATGAGGGAGAGCAGCGGGGAGACGGGGGAGAGCAGCGGGAGATGGCGGAGAGCAGCGGGGAGACGGGGGAGAGCAGCGGGAAGATGGAGGAGAGCAGTGGGGAGACAGGGGAGAGCAGCAGCAACAGCAGCGTAGCAGGAGGATAAGGTAATTCAGACCTGAAAAAACGCACAGCAGCGATCAGGTCTGAATTACCCCTTAAATTCAAAACAAATTGTGCTAAAGTGCAAAAAAGAAGAACATATATTTTATACTCATTCTGAAGGAAAATCCTTTTTACAGGTGAAATTCATAAGGGTACAGAAAATTCGATATGTCTGGGACACTTCTAAAAAAAAATTTGAGAAAATTGGGTAAGTGCAAACCTTAGTGCAGGCCTGTCACCTGTGACTGTGAAATATGAGGCTACTGTAAATCTGGCCATACTTTATTTCTACCATAGCCCTGAAATTTGATATACTGTAAACGTAATAATATGAAGCACTATGCACAAGATATGCAATCTTAAGTGTTAAGGTGCATACACACTTGCCGAGAAAGTAAATGACGTCGCTCATTTTCACCCTTCCTGAGCGATGTCATTTACTTTCTTGGAAAGTGTGTATGCCACCGCCGGCGAGCGATGCGCACCCCCAGCGGGTAGTTAACGACCCTCGCTATTGGCCATGCATGCAGCTAAATTTGGACTGTTGTCCAAGAGCTGCCTGCACAGCCCAGCCACGGCATGACATCACTGAGCAATATGGTCATTATATCACTCAGTGTGTATGCACAGCCGCCATCCGCCCAGCCCGGGAGGGGGGAACACTAGGCGAGGTGGCTCATAGAGCACATCGCTTAGTGTGTACCCACCTTTAGTCTAATACTATTGCTGTCAACAGTGTGGGTCTCTACAGTAGTTTAAAGTAAGATTAATGTATTTTTCCCCCAAAATATTTTGCATTCTTCTTAGTAGATTTAAAAAATTTGGAGGTGTGATACACAGAATAGTAGAACATTAATTGCATATAAATCTATTTAAGTAGACAGTGTGACTCAAAAAATATTGATTCTATTTACATGCAATCATTTCTGGAATTCTAGAACCCTGGAAGAAGAACATTCTTGCCATAGCATACATACAAAATATGGACTTGGTCTGAACAAAGAGGAACAAGATATCAGGTAAGCAGTACTTCAACTTTTTGTTTTCAACATAACAACACCACTACTGTATGTCTTTTTTAGGGTTTTGGAACTAAATGATGAAACACAATGATCACTTCACAATAGATTCCAAGCAATGTGTTTACTGGCTTATCACATTTTGAGTTCCAAGAAAAAGCATAATTACTTTGAGTCAGGTGTACAGCATCTCTAGACACAGCCAACTCTAAAACAGTAGCATTGGTGCCAGACATATGCCAGTACTACGTGTATCACCATAAAAGTATAGAGGTGTGGCTTGATAGTAGTAATGCCATGACAGTATGGCATATATGCAAAAGCCTGAATGTTGTAGGTAGGCACCCAAGAGGTTTTGATGATTTATCCACTATATTTAAAATAGCAATCATTTGAAAGGCAAAACCCATCAGTTTTAAATCTAGCAGCTAATTCCCCCCCCCCCCTTTGTAGGCTGGCCACACCCCTAAGTATGGGCCCGTAACACTGCATTCCCCCGATGGGCCCTTCATGCCCCAGTCCGACACTGGCTGACTCTATTCCAAAGGGCACTAGGTGTCCTTGCTTAGCTTTTCACTCTCCTTAGGGCTCCTCCTTTGAGGTAAAAAGGTAAAAAAAATTTGCATAACACTTTAGGTCACTGGGAGAGCTATTGGTATCCTTTACACAGCAGATAACATACCTCCCAACTGTCCCAATTGTCTCAGGACAGTCCAGTTATTTGGGACTGTCCTGCTGTCCCACTCATGGGCTGCAGTGTCCCGCGGTGGGGGCAGTTGGGAGGCTCCCTGTCACTCATTCAGTGGCTGTTGCAGCAGTGAATACACGCTGTGCACATGCACACAGCATCTTTTCACGGGAGGCAGAGAGGCTGGGGGCATGTCCAGCAGCTCACAGAGTGCTGGGTATGCCACTATAGTGACAAAAATGGGGACATGGCTCCCGATCACAGGCATTGCCGTAAAGCCATGTCCCCATGAGCACGCCCTTGGTGCGCAGGATAGTGACAGGGTTCTAACTTGGACCCTGACAATGTTGGGAGGTATGAGATAAGCAGTTGCTGACTATCAAATTTTCTTTTAATGCATTTAAGAGTCAAAATATCTATGTCTCTTTTCCTCCTATTGCTCTGTAAGAGGTTCGGCAATGTTTAGTTCAAGTGACAGGTTAACCTCTGATAATTAAGACACTGTGCTCTCCTGACTGGAAATAGGTTGGTTAAGTACTACCAGTGTGTTTGACTGCAGTCTACAAACATTGCAGACACCCTGTGACTCCATCATCATCTCACCTTTGCATAGGTGAACAACAGAGAGGCTCCTTCTGAGCTGCCCGTGGGAGTCCCGTCGTGCCGCTATTGGTGAGAGCCCGCTGGCATTGGGCCGCACAGGTAACAGCTTAGCCGCCCGGGAAGTACCAGCATCAGCCGCCAGTGTGCAGGGCTGCATTCCATCTTGGCCCAGCGGCTCAGTGCGGACCCTGCTCTCCCGTCCCCATGCAGGGGCATAGCGGCTGACCGAGACGACATCACTCCGGGCTCTCTCTGCTGCCATCATCACAGTGGGTAATTGTGTATCTGCACAGTTTATTTCTATATCACTCGGACATTGTTTATTCATTTAAGATTCCACATCATTTAAAGATCATTGAAACTGTCACGTGCTGCTATAGATGTAAGACTTTTCTTGGGACTTTGTTTTCACGGATTAAGTGAGTTTCATTTTTCTGTATACAGATCTGCAGTTTATTTTTTAGTTCACCATCAATGTTACAAATTCTTTTTTAACCATTTGTAGTTCGCATCAAACAGCAATTGGCATTCTTTGCATAGAAAGTACCTTTTAATTAATTAATTATCAAAGCTCAGGGGTATTCTATTTGAGCAGATTATTATGTCATATTGAATTGTTTTTATCATACTCCCGGGAGAATTGTTGTAAATACTTTTATTACAATAAATATTCATATTTTTTTGATTGTCAAGCGCAACCTGGTTTTTGTTGTTCACATTGTATTTCCTAGGGATTGGCTTTTCCCTTTTCCAGCTGCTGCTGACAATCGTTTACACCACCATTCACCGAGCGCTCAGCCTATTTGTTCTGTGGTTAAGTACTTACTGTATATCTGAACTCTCTCTATATAAAAGGCAAATACCACTGACTCATCACAAAATCTCATGAACCATAAGGCTGCACTTCCTTACCAGTGACAGTTTTAGAGCAGTCCATTATTTAAATAGGTGAGCTACACTCACTGATGTTTGACAGTGTTTAGGGGTGGCAGTTGCTGTAGCTCCACTATTTGAATAATGGAGTGCTCTGCAACAGCCACTGCAAGGAAGTCCAGGAACAGAGCATTGTGTCCTCCCCCCTCCGTAACCTGGTATCACTGGCACCATGCATTCATTATAGCCCCAGCTGGGTGGGCTGTCTTAACTCTCCTTTGAGAGGGGAAAATTATTTCACCCCTTTTAACCCCTTTATAGGTGGAATTTTGAAAAATCTCTTCTTAGTGGGTGCCTAGCAGTGATGTGTGGTGGGGTGAGGCAGAGCCTTTCCTGTCATACTAACATTTGTTCCAGAGTTTTGACTGTATAAAGTATATGAAAAATACAAAGCATATGTTAAAAATATCTTCTTTGTATTATTTTAATCATTTTTATAGTGAAATCTCTGGAGTAAAAAGCCTATTGCACGTTAGGCAGTGCCTCACCTACTTATCTTTTCCACCCATCTCTGATCAAAATCCACCAAATTTCCAGGAATTTGTACTGCTGAACCTTTGTATAATACTCACATAAACCTATATATTGTAAGCTTGCGAGCAGGACCTTCCTACCTCCATGACTTATGTTATATCATTGTTATTTCCAATTGTACAGCACAACGGAATTTGCTGCGCTATATAAGAAACTGTTAATAAATAAATAAATAAATAAATAAATAAACCTTTTGGCTCATATATTGTTTGTACATCTGGCTCTGATACTAACCAGTGCCTCCTGAGAAATTTACCTCACCGCACATCACTGGTGCCTACAGTACATCGCAAAAGCAAGCTATTGTCCAAATTTCAAGTTCCTAGTCCTTATGGTACAGGAGATTTTGTGATGAGTCAGTGGTATTTGCCTTAGAGATGAGCGCCGGAAATTTTTTCGGGTTTTGTGTTTTGGTTTTGGGTTCGGTTCCGCGGCCGTGTTTTGGGTTCGACCGCGTTTTGGCAAAACCTCACCGAATTTTTTTTGTCGGATTCGGGTGTGTTTTGGATTCGGGTGTTTTTTTCAAAAAACACTAAAAAACAGCTTAAATCATAGAATTTGGGGGTCATTTTGATCCCAAAGTATTATTAACCTCAAAAACCATAATTTACACTCATTTTCAGTCTATTCTGAATACCTCACACCTCACAATATTATTTTTAGTCCTAAAATTTGCACCTAGGTCGCTGGATGACTAAGCTAAGCGACCCTAGTGGCCGACACAAACACCGGGCCCATCTAGGAGTGTCACTGCAGTGTCACGCAGGATGTCCCTTCCAAAAAACCCTCCCCAAACAGCACATGACGCAAAGAAAAAAAGAGGCGCAATGAGGTAGCTGTGTGAGTAAGATAAGCGACCCTAGTGGCCGACACAAACACCGGGCCCATCTAGGAGTGTCACTGCAGTGTCACGCAGGATGTCCCTTCCAAAAAACCCTCCCCAAACAGCACATGACGCAAAGAAAAAAAGAGGCGCAATGAGGTAGCTGTGTGAGTAAGATAAGCGACCCTAGTGGCCGACACAAACACCGGGCCCATCTAGGAGTGTCACTGCAGTGTCACGCAGGATGTCCCTTCCAAAAAACCCTCCCCAAACAGCACATGACGCAAAGAAAAAAAGAGGCGCAATGAGGTAGCTGTGTGAGTAAGATAAGCGACCCTAGTGGCCGACACAAACACCGGGCCCATCTAGGAGTGTCACTGCAATGTCACGCAGGATGTCCCTTCCAAAAAACCCTCCCCAAACAGCACATGACGCAAAGAAAAAAAGAGGCGCAATGAGGTAGCTGTGTGAGTAAGATAAGCGACCCTAGTGGCCGACACAAACTCCGGGCCCATCTAGGAGTGTCACTGCAGTGTCACGCAGGATGTCCCTTCCAAAAAACCCTCCCCAAATAGCACATGACGCAAAGAAAAAAAGAGGCGCAATGAGGTAGCTGTGTGAGTAAGATAAGCGACCCTAGTGGCCGACACAAACACCGGGCCCATCTAGGAGTGTCACTGCAGTGTCACGCAGGATGTCCCTTCCAAAAAACCCTCCCCAAACAGCACATGACGCAAAGAAAAAAAGAGGCGCAATGAGGTAGCTGTGTGAGTAAGATAAGCGACCCTAGTGGCCGACACAAACACCGGGCCCATCTAGGAGTGTCACTGCAGTGTCACGCAGGATGTCCCTTCCAAAAAACCCTCCCCAAACAGCACATGACGCAAAGAAAAAAAGAGGCGCAATGAGGTAGCTGTGTGAGTAAGATAAGCGACCCTAGTGGCCGACACAAACACCGGGCCCATCTAGGAGTGTCACTGCAGTGTCACGCAGGATGTCCCTTCCAAAAAACCCTCCCCAAACAGCACATGACGCAAAGAAAAAAAGAGGCGCAATGAGGTAGCTGTGTGAGTAAGATAAGCGACCCTAGTGGCCGACACAAACACCGGGCCCATCTAGGAGTGTCACTGCAGTGTCACGCAGGATGTCCCTTCCAAAAAACCCTCCCCAAACAGCACATGACGCAAAGAAAAAAATAGGCGCAATGAGGTAGCTGTGTGAGTAAGATAAGCGACCCTAGTGGCCGACACTAACACCGGGCTCATCTAGGAGTGTCACTGCAGTGTCACGCAGGATGTCCCTTCCAAAAAACCCTCCCCAAACAGCACATGACGCAAAGAAAAAAAGAGGCGCAATGAGGTAGCTGTGTGAGTAAGATAAGCGACCCTAGTGGCCGACACAAACACCGGGCCCATCTAGGAGTGGCACTGCAGTGTCACGCAGGATGTCCCTTCCAAAAAACCCTCCCCAAACAGCACATGACGCAAAGAAAAATTAAAGAAAAAAGAGGTGCAAGATGGAATTGTCCTTGGGCCCTCCCACCCACCCTTATGTTGTATAAACAGGACATGCACACTTTAACCAACCCATCATTTCAGTGACAGGGTCTGCCACACGACTGTGACTGAAATGACGGGTTGGTTTGGACCCCCACCAAAAAAGAAGCAATTAATCTCTCCTCGCACAAACTGGCTCTACAGAGGCAAGATGTCCACCTCATCATCATCCTCCGATATATCACCGTGTACATCCCCCTCCTCACAGATTATCAATTCGTCCCCACTGGAATCCACCATCTCAGCTCCCTGTGCACTTTGTGGAGGCAATTGCTGCTGGTCAATGTCTCCACGGAGGAATTGATTATAATTCATTTTAATGAACATCATCTTCTCCACATTTTCTGGATGTAACCTCGTACGCCGATTGCTGACAAGGTGAGCGGCGGCACTAAACACTCTTTCGGAGTACACACTTGTGGGAGGGCAACTTAGGTAGAATAAAGCCAGTTTGTGCAAGGGCCTCCAAATTGCCTCTTTTTCCTGCCAGTATAAGTACGGACTGTGTGACGTGCCTACTTGGATGCGGTCACTCATATAATCCTCCACCATTCTTTCAATGGTGAGAGAATCATATGCAGTGACAGTAGATGACATGTCCGTAATCGTTGTCAGGTCCTTCAGTCCGGACCAGATGTCAGCATCAGCAGTCGCTCCAGACTGCCCTCCATCACCGCCAGCGGGTGGGCTCGGAATTCTGAGCCTTTTCCTCGCACCCCCAGTTGCGGGAGAATGTGAAGGAGGAGATGTTGACAGGTCGCGTTCCGCTTGACTTGACAATTTTCTCACCAGCAGGTCTTTCAACCCCAGCAGACTTGTGTCTGCCGGAAAGAGAGATCCAAGGTAGGCTTTAAATCTAGGATCGAGCACGGTGGCCAAAATGTAGTGCTCTGATTTCAACAGATTGACCACCCGTGAATCCTTGTTAAGCGAATTAAGGGCTCCATCCACAAGTCCCACATGCCTAGCGGAATCGCTCCGTGTTAGCTCCTCCTTCAATGTCTCCAGCTTCTTCTGCAAAAGCCTGATGAGGGGAATGACCTGACTCAGGCTGGCAGTGTCTGAACTGACTTCACGTGTGGCAAGTTCAAAGGGCATCAGAACCTTGCACAACGTTGAAATCATTCTCCACTGCGCTTGAGACAGGTGCATTCCACCTCCTATATCGTGCTCAATTGTATAGGCTTGAATGGCCTTTTGCTGCTCCTCCAACCTCTGAAGCATATAGAGGGTTGAATTCCACCTCGTTACCACTTCTTGCTTCAGATGATGGCAGGGCAGGTTCAGTAGTTTTTGGTGGTGCTCCAGTCTTCTGTACGTGGTGCCTGTACGCCGAAAGTGTCCCGCAATTCTTCTGGCCACCGACAGCATCTCTTGCACGCCCCTGGCGTTTTTTAAAAAATTCTGCACCACCAAATTCAAGGTATGTGCAAAACATGGGACGTGCTGGAATTTGCCCATATTTAATGCACACACAATATTGCTGGCGTTGTCCGATGCCACAAATCCACAGGAGAGTCCAATTGGGGTAAGCCATTCCGCGATGATCTTCCTCAGTTGCCGTAAGAGGTTTTCAGCTGTGTGCGTATTCTGGAAAGCGGTGATACAAAGCGTAGCCTGCCTAGGAAAGAGTTGGCGTTTGCGAGATGCTGCTACTGGTGCCGCCGCTGCTGTTCTTGCGGCGGGAGTCCATACATCTACCCAGTGGGCTGTCACAGTCATATAGTCCTGACCCTGCCCTGCTCCACTTGTCCACATGTCCGTGGTTAAGTGGACATTGGGTACAACTGCATTTTTTAGGACACTGGTGAGTCTTTTTCTGAGGTCCGTGTACATTCTCGGTATCGCCTGCCTAGAGAAGTGGAACCTAGATGGTATTTGGTAACGGGGGCACACTGCCTCAATAAATTGTCTAGTTCCCTGTGAACTAACGGCGGATACCGGACGCACGTCTAACACCAACATAGTTGTCAAGGCCTCAGTTATCCGCTTTGCAGCAGGATGACTGCTGTGATATTTGATCTTCCTCGCAAAGGACTGTTGGACAGTCAATTGCTTACTGGAAGTAGTACAAGTGGGCTTACGACTTCCCCTCTGGGATGACCATCGACTCCCAGCAGCAACAACAGCAGCGCCAGCAGCAGTAGGCGTTACACGCAAGGATGCATCGGAGGAATCCCAGGCAGGAGAGGACTCGTCAGAATTGCCAGTGACATGGCCTGCAGGACTATTGGCATTCCTGGGGAAGGAGGAAATTGACACTGAGGGAGTTGGTGGGGTGGTTTGCGTGAGCTTGGTTACAAGAGGAAGGGATTTACTGGTCAGTGGACTGCTTCCGCTGTCGCCCAAAGTTTTTGAACTTGTCACTGACTTAATATGAATGCGCTGCAGGTGACGTATAAGGGAGGATGTTCCGAGGTGGTTAACGTCCTTACCCCTACTTATTACAGCTTGACAAAGGCAACACACGGCTTGACACATGTTGTCCGCTTTTCTGTTGAAATACCTCCACACTGAAGAGCTGATTTTTTTGGTATTTTCACCAGGCATGTCAACGGCCATATTCCTCCCACGGACAACAGGTGTCTCCCCGGGTGCCTGACTTAAACAAACCACCTCACCATCAGAATCCTCCTGGTCAATTTCCTCCCCAGCGCCAGCAACACCCATATCCTCCTCATCCTGGTGTACTTCAACACTGACATCTTCAATCTGACTATCAGGAACTGGACTGCGGGTGCTCCTTCCAGCACTTGCAGGGGGCGTGCAAATGGTGGAAGGCGCATGCTCTTCACGTCCAGTGTTGGGAAGGTCAGGCATCGCAACCGACACAATTGGACTCTCCTTGTGGATTTGGGATTTCGAAGAACGCACAGTTCTTTGCGGTGCTTTTGCCAGCTTGAGTCTTTTCAGTTTTCTAGCGGGAGGCTGAGTGCTTCCATCCTCATGTGAAGCTGAACCACTAGCCATGAACATAGGCCAGGGCCTCAGCCGTTCCTTGCCACTCCGTGTGGTAAATGGCATATTGGCAAGTTTACGCTTCTCCTCCGACAATTTTATTTTAGGTTTTGGAGTCCTTTTTTTACTGATATTTGGTGTTTTGGATTTGACATGCTCTGTACTATGACATTGGGCATCGGCCTTGGCAGACGACGTTGCTGGCATTTCATCGTCTCGGCCATGACTAGTGGCAGCAGCTTCAGCACGAGGTGGAAGTGGATCTTGATCTTTCCCTAATTTTGGAACCTCAACATTTTTGTTCTCCATATTTTAATAGGCACAACTAAAAGGCACCTCAGGTAAACAATGGAGATGGATGGATACTAGTATACTTATGGATGGACTGCCGAGTGCCGACACAGAGGTAGCTACAGCCGTGGACTAACGTACTGTGTCTGCTGCTAATATAGACTGGATGATTGATAATGAGATGAAATCAATATATATATATGTATGTATATATAATATCACTAGTACTGCAGCCGGACAGGTAGATAATATATTTATTAGGTAATGATGACTGATGACGGACCTGCTGGACACTGTCAGCTCAGCAGCACCGCAGACTGCTACAGTAAGCTACTATACTATAGTAGTATGTACAAAGAAGAAAGAAAGAAAAAAAACCACGGGTAGGTGGTATACAATTATGGATGGACTGCCGAGTGCCGACACAGAGGTAGCTACAGCCGTGGACTAACGTATGGTGTCTGCTGCTAATATAGACTGGATGATTGATAATGAGATGAAATCAATATATATATGTATGTATATATAATATCACTAGTACTGCAGCCGGACAGGTAGATAATATATTTATTAGGTAATGATGACTGATGACGGACCTGCTGGACACTGTCAGCTCAGCAGCACCGCAGACTGCTACAGTAAGCTACTATACTATAGTAGTATGTACAAAGAAGAAAGAAAAAAAAAACATGGGTAGGTGGTATACAATTATGGATGGACTGCTGAGTGCCGACACAGAGGTAGCTACAGCCGTGGACTAACGTACTGTGTCTGCTGCTAATATAGACTGGATGATTGATAATGAGATGAAATCAATATATATATGTATGTATATATAATATCACTAGTACTGCAGCCGGACAGGTAGATAATATATTTATTAGGTAATGATGACTGATGACGGACCTCCTGGACACTGTCAGCTCAGCAGCACCGCAGACTGCTACAGTAAGCTACTATACTCTATAGTAGTATGTACAAAGAAGAAAGAAAAGAAAAAAACCACGGGTAGGTGGTATACAATTATGGATGGACTGCCGAGTGCCGACACAGAGGTAGCTACAGCCGTGGACTAACGTACTGTGTCTGCTGCTAATATAGACTGGATGATTGATAATGAGATGAAATCAATATATATATGTATATATATATAATATCACTAGTACTGCAGCCGGACAGGTAGATAATATATTTATTAGGTAATGATGACTGATGACGGACCTGCTGGACACTGTCAGCTCAGCAGCACCGCAGACTGCTACAGTAAGCTACTATACTATAGTAGTATGTACAAAGAAGAAAGAAAAAAAAAAACCACGGGTAGGTGGTATACAATTATGGATGGACTGCTGAGTGCCGACACAGAGGTAGCTACAGCCGTGGACTAACGTACTGTGTCTGCTGCTAATATAGACTGGATGATTGATAATGAGATGAAATCAATATATATATGTATGTATATATAATATCACTAGTACTGCAGCCGGACAGGTAGATAATATATTTATTAGGTAATGATGACTGATGACGGACCTGCTGGACACTGTCAGCTCAGCAGCACCGCAGACTGCTACAGTAAGCTACTATACTCTATAGTAGTATGTACAAAGAAGAAAGAAAAAAAAAAAACACGGGTAGGTGGTATACAATTATGGATGGACTGCCGAGTGCCGACACAGAGGTAGCTACAGCCGTGAACTAACGTACTGTGTCTGCTGCTAATATAGAGTCTAGACTGGATGATAAATTATTGATAATGAGATGAAATCAATATAATATCACTAGTACTGCAGCCGGACAGGTACTATATATATTTATTATGTAATGACTGATGACGGACCTGCTGGACACTGTCAGGTCAGCACAGCACCGCAGACTGCTACAGTAAGCTACTATAGTAGTATGTATAAAGAAGAATGAAAAAAAAAAAACCACGGGTAGGTGGTATACAATATTATATATATATATATTATATACAATTATATATATATATATATATATATATATATATATTAAACCGGTGGTGATTAATTATTAAACTGGTGGTCACTTCAGGACAGGTCACGTTGCAGCTTGCAACTAGTACTCCGAGGCCTAAGCAGACAATCACAAAATATATTATTATACTGGTGGTCAGTGTGGTCACAACAATGGCAGTGTGGCACTGACTCTGGCAGCAAAAGTGTGCACTGTACGTTATATGTACTCCTGAGTCCTGCTCTCAGACTCTAACTGCTCCCCACTGTCAGTGTCTCCCCCACAAGTCAGATAATACACTTACAGTCACACTATCTAATCTATAAATATCACTTCAGCAAGTAGTATAGTAGTATACAGTAGTGCTCCTCCTAATAATGCTCCCCGAAAATACTGTGTCTCTCTCTTCTCTAAACGGAGAGGACGCCAGCCACGTCCTCTCCCTATGACTCTCAATGCACGTGTGAAAATGGCGGCGACGCGCGGCTCCTTATATAGAATCCGAGTCTCGCGATAGAATCCGAGCCTCGCGAGAATCCGACAGCGTGATGATGACGTTCGGGCACGCTCGGGTTAGCCGAGCAAGGCGGGAAGATCCGAGCCTGCTCGGACCCGTGTAATAAACCTGAAGTTCGGGCGGGTTCGGATTCAGAGGAACCGAACCCGCTCATCTCTAATTTGCCTAGTAGAAAAGTCACATTTTCCATATTAAACGTACAGTATTAAGATACAAACACAAATGGAAATTACAAATCTATTGTTTTCCCTTTTAAAAATTGCATGGTAATCGTTTTCCAATGTGAGTTTAAATTAGACTATCACAAGTAATACAAAGTCATACATACTGTATAACTCTAAAAAGCACCTATAGATGTAGCCACACTGATCCAGCCTGCAACATGGCCACATTGGCACACTTGGCACAGGTGCGACTTAGGGCCAAATGCAGACTGGATCACTGCAGCAGCAGCAGCGATTGCAGTCTAAATCCCCATGTGGAGTGCGCTTGCACACCCTGGGATCCCAGTGAGATGCTAAAAGCCTGATTGACAGGCAGAGGCGGTCTCGCGGTGGATGGGGGCGTGCCAATGGAGCTAGAATGGTGTTGGTGGGGTGCGGTCTGAACAACGGAGGCATGTCCGGACCGTTGCGGATGCAGGCCTTGACGGCTGCGTGATGAAACACACAACAGCTGCGACCCGGGATGTGGCGAGTAGCAGCCTGCCAGCGCGCGGGGGGGAAAGGCCAGACATGCGGGGCAGACTAGCCCTGTGCTGGGCGTCCCACCGCATGTCTGAGAAACTGATCGTAGATGTTCTAAATTTAGCACATCTACGATCAGATCTGAATTACCCCCATAGTACACTGAGCTGCAACTAGTCGCACCCACGATTGCTTCCATTAAAGTCTATGGACTGTGAGTGTGAAGTAGATGCACACATACAGCAGCATGTGCATGCATCACGCCAAGCTAGTCGCAGACACAGCAAGTCGCAGGCTGGATGACCGTGGCTACATCTGTATATCTGAGATACAGGCACAATTTATTGTGTATGTTTTACAAAAAGGGACACGGTATCTTTTGTTATTCATATTGACTTACTGATATTGTAAAGACTCATTTCTGGTAATGAAATAAATAATATTACTGTACACAATACTACATCTAATACATTGAGTGATATTCAATTGCTTGCGTCCACAATATCCCGTCTAAAGTGACAGGAGATTGGGGAGCACAATTCAATTGTGGTTTGTTTTTTTCGCTGATCGCGCCCATAAAGGTCAGGATTAGCCGCATAAAGCAGCTATACTCGACCAAAGTGCTGGCCGGGATCAGAACACCATCACGGGGGGTTGTGAGCTGAAATGCAGTTGGCGGCAGCCATAGTGCCTGAGCGGAGCTACAATTGATTAGCTCCGTTTGGCAGTCATCTAGTGGTTGCTTTAGGGGAAACATTTTAATCTCGCCCTTTAAGTCAAATTCCATTGACATGTACTTTGAAAAGTTCACATTTTACAACAGTATATGTATGATCTTACCAATGACAATGTGAGATCTTATTATCAGTTATTATTTTGTTATTTTACAGGAGATTAGTATGTGGTCATAACATCATTGAAGTGGAAGTTGCTCCCCTTTGGAAATTATTCATTAATAAAGTATGTACATATATTTGATAGTATTATTTCATTGTATTGATAGTTTATCATTGTGATTTACAGGAAAGAGAAGGAACTGAGTAGGCTGATGTTATCTGTTTCTGTCATACACAGGTGTTCAATCTGTTCTACTTGTATCAGTTCTTCACTGTGGCCTTGTGGCTGGCCGAAGGGTACCTGGGTTACGCAATTGCAATCCTACTGTTATGTACCTGTACAATCACCTTATCACTTATGGAACTCAGACAGGTACTGTACAGCCTACTGATGTCACAGTTGTTGTTTTTTTGTTGTTTTTTTTAGGGGGGGGGGGAGGGGGGGGTTGCTAGCAAATCAGCGATGTTCCATAACATTCATGTGACTAAAAGTAGAAAATTTACACAATGAAAAATGTACATTTCAATTATAAAAATGTATTTAACTACGTGCTTTTTAAAATAAGAAGTATCCATTTTTTTATCTACTTTATTTGCCTTGTAACAAGATAGAAATAAACAACTTTATTTAAAGCCTGACCTCAGAACAATCAGATTTAAGGGTAATAGACACAAGCAGGCCACACACATATGTCAATGTGGTCATCAGCCCACCAGATTTTCAAATCTGTGTGGTCATGGTAGGCTAGACAAATCTGATTAATTTTTGTCAACAATCGGTGATTTTGGTTCAATCCTGTATAAATATACTGTCCGAAACATCACGTGCCCGAAACATCATGTGCGTGCCAGTTTAAGTTTACTGTTTGTTTGGTGCTAAAGACTGTTAGGCAGAGACAGAGGCGTCTCTTACCTAAATGACACCCGGTGTGGCATCCCGTGAATGTTTGAGCATGCCAAAGGCGCGCAAACCGAAAAGGGGTTGTGGCTTTGTGGTAGGTAGCCTGACTTCACATCTCAATCTCCCGTTTTCTTCACATGGGGGGTCTGGGAGATGTGGGCTGCGATCGGAGACTGCTGTGCTGCAGTTTCGGCTTCCACACTGTGACAGGAGCCAGGTGCTGCAAGTAATGCTACAGTGCAGCACTCGGCTCCTGTCACTGAGAAGGAGCCGGCGTTTTGGTGTCGCCCCTCAGCGGGAGACACCCGGGTGTGGGCCACACCCTCCTTGTAATGCCACTGGACAGAGACAATACACAGCTGACCTCTGGGCCTGATTCAGAGATTTACTTAAATTCGATATATACATAAGTCTTGTGTTTTCAGATAAGCACATGCACAGTAGCCGCACTGCTCATGTGCAGATCTGGTCCTGCAATGTCGGTCACAATGCACCAACAGCTGCAGCAGGATTAACAAGCTGCATGCATTTGGGGGTGGCGATCGTGAGTCTTCTAGAAAACGGCGTCATGCCAGCCCCATTTTCTGCTTGTGCGAAGCATTGGCCCTGGCAGTGTGATTTCACCAGACATCCTAAATAATCTATAGGTTACTCTGCTGTCCAATATTCATGCAGTTGATATGATACTAGATTTTTCGGATGCAGCAGCAGATCACTGAATCCTGCAGGGGGGCGTCTCTTTACTTAAAACATACCTCACAACATTGGGAGATGGCAATGTGGAACTCCCTGGTGCGGCGTGGCTTCGCAGGAGTGTCACGATTGTGAGCCATGCTTGTTTTTTAGCATTATGGGGCATGCCCAGCGCTTTGTGAGCTGCTGGCATGCCCCCAGACCCCCTGTCTCCCGTGAATAGACGCACAGCGTCTATTCACCACTGCAGCAAGTGACAGGACCCAAATGTGAGTGTCCCGCGAAAATGGGGACAGGTGGGAGGTATGCTTAAGACGCCACCTGCAGCTTTTGCACATGTTGCACAGATACTGCGTAAAAAGAAAAAAAGACACAGCTGCTGTGCTAGGAATAACTTCCTTAATGCTTTTCATTTCAAGTTATGGGTGGGAGTGTCATTTGTTTTCTTGCTATTGTATATTAATGCAGAAGATATGATTTTACATGTAATTATTTATATTTTACTTAAACAGCAATCTACAAAGCTTGACAATCTGGTCAAAGCTCATAATAACATGAAGGTGACTGTGTGTCCGAGAAACAATGGTAAGTTTCCTATTTCTAACTTTTCTATTAACTTTTCTATTAACCTAAAATTAAACAATCCTATATAATAATGCAATATATATGTATGTGCTTTTTTACTCTTATTGATCTGTAGCAAGAAGGCTTAAAATATGATATATCACCTAAGGGTGGAAATAAACAAAAACAAGTTTTGTATGGAAAAAACATCATCAAGTGCTGAACAAATGCCAATACACAACAGATTATGTACAATGTTTGTTCTACATAAACAGAGGATCTCACTTATAAAAACAATGTTGCATTTACAGAACATGCGTCACAGTTGTGTCAATTAACTTTCCAAAGTATCACAGAGAAAGCATATTCATACCAGGAGACAGGGCCTAATTCAGACCTGATTGTAGATGTGCTAAATTTAGCACATCTACGATCAGTCTTCAGACATGTGGGGGGACGTCGAGCACAGGGCCCTGTATGTCCGCATGTCAGGCCCAACCCCCCCCTTCTCCACACAAGTACAAAAGCACGGCAGCGAAGCTTTTGTACTGGAAGAGTAGCTCCCTACCATTGCAGCTCTTGCATGCTGGCAGGGAGCTGCTCGTTGCTGTCCGGGTCGCAGTGGCTGTGTGTGACGTCACGCAGTCGCCACGGCCCCCCCCCCCCCCCCAATGGTTCAGGCATGCCTGCGTTGCCCCGACTGCGCCCCGTAAATGGCAGCCAAATGTCGCCGGCACGCCACATCCCGCCCAGCAACTGCCTCTGCCTTTCAATCAGGCGATCGCAGGGCTAAGACAGCCGTCGGCTGTCTAGCATGCGCCGGAGCAGGTCTGAATTGGCCCCAGAATGTATAAAAAGGTTGGCAGGCTTATATTAACCATAAAATATGCTCTATTCAGTTTCAAATAAAGCAAACTCTATAAACTCTATAAATGACATAAAGGCTAGGATAAAGATCATAACTTATTTATAATGGAAATATTTTTTTGTATTGTATATCTTTGCTAATTTTACATACATGGGCGTTCATATATCAATGAGTAATAAAATTCATTGTGAATGACAAAACTTGGTGCATATAATAAATGGAGCTCCAGCCAATCAGCTCTCAGTTGTCACTTTTCAAACACATGACAATTAGGAGCTGAACACATGACAGTAAGAAACTGATTGGCTAGAGCACCATTTATCATATGCCACGAGTTTATCATTCAGAATGAGCTTTATGACACATTAAGCCCCTTAGATTTATACATCTTTTACTTAAAAAGGCTTGTTCTTTCTACTCCATCTGAGCTTTTCAGCTAGTGCCACAGAGGCAATTTTCATTTCACATTTAATACCTAGCATGTAATCGCTTCACATTGAAATAATTTCTAACATGAAACAGAAAGGAAGTCAGACTGGTGCATTAAGGAAGTCAGACATACGTAGCATATTGAGTGCTTTAGGGAATATGTAAAGTACCATATGTACCTGACATTGAAGATCCCAACATTGGAGGGGGTAAATATTTCTACCCCTATCCCCCCCTCATCCCCTACCCTAACCCTTGGGGGGTGGCGGCTAGGGCTAACCTTACGGGAGTGGCGACTACGGCAAACTTTTCTTGTTTCAAAATTTGCAAACACAATGACAAAATATGGGGCCAATTCAGGATGGATCGCAAATCGCGTTCCACCCGGAATTTTTACAATCACCCCACGGGCGCATGTGCAACGCCTGTCCTGCGCATGCACCCAGACTTTCTGTGGGGGGGGGGGGGGCACAGAAAATGTGATCGCCTCTGCCTGTCAATAAGGTAGAGGCGGTCGCGGGGCGGGGTGGGGGGCAACACTCCATTTCCAGGGAGGAGATGGAGCGTTGCGGGGTCGGTGCGGCACAAATGGGGGGCGGAGGTAGACAAACGGGGGCATGTTGGGGGCGTGATCACAGCGGTTGCGTGATGTCACACTCAGCCTGGTGACAGGCCTCATGCGGGCGCAGCTAAGCGGCGCCAGCAGGAGTCTTTATTAATTTCTATGATGAAGCAGAAATTGCAAGGCAATCGCAATTTCTGCTTCAGTAAGGGGGGGAGGCGGTGGTCGGCATGCTGGGCGGCCTTGTCCTGCGATGGGCGGCCCCCAGCGTGCTAGGAAAAGGCTTGCAAATACTACTAGCAGAATTTGCAATCCTTACTGAAATCAACTCTACATTTGTTATTAAAACAAGTCAAGTGTAACAAGTTATAAGGGACAGGAGATGTAACAATAAATGATTTATAAATGGTCCTGCAGCACCTAGTAAAATCCTCCACTGGTGACTACCACATAAATCCATAGAGAATCAGTAACCTCCATATAATACAGAGCGCAGCAATGACTGCCATTTAATACAGAGGAGTGTTACCACAATATAGTAGAGAACATCCTGGAATGCTATATATTACAAAGGAATGTGACCGCCATACAATACAGAGAGTATTTTTGATTACCTTGAAATATAATTTCCTCACTAATAATTAACCCCTCATCAAAATCATTAACAACATCAGCTTCATAGCAACAACCTAATTCCCTAATTCATTATAATTAATATAATTGACCTCTTTACAAATAGTACATCCATAATACATTATTAATTAGCCCCAACATCAAAGAATCACTTATTTACAGTAAATTAAATCTCTAAAAAAAAAAAGCTTCATCCTACTGTACTTTACCCATTTAAAGCATGAACCCCCATGCTTTTACTTTTACTGCCATATGAGAGAGAGAGAGAGAGAGAGAGAGAGAGAGAGAGAGAGAGAGAGAGAGACAGAGAGAGAGACAGACAGAGAGAGAGAGAGAGAGAGAGAGAGAGGGGTCTATTTACTAAGCCTTGGCTGGAGATAAAGTTCCAGCCAATAAGCTCCTAGCTGCCATGTTACAGGCTGTTTTTGAAAAATAACAGTTAGGAGCCGATTGACTGGTACTGTATCTCCAGCGACTTTATCTCCATCCAAGGCTTAGTAAATAGACCCCAGAAAGAGAGAGAGAGAGAGGGGGGGGGGGGGGGATACAGTGGGGAAAGTGGGAAGGACAATGTCGGGATAAGTGAGGGGCAGAGAGAGAGAAAAGAGGGGTATAGAGATGTAAAGGAGGGGAAAGACAGAGAATGTAATAATAAAGAACCCTTCAAAGTTGGGGACAATACTGTAGGTAGCATTATCTAAGTTTGTTTCAGATACATATTAGTAAGATGTCTATAAAACATTTCCCAATTATTATTGGTACTCACCTTGTCTGTATATTGCATTTTATAGCATAGTGTAACAAAAAAACAAAAAAAAGCTTCATAATGAAAATTATGTGATAGTAATTTCCTGCTATGTTATTTTAAAGCATTAATTTTGATGAGCAAAGTTCTGAAATATTTGACATTGTTACAGTATTTATCTATTTTCTGATTTAGCTATTTTTGACATGTAGCAAAAAATTGAGTAACATTTAAATGCCTAAAAGTGATTAAAATGTATGACCACATACGGTCTATGCAATTACACACATTTCGACAAACATTCATTCTGCCTGATGTGATAAAATTAATATATGATTAAGGGCTGAATTCAATTAGCTAAATTCAATTGTGTCAATTTACCATGATTGACATTTTTGTCATTTTTGCTGCGAAAATGGACTTTTCACTGGTATGTGTGCTCCCGCGAAAATTGTTGCTGAACGTGAAAAATGGGTAAATCTTTACATACCCCCCATAAAAGCTAAATTAAAATCGGATAACAGTATAAAAGTTTATTATTGATCATAAAAAAAACATATTTCTGGTATTTAAATAGGGTCAAATGACTGTTATATGCATTCTTTTTCAATGTAAACAAATAATAGAAAGCTGTTTTTTTCAGCAAAATAAGTGCTACAGATGTGTCCCGCCATGGCATGCAGCAGGAGATGCCCGACGTGAGTCAGCTGGCAGCTACCAGGCAGTTTTGCTAACATTGGGCATTTTTTTTTTTGCTGACAATGCATCTTATTCGCATCAATAGTGATGCAGCTAGGACTAGGTAGCACAAGGAGTTTATGCTAATTAAAATGATATGTGGTATGCCTATATTCTGTGTGACTGTGGCAGCATCTGCATACGAAATGCTATGTTACACTGATTTGCAGGAAAACACTGTAACGTAACATTTCGTATGCAGATACAGCCGTAGTGACACACAGAATATAGGCATGCTGCGTATCGTTTTAATCAACATAAGCTGCATGTGGGTGCTATTCGCATAGCAATGTATTTAAAATGAAAATTAAGCACATAAAGACACTCAGTGCTACTGAATCACGCAACGGCATAGCGTGACTAGAAGGGCTGTCTAAAGTGGGTCATTTTAGGGGATTTTTAAAAAAAAGTGGAAACAGACTGATTACTCCCATATGCAAGTCTAAAAACACTTGTCCCAATCACAAAGTACCCCAATATACCTGTCCCATATCTTGTACCCCAATTTCCATCATTTTGCACTTTTTCAACCACAAAATTGTCATTATTGGGCAATTAAAAATAATTAAAAACTTCTAAGTGCCTAATTAGTAATTTAGGGGGTTGTCCCAGGGGTTTAGAACCAAATTCTGACATTTTTAACTTAAAATAGGGATTTTCCCCAAGTTTATAATCTGCTCAGAGTTGGAGGATTGAAATTTGCGCTAAAATTACTGCTAATCCGTTTTCGCGGACAAATGAATAGGCTCTTGTACAAATGTACTGCTATTTGCGGTAAATTTACTGTTTTTACTGCAAATTTGGCCCTAAATCAGTGTAGAACAAAAGGCATACTTGATAGAGCTTTTATACATGTTGTATTGCATTCTGTCACTTAGTTGATGTCTCTGTTTCTTCATCTCCTTGCAGATTGCAGCCAGGTTGAGTCTCGACATTTAGTACCAGGGGATATTGTTGTTTTAAATGGCAAAAACTTTTTCATGTCATGTGATGCAATTTTGCTGAATGGAACATGCATTGTAAATGAGGGTATGCTAACAGGTAGGTAACAGCTGGCATTTTTGGAATCTATGTCATCTGGCCAGGAAGCGGTAATATATACATTCATTTACATTGCAGCTACATGATTTTATTGGAAGTTGCTGCAGGTAACTTACTCACATACAGTATATGTAATTTATGCAATTTGAAAAAAAATGCCTTAACCACATACATCTAGTTCCAATATATTCTTAACTTGCAAACACATTGCATCCCAATTATTCCTAATTATGAGTTATGCATTTACTATCAAATGTGTCTTCCATATTCCTAAACATGATCATATTCACTCTTACTGTAGCTTTGAAACTGATAATGGTGCTATATTGCTTTATTTTTTTTATTTTTTTTTGTATTATAAGATGTTTATTATGTTGATTTATATGATAAAGCCATTGCCTAAACTTAATTTTGTCTGTTCTTCTAGGTGAATGCATTCCTGTGACTAAAACACAGTTACCACATGGAGATGACACAATGCCTTGGAAACAGTACAGTGGAGAAGATTATAAGCGCCATGTTCTGTTCTGTGGAACAGAAGTGATACGGACTGAATCCACTGCACAGGGTCCAGCCAAAGCCGTTGTGCTAAGGACTGGTGAGTCAAATTTTTGGTAGACTGACATTGCCTATTCCATGAGCAGGTTGTGGTATCTTAATAATTAGTACTTAGGCTAAAGTTATGCCACAGTGCTCCCACATCATGGAGAAACCATCACCCACATAAAATAAATAAAAGTGTGAATCATTTACCTGGCTAAAGGGTTGTGTCAAGGAACCCTCACAGCCATAGCTGTACCATGAAGTGGAGTGCTCCCCAAAAGTCCCACCTGATGTGCCCAAATACAAAAAAAGAGGTTTTAGCAAATAAATAACAAAACATAACAAACAACTTCAAAAGATGGGCTGGATGGGTAGAAAATTAATTGAATCCCACTCAGACCTTCCCATTGGTCCATGCACTGATACAACATATGTATTAACAACTATTAACTATTCCAAACTGCACATCCTGTCGCATGCCTGAATCATAATCTAACCTAGTATAAAACGGTCTACGGGCTTATTCAACTCTCAGTTATTCTTCTGCTAAGCTGAGGTTTCTAGGAAGACCATAAAGCAGGCTTGTTTTAAATTCTGTGGAGGCACAAGAGCATAAATTCACCCCATGAAACTAATATTTATTCTGAAAAATGAACAGTTAAACAACAACAAAACAGAAAAAATCATTCCCAGAGGACAAGTTTAGGGTTACCCATGTGCTTTGATCATGCACTAGATATGTAAATATTATATGCTGTATGCAGAGATGACTCCATGCCTGTCTGGCCAAGGGGTCCGCATCATGTGTCAGGCTGATTTCTTCTGAGTCCCGGCTCCCAGCCCTCCCAGTGATTGACATCTGATGTCACTGGGAAGCGGAGTTTAAATCTGGCGGCAGTTGGGGCATAAGACTGTGGGCGGGGCTTAAGTCTGCAGCTGCTACCAAACAATCTGTCTTCTAGGGACTGCATTGGCTGCAGCTCCTAGAAGCTAGGTAGGGCTACCATAATAGAAGGTTAGTGGGTTCACATGGGAAGCGCTTTCTCTACTATCACAGTCTGGGCTTGCAGTCCCAAGGGGAGAAAGCACGTGCCTTGCTGTGATAAACCGTGAGTGCTTCCAATCGGAGGTAACTGCCAATGCTGGTAGCAGATTTTGCTGGGGGGTGGGGATGAGGGGGACACATAATCACTGGCTATATTTTTGAATACTTTAATTTAGTTTTTTACAGTAGCTATAGTTAGTATGTTTGTGTTATTTACCCATATACTTGTATGTATTTATACTTTTTATGTGTGTTTGTGTATAATATAAGTCTGCCTGTGTATATGGAGAATTATGATTACTTTTACATAGGACAAACTATATTGGAAATTTGTAATATATAATTTAATGTTTTCTATTCTGGTTTTATTTAAGGTTTTAATACAACTAAGGGGGACATGGTGAGGTCCATATTGTACCCGAAACCCTTAAACTTCAAGCTATATAGAGATGTTAAATGGTTTTTCATATTTTTGGGATTTCTTGCCATTGTTGGCATTTTATATGCTGTGATCGTATTTGCAGACGACAAGGTAATGGAATTTTAATAATAATAATAATAATAATAATAATAAAAATATATATTTTTTTACTGAGATGTTATTTAATCGCATAATGTAATAGAACATAAACAAGATAACTAAACATACAGTATGGGTGACATACTATATATGAATCCTGTTCCATGGCTATCATTATATGTTGGTGATGTCCATAGCAACTAATACTGTATAACTGTAGATGTCATTTTGTTTAGAAAATAAATGTGAATTACTGGTCTACTATGTATCATACGTGCTTTTCTGCACCTATACCTGTAGAATTTTATTAAATGTACAGTAGCAATGGAATTACAGGGCACGCAAGAAATGGGCTTTTTCCCCACTAACCACAGTCTTACATGTTTTGCATCTGTCCAAAGAATAGAAGGAAAAGGACTTCTTATCTTATACATAATTGTTGGTTTTATACATACTTACCATCCTGAACTTATACAGCTATTCTTTTACATAAGTCACCAATTGATTATTCATTTCATTCAGTGTGAAAACATATCTTGTAATGTCTGACCAGCACTGTCTATATCTGTGGTCCTCACACATTTGTTCAACAGGACTACACATTCATTACCAGGAATATCCAAGCAATACATGTAGTATATTAAAAAGGATTAACTCTGTGAGTAGTGAAATCTAGAAGGCATGGCTGGGAGATGTGCATTCAGTTGTCTCAATAGAACAATGTGCACATTGGCTATATGGATCCCGAGATTTGTCCAGCCCCGATATGCACGATTTGCTTACACAAATCAGTTAATTTATATAAAAGAAAGCATAACCTATGTGCCTCTAATGCCTTTTTTTCACATTTAGCCCAACTGAGGCATGTGGGCCTCACGTAAACTGAAGGCAAGAATTACCAGTGAGGATTCTCTTAAGGCAGTGGTTCCCAAACTGGGTGCTGTGGCACCCTGGGGCACCACAGGACACTTGGGTTGCCACGAGTTGGTGGTCCACCCAAATCAAGTTATTTATGGTCAATGTGATAGGCAAAACTAGTTCTGGTATCTGCCAATCATAAAATACATGGATAAATAGAAGTGTATCATGTCCTCCGCCATGTAACTGAATTGAAGGATGACTGGTAAGCACAATTTACTCAATTTAACAATTTTTGCTGAATTCCTCAATGAAAAACTTTTAGCTTAGGACATTGTGATTCAAGAAAGTTTGGGAACCACTGTCTTAAGATTTGGGAAATACAGCTGAACACTGCAGTGGAACATAAATTATACAATACACTTATACAATTTTTCATGATTTCAACTCTTTGTTTTACTAATAGGTTTATGCTGGGAGAATTATCGTGATGTCCCTAGTTCTTTTGACATCTGCAATTTGCCCAATCATACCAGCTGCTCTGACTGTTGGGATTCTCTATGCCCAAAGCAGATTAAAGAAAAAGAGCATATTCTGCATCAGTCCAGACAGAATCAATATGTGCGGCCAGCTCAACCTCTTCTGCTTTGATAAAGTAAATATATCTTAGTGTTCTTTCTACATATTTAATTTCATGCTTTATGTAAATACACCTCTCCCAC
Organism: Pseudophryne corroboree; assembly: GCF_028390025.1. Taxonomy (NCBI): domain Eukaryota; kingdom Metazoa; phylum Chordata; class Amphibia; order Anura; family Myobatrachidae; genus Pseudophryne; species Pseudophryne corroboree. Next base: position 328,859,674 of record NC_086447.1, on the reverse strand, counting down.
TGAGGAGAATAGGCTTCTAAGTAATATCGATTAGATCCACCTAAAGGAAACTTGTTTCGCCATTCGTAGGACGCTTTATTTCAGGAAAGAACTTTTTGGTCAAAATGTCATGCGCTATAGAGACTGCATCACTAAAAGGGACACTAAAGAGTACACATCCTTATTTGGAGAAAATTATGAAAATAATTATTAAAAAATAAATAAATAAATAAATAATAATAATAATAATAATAATAATAATAATAAAGTATTGGTAAATACCATAACATTTTAAATTGTGTGGATTCAAAATTATTGCAATACATATGATATACTTGAATGCTTAAACTAAATATTTGATTGATATTTATCTCATTGCCATTTTGGTTGTAACTCCAAATAGTAAAATAATTTGAAGTCATATTTACCACAGACAACCAAGAGCAAAGCTTTAAACCATTGTGATTGTTTAGATTTACACCTAGGAGATATTGCGTGGGTTTCCTCCAGGTCCTACGGTTTCCTCCCACATTCCAAAAATATACTGGTACTGTAGGTCAATTGGTTCCTGACAAAAATTAACCCCTGTGTGTGTATGTGTTTAGGGCAGACTAGATGGGCCAAGTGGTTCTTATCTGTCATCAAATCCTACGGTGTATATTTACTAAAGTGTGGGTTTTTAAAAGAGGATATGTTGCTCATAGCAACCAATTAGATTCTACATACCATATTTATCTAGCACCTTCTAAAAGATAATAGCTAGAACCTGATTGGTTGCTATGGGAAACATCTCTACTTCCAAACACCTGCACTTTAACAAATATATCCTTGCTGCACTTGCCAACCCCCAAACCCCCCCCCCCCCACCACCACCACCGCCGCTGGGATTCCACCACCAGGATCCCAGCGTCGGTGTGCTGACCGCCGGTCTCCTGACCGCCGATCACGCATACCATGCCCATACTGACATTGAGACATCACTGCTCCCTAAGAAATTAGCTGCATTAACCAGTGAATGTACTTGGTCAAGAAACATATATTAAAATGTACTCTTACTTAATCTCCCTGCTATCACGGGGTCCTAATATAAAGATGATTCTTAGTTATGCATTGGAGCTCATTTATGAGGTTTTGTATTGCATCTTATTACTGTACATAGGAACTGTTACAGGAATCAGGAATGCCTCCCATTTCTCATCATTTCAGTGTTATATCACACAAAACAAAATCTTGATTTTTTTTGGTACAGACTGTATGCTCTACAATACAGAGTATCATTGCCCATTTAGAAAGCTGCTTATGTGCAGGTGCTATATAATCATCACAAGTACATATTGCTGTGGAAAACCATGTGCAGCCCACTAAAAAAAAAGGAGTGTAGTTCATAGTTACTCACTTACAGTACTTTATGTTGCTACATTGCAAGTGGCTCAAATTCACTGGAAGAGGTAAATAAACATTAAACAAGTATTGTATTCTTAAATATATGATTTTTCCATATTTCTGCTGATGATTTAAATCAGGTATATGTACAGTTTTTTTGGCGTTGGGGTTATTGTATAATGAATTACTGCAAACTTGGGAAAGTAATTTGTAAACAAATTAAAAATTGCTTAGGTACTAATTAACTACAACTAAGTTGTTGATACTTGCTCATCTTTACAATAACATCAGATTAATCAATGTTCAACTTCAAAAGTAGCCTTTAGCTAATATTGGGCAGAATTAATTAAAAACTTGTAAGCGGAATAAAATAATACTCTTTGTGACATTAATAGAAAAGTTAATTATTAATCTATTTCTTTTGTATGTTTAATATAACTATTTTATTTAATGCTTTTAAACTATATCATTTGTTAATGTCCTCTTCACATTTTTTTCCCCCTAGACCGGCACTTTAACAGAAGATGGACTTGATTTAATGGGTGTAATTCAATCAAATGGAACATGGTAATTTTAAAGAATACTTTGTTCATCCGTTATCTTATCCACTGATTACATGATGAATTGAAAACATGATGAAATTCAAATGTTATCACTTCCGATCTCCCTTCTAAAATGACGGGAGATCGCATGGGCCAATATTAATTTGATGCCCCCTATCGCACTGATCGCGCCCATTAATGTCAGGTTTAGGTGCATAAAGCGGCTAAATCCGACTAAACTAAAGGTCGCGATCAGGAAAAGTGTCGTTTGAGCACCCAAACGGATTACTTTTCACACATTTCAGCTTGTCACCCCCGGCAGATGCGAGCTGAAATGTAGACACCGGCAGCTGATCGAGCCCGAATGGAGCTACATTTGAATATCTCTGTTCAGCACCATCTAGTGGCTGCTGGTGTCAAGAAGATTAGAATCTCTGCTTCCAAAATAGTTTCTCTGTATACTGTATCATTTTTAAAATTTATACTATATGTCTTAGGTTTTAGATATTTATTTACTGATTTTAATCTTATTATTTCAATAGTTTCCAGGATATGCTTAAACACAGCCAGATGAATGAGCTAACCTGGGGGCCCATGTTTTGTGCTATGACTAGCTGTCACTCTCTGATCATGGTTGATGGGAACTTACAAGGCGATCCTTTGGATCTGAAAATGTTTGAGGCCACTGGCTGGGTACAGTAATACAATACTACTTATGCATCATACTTGCTCATACTTTAGCTCCATATAACTATAATACTGTTTTATGAGCCCATTTAATGTTTTTTCTCTATGGCATGTGTCCAGGTGTTAGAAGATACCTGTACAGGTAGTAATGAGGAAGATTCAACCCAGAACGTTCTTCTCCGACCCGGACCAGATGCATGGATTGTAAGTACACTAAACTTGTAGAGATGTCAAGACTCCTGTATTTATAACACAAACACACACACACACACAATATATATACCCCCATCCATCCTATCTTGTTGATTGATAAAAGTGCTCAGGGTATTCTGGTTGTTCCTAAAGTTTTACATGATATAGCAGTATTCTGATATAGTAAATACAAATCCACGTGTAGTAAGAATAATGAGGGTGTAGCCGGGTACCATCACTCTATTCCTGCTGCCCAAGGTCCAGGCATAATTGGCCTTCATACAAGTCTGGTCCAGCACACTGGTTACATTGGTGCATGTTTATAAGCAACACATAACATTGCGCTGTTAATACATGCCTGTTTTAATTCTCTGCCTTTCCGAGAATAAAGAGTGAAAACCTCTCTGTAGTCAAAAAATGTGTCTTGTTAAAGTATCTAATACATGTGCTTGTTATTCCATCCTTTGCAGGATATTCAGCTACTAAAATAATGTACAATATTTTATTATATTTTTGTTTTTTTTATTATATTTTTCATAGAATACAGTAAAAGGGGTAAAAGTTTTATTCCAGTACCCGTTCTCCTCCGCCATGCAACGTATGTCCGTAATCACCGAGGTTATTGGAGAGGATGAGTTGCGTGTTTACATGAAGGGAGCTCCGGAGATGGTGGCCAGTTTTTGCCGACCAGAAACAGGTATTAAAACATATTGATGTCACTGTAGAGGACCAGAAAACATAAATACACTTATTTCCAATATAAAATATTTACAGAAATATATATTTAACAAATCTTATACTTTGATGGAACTTCTCGTATCTTAAGTAGTATTTAGTCTTACTATCTACTAATTGTAAACTATTAATAATAAGTAATAACAATGGTACTGTAGCTGAGATCATGTCCTGGATGAATACATTTTGTTAAAAGGTGTTATAACTGTTGGCACAAGAACATAGTGGCTAATGTCATTTAGCCCTACTGAAGTGAAAATAACCATCTACTTGATGTCTCTATCCGGACACAAATCTGCCTCTGGTCTGAAAAATCAAATATTAAACTTATTTCTAAAAAACAAAAAAAAAATGTAAACTTTTTTTTTTTTTAATGTCATATACAGTTCCCAAGGAGTTTTTTGATCAGCTGGAGATCTACACTTTTCAGGGCTTAAGAGTCATTGGAGTAGCATCCAAAATTCTCCAGAATGGGAATCGGGATGATTTAGAGAGTGTTGAAAGGTAAATTAAGAATAGCTGACAAATGCAAGTTGGTGTTCATCTGAGATGTGTCTATACAGGTTGAGTATCCCTTATCCAAAATGCTTGGGACCAGAGGTATTTTGGATATCGGATTTTTCCGTATTTTGGAATAATTGCATACCATAATGAGATATCATGGCAATGGGACCTAAATCTAAGCACAGAATACATTTATGTTTCATATATACCTTATACACACAGCCTGAAGGTCATTTTAGCCAATATTTTTTATAACTTTGTGCATTAAACAAAGTGTGTCTACATTCACACAATTCATTTATGTTTCATATACACCTTATATACACAGTCTGAAGGTCATTTAATACAATATTTTTAATAACTGTGTGTATTAAACAAAGTTTGTGTACATTGAGCCATCAGAAAACAAAAGTTTCACTATCTCACTCTCACTCAAAAAAGTCCGTATTTCGGAATATTCCGTATTTCGGATATTTGGATATGGGATACTCAACCTGTATTACATTGCTTATCTGTAGTTAAATATTTTATTTGTTTTTTTTCTACTGCATTTGTGTATATTATTATGATGTAATAGATTTGTTGTTTTTTTGTCAAATCTACATATAGCTAGAAAATTCTGACCTACACCTATCAGGTGTGAGCTATGAAGAGTATTTGATTAAGTTTATATACAACCATATACTCAGTTTTATACATTTCCGTACTAAGGTTATGTTATCATTTATAGATAATGATAGTATTCATAACACAATAGGATTTGTATACCCTTAGAGACTGTAGGTAATATTAAGTTTACCAATCTCCATTGCTTAGTTAGGATTTGGATCCTCCACAAACCCGTAAGCATTGTTCTTTGTTAGGTTCCACAGTGGCACTTTTGCTGCTCTTTGCAGTGGCAGTTGAGTAAGAAAATTGCTCCCATTTCCCAACTGCATATCTTACAATTCCTCTCTATGATATCTCATACCATGTGGGGCCTGTACTAACAGGTTTTGTGATAACATACAGTATATTATTTTGTGCCACTGTCCACACACACTGTGACCTTGGCAAAAATATCAACACATTTTTGCTCCCAAAATAATACAATCCCTGATAGTAAGCGCAACGGAATATATAAGAAACTGTTAATAAATAAGTAATATATAGTCTCAACACAAAATATCTGACCATTTTTTTAAAAAAACACTTGGAAATCAGATGAGCAGACCACTGCTATCTTGTGCCGATCACACAACCAAACCCCTATGAGAACCGCCTGCTCAGAGAAAACACCAAGTAATCGGATCTGTCCAATTTCTGTACATTTCCCATGTGTGTACCCAAATTGGATATGGAATCCTGTCTCTTGGTGCTCAGGTGGAGTGACAGGATTGGGCTTTGTTTGGCAAGTTTAAGATAATCAGCTACATTTTTAAAAGTCACTTGGAAATAACCCATTCTTTTCATGTTTTATTTATTACACTGAAGGGAAGATGTTGAATGTGACATGGAGCTTCTTGGTTTGCTAATATTAGAAAATCGTCTTAAACCTGAAACCAAGCCAGTCTTGGAGGAACTGAATGCAGCCAACATCAGGACTGTGATGATAACAGGTGATAATGGAGGAGAGGGACATACTTTCAGTTTACAGCATACTTTAAGTTTCCTTGTATATAAATACATAGAAAGAATCTTCCTTTCAGTTGTAATTTAAATGTAACACATAGAATGATAAGCATCTTCAGAATCAACTCAATAAGTAACAGTGTGCATTAGAGATGAGCGGGTTCACTTCCCTGGAAAGATAACTCACCTGAACTTAGGGGTTCCGAGCGGATCCGAGCCCTGACACAGCTCCTCGCACTGGGCTCGGATCCAAACACAATGTAAAATGTCCTATGCCCGGCGTTGGATCTCTAGTGCAGATTGGAGATTCTCTAGTACCTGTTTACAGTATAAGTAGAGCATATTTTCCACTTCCATTGCAGTAAGAGAACAAGCAGCTGATATGGAAATTAGCTATAGCATAATAAGCAATAATGATTACAGCTACATTCTCTGGTTTTAGGTGACAATATACAAACAGCAACAACAGTTGCCAAAAACTGTGGTATGATTCCTGAGTGCAGCAAAGTGATTCTGGTGGAAGCTCTTGGACCCAGTGACTCCTCTCCTGCGTCTGTGACCTATAAACTTCTAGAGTATCCACAGACTGGACAAAATGAAAAAGTATTTCAGGTCTTGACAACTTTTTATCTTATTTTTTTTCCTTGTTTTAGGAATTCTAGGCCTAATAAAAGATTTTGGGGGCTATTTATTTTTTCAGCATTTTCCTATACAGGTAACATCCAATCATATTTTCAGCTGATTTAAACTGATTGCAGTATGCTGAGAAAATATTAGAAAAGCTTTATGACCCTCAATAAGAGGAGAAAAGCAGAACCCAAAAAAAAGTAAATTTGCTCCTCGAAAAACTGTGTTGCAATTTATTTTTTGAGCCCATATATTGCCAAGTTAGAGGGAATAGTAAAATGTAAGCGACAGATTGAAATTGAATAATAAATAAACCCTAAGAACAAATGCTTCATAAATACTGTACATGTTGCTCTTTACCGGGCATCAGTACCATAGCAGGGCTATACTGCACTCTGTGCCCACCACACCCCTTGAGCACATGGCGTTATGAGTGGTGGGGCCATTGGAGAGCATTAGTGACGTCCACAGGTCTCTGAGCTCTGTGTGGCACAATGCACTCACACCCCTAGTTGCGACCCTGCTGGTCAGCTTACAATACCGTATATGTACGTATTTGTGATCTAGATAATTAGATTGTTATATACCAAAAAAACCTTTGAAAATTTTCACAGCGCCGTTAATATCAGCTCCACATTATAACACCGGGAAACTTTCCATGAGACAGATTCATTAAAATGATTCTATTATATCAGGCCTGGTACTTCTTGATTTTATATATAATTTCCAGACACAATATTTTAAATTTCCACACTGTCCTCCAGAGGAAACTCCCGTAGGGAAAGTCTCACAATTTTAAACACAATTCATTTTATGTTTGAATTCCAAAAAAAGCACAATGCGGTCTCTCCAGATCCAAAGAAAGTTAAAAGTTTATTTATAATCCACTATTTAGAACATCTAAAAATCTCTCCGGTTTGCAGTCAGTAATAGGCAATTACAGTTCAGTTATAAACTTTAGATCTCACCGGATCTCCAAGACACCAGCGTTTTGCCGTGTAGGTACTCCCCCTCTGTCTGGCTTTAGCTACCAGCGTTCTTTGCAATCACGGGTTACCTTCCCTACTTGTCGTCCCACCGAGCTCCATCCTGACGTGAGAGTATTAACCGCTGTAATTATTTGTATCACCGCGGCTCCTGCTCCCGGCTCACTCCTCTCATAAAACAATGACCGAAATCACTCATTAGCCGCCGACACGTTTCTACCCTCCAAACGGGTCTTTGTCAAGGCATAAGTGATTTCGGTCCGGTCACTATTTATGCAGTATCCTGGAGATCCGGTGGCCTAATTACACATAAGATCATACAGATTCAGGGCATTTCATCCATGTTCCTGGGCATTTTAAAGACATATTCCCTTTACAGAGGGAATTCCAATATAAAATATATGGACTAAAACAAACTCTCCAAAGATCTACTGTCTACTACACACACCTTAAAAAAAATTGTTTATACTAAATACTTCATACATCAAACAACTTTATGCTGATTATTTTTCCATTTGCACACCTGATTATGCAGATTCTAGGGCCCTTCATCTATGTTCCCGAATTTTAATGACCCCTGCATCCTCTCCCTTTTAGCCCCCTCCATAATCAGGATAGGCATTTTGTGCATTGAATAAAACCTCTACACAGGGTATATATAAATCATTGTCTTTCCTTCATATGTGTGCAAGGATTTCATAGTGTTCATGAAGGTGCTTTTTTAGAGAAACCACTTCATCTCGAACTCACCGTTCAAGCCATCTGGTTGTAACATTTTTAATTCATAAATCCACCGCATCTCTGCTCTTGCCAGAGATGCAACAACATCATTTTTTCTCCAGCTGCCCTTCACCTGTTCTATCGCTTTGAAATTAATTATACTGTTAAGAGAACACTTATGTTTCTCCTTACAATGTGCTGACAGACAGTGCTTATCAAATCCTTTTTTAATGTTGTTCATATGCTCTCTCATCCTAATTTTGAAGGCTCTACTCGTTCTTCCCACGTACTGTTTCATACAAACACACTGTATTAAATAGACTACATTATTTGTTTCACATGTCATGAATTGATTTATTTTATAATTTTTGTTGGTTACAGTTGATTTGAAGGTCTCTATTTTACTTCCCTCCGTCCCCTTAATGTTCTTACAGGCTCCACACATCCCGCATCTGAAAAAACCTTTAGATTTGGTTCTTGTCATCATTGTGGGAGCTGGGGCTATTGCACTGTTCACTAATAATTTTTTTAGATTTGGGGCTCTCTTATATATTACCTTTGGCTTTACTGGGAGTATTGGTCTTAAAATATCGTCACTCATCAATATTCCCCAATGCTTTTGAAGCACTCTTTCGATGCATTTATATTCTGAATTATATTTTGTTACAAAGGAAATGGAAAAATCTTCCCCTCTCTCTTTCTTTCTAGGTTGCAGCAATTCTTCTCTGTCTGTCTCTTCTATACTTTCCAATGTATTTTGCAACATAGTTGCATCATATCCCTTCTGTACAAATTGATCTTTCATTACTTCAGCTTGCTGTTTGTAAACTGTCCCTTCTGTACAGTTTCGTTTCAGACGCCGGAATTGTCTGCCAGGCACCCCTTTCAACCAACTGGGATGGTGGTTGCTATCTTTTCTTATATAAGAATTACTATCAGTTGGTTTATTATAATTCTGGGTGCATATGATCAGATCTTTGATATATACTGTTAAATCCAAGAAATTGATATCGGATTCACTTTGTACATATGTCAATACTACCCCATAGTCATTAGCATTTAATTTATCTTGAAACTTGGAAAGCAGGTCTTCTCCACCCCTCCAAACAAAGACAATATCATCTATATATCTTTGGTAGAGTACGAGACCCGCCCCCAGCTCGCTCCACACATATTGCTCCTCCCACGCATCCATGAATATATTGGCGAAACTTCGGGCGAATCTCGTACCCATCGCCGTCCCAAGGCGCTGTAGGTAGTGCATATCTTTAAAGAAAAAGTGATTATTTTTCAAAATGAAATCTATGCTTTCCAAAATAAAATCCTTTAAACGGTCATCTGTTTTCTCTTTGATAAGGGAATTTCTTACAGCTTGTATTCCCTTTTCATGCTCTATTATGGAATACAGAGACCCCACATCGGCCGTAAATAAAATATCCCCTGGTTGCCATTCCACTCCTTTTAGTTTAACAATTATATCCGTTGTATCTTTAAGATATGCACCTCCCTTACACGCCAGGGGTTGCAAATGAGAATCTATGAGCTGGGAAAGATTAGCAGTTACTGATCCAACTCCTGCCACTATTGGCCGCAAAGGCGGGTCCTCTTTATTTTTATGAATTTTAGGCAATCCATAGATTACTGGCAGAGTTGGATCGTCACTCATTAAGAATTCTTTCTCCTGTTCAGTGATAACCCCCATCCCATAATATTTGCTCACTAAGACACACAGATCATTTTTAATTCTCTCCATTGGATTCTTCTTAATCGACATATAGGTCTAATTATCAGACAGCATAAGTTTCACTTTCTCCTCATACTTTTCTGTATCCATCACCACCACCCCGCTCCCCTTATCGGCGGGCTTGATGGTGATGGATTTATTTTCCCGGAGGCTCTTCATAGCCTCTCTTTCCCTCTTAGAGAGATTGTTATTATGGGCCCCTGATTTACTTTTATAATTCTTACAAACTTTTTCCAAGTCGGCCATAACCATTTTCCCAAATGTATTAACAGCAGAACCTCTGCTATATGTGGGATTAAAGAGAGATTTTTTCTTAAACTTAGATTTGAGTTCCTCCCCCTCTTCGTTAATCTCATTAATTCTTCCCCCTTCAGAAAAGAAACGTTTAAGGGAGAGCTTCCGTAAGAATTTTTGGACATCTACAAATAAATCAAACTCTCTGGCTGAGTTAGTGGGTGCAAATTTTAACCCCTTCTTTAACACTTTTTCTTCCAGGGTCGTCAAATTGTAGGAACTAATATTATAAATTTTGGTCTCATCTACATAGTCAAATTTACTTTTACTCATTTTCAATTTGATCCGTGTTTTCAATTTCTCTCTTTGTCTTATTTTCCTTTTTGGATGGCCTCCTCTTTTCCCCCTTTTTCTACAGTGCCTATCCTCACTTATCTCCATCTTTCTGTGTACACCCCTCGCTCTCGTCTTTCTAACTCTGGATTCTGTTGACCCTCTCCTAAAAAATGATGGTGTTCTTCCCTCCATCTTTTTCTTCCCCTCTCTTCTTTCTGATTCTCTAAAGGTTTTTGTTCTAAATGATTATCCCATTGTTCATTCCTATACAATAAATTCTCTTGCTTATAATCATTCCTTTCTTTCCTGTTGTAATTAATTTCTTTATTTTTCTTATCCTTTATATATGGGGACCAGTTTCTCCTATTTTTTATCTGAGGGGACCGATTCCTTCTATCACTTTGATTTCTAGCCACCCTCTGCCCATAACCTGAAACTGGGTTTCTCTCTCTCCACTCATTCTTAGAGCCTCTCACATTTCGCTGTCTTTCGCTTCTATTACCAGAGAATGGGTGTGTTGTACTTTTATTATCAGTTATTGCCCGTTTCTCGCTAGGTCTCAAAGAGTCTGTCTCTTGTTGATTTATTGTATTTAAATAATTTAACTGTTCTATCGTCTCAAAATCTTGATGGTAACTTCCCTTTGCTAAATCATCTTTATCCCTCCAAAACTTTTTTGTTTTTTCTTTATCAGGTCTTGTTCATTCTTCTTAATTTTATCCACTATTTCCTTTTCCAACTCCTTAAAATCTGCTAATTCTCTAAACGGATTAACCAAGCTCATAAGTAATTCAATTTCTTTTTCCAACATATTCAAATTTCCTTTCCTTTCACCAATTATTAAATCCATCAGTGCAAGAGAACAAGAGTCCAAAACCCTATACCAGTCTTTTTTGAACTGTTCTGTGCCTGTATTAAAACTGGGTGTTTTCTTCATTCGTAAACCCAGAGGAATCAAATTCTGAGCAGTGTATGTTTCCAAAGTAAAAACCTCCCACCACAAACTGCTTTCTTTAAGTAGAAGTTTTTGTAATTTCTTCATAATTCCTTCCAAATCACCGTCTATATCATTCTGTGATCTTTTCCTAAGCGCTTTTAACGATTTTCTTTGGAAAGCACAGCTGGAATCGTTAAAAGTGCTTAGAAAAAAGATCTTTGCTTTTATAATATAATATTGGTGTTCAGCTGAATAAGATCTTTTTGAGCTGCTAAAAGAGAATGTTCAGCTTTAGAGAAGAAAGAAGGACTATGATAAAAACTGTTTTCTTGTCACAGAATGAATCACAGAATGATATAGACGGTGATTTAGAAGGAATTATGAAGAAATTACAAAAACTTCTACTTAAAGAAAGCAGTTTGTGGTGGGAGGTTTTTACTTTGGAAACATACACTGCTCAGAATTTGATACCTCGGGGTTTACAAATGAAGAAAACACCCAGTTCTAATTAGTGATGAGCGAGGTTCGGTTTTACTCGGTTTTACTCGGTTTTACTCGGTTCTCAAAACGGCATCTTATTGGCTATCCAAAACACGTGACATCCGAGAGCCAATAAGATGCTGTTTTGAGAACCGAGTAAAACCGAGTAAAACCGAGTAAAACCGAATCCGCTCATCACTAGTTTTAATACAGGCACAGAACAGTTCAAAAAAGACTGGTATAGGGTTTTGGACTCTTGTTCTCTTGCACTGATGGATTTAATAATTGGTGAAAGGAAAGGAAATTTTAATATGTTGGAAAAAGAAATTGAATTACTTATGAGCTTGGTTAATCCGTTTAGAGAATTAGCAGATTTTAAGGAGTTGGAAAAGGAAATAGTGGATAAAATTAAGAAGAATGAACAAGACCTGATAAAGAAAAAACAAAAAAAGTTTTGGAGGGATAAAGATGATTTAGCAAAGGGAAGTTACCATCAAGATTTTGAGACGATAGAACAGTTAAATGATTTAAATACAATAAATCAACAAGAGACAGACTCTTTGAGACCTAGCGAGAAACGGGCAATAACTGATAATAAAAGTACAACACACCCATTCTCTGGTAATAGAAGCGAAAGACAGCGAAATGTGAGAGGCTCTAAGAATGAGTGGAGAGAGAGAAACCCAGTTTCAGGTTATGGGCAGAGGGTGGCTAGAAATCAAAGTGATAGAAGGAATCGGTCCCCTCAGATAAAAAATAGGAGAAACTGGTCCCCATATATAAAGGATAAGAAAAATAAAGAAATTAATTACAACAGGAAAGAAAGGAATGATTATAAGCAAGAGAATTTATTGTATAGGAATGAACGATGGGATAATCATTTAGAACAAAAACCTTTAGAGAATCAGAAAGAAGAGAGGGGAAGAAATAGATGGAGGGAAGAACACCGTAATTTTTTAGGAGAGGGTCAACAGAATCCAGAGTTAGAAAGACGAGATCGAGAGGTGTACACAGAAAGGTGGAGATAAGTGAGGATAGGCCCTGTAGAAAAAGGGGGAAAAGAGGAGGCCATCCAAAAAGGAAAATAAGACAAAGAGAGAAATTTAAAACAGGGATCAAATTGAAAACGAGTAAAAGTAAAGTTGACTATGTAGATGAGACCAAAACTTATAATATTGGTTCCTACAATTTGACAACCCTGGAAGAAAAAGTGTTAAAGAAGGGGTTAATATTTGCACCCACTAACTCAGCCAGAGAGTTTGATTTATTTGTAGATGTCCAAAAATTCTTACGGAAGCTCTCCCTTAAACGTTTCTTTTCTGAAGGGGGAAGAAATAATGAGATTAACGAAGAGGGGGAGGAACCCAAATCTAAGTTTAAGAAAAAATCTCTCTTTAATCCCACATATAGCAGAGGTTCTGCTGTTAATACATTTGGGAAAATGGTTATGGCCGACTTGGACAAAGTTTGTTAGAATTATAAAAGTAAATCAGGGGCCCATAATAACAATCTCTCTAAGAGGGAAAGAGAGGCTATGAAGAGCCTCCAGGAAAATAAATCCATCACCATCAAGCCCACCAATAAGAGGGGCGGGGTGGTGGTGATGGATACAGAAAAGTATGAGGAGAAAGTGAAACTTATGCTGTCTGATAAAGAGACCTATATGTCGATTAAGAAGAATCCAATAGAGAGAATTAAAAATGATCTGTGTGTCTTAGTGAGCAAATATTATGGGATGGGTGTTATCACTGAACAGGAGAAAGAATTCTTAATGAGTGACGATTCAACTCTGCCAGTAATCTATGGATTGCCTAAAATTCATAAAAATAAAGAGGACCCGCCTTTGCGGCCAATAGTGGCAGGAGTTGGATCAGTAACTGCTAATCTTTCCCAGCTCATAGATTCTCATTTGCAACCCCTGGCGTGTAAGGGAGGTGCATATCTTAAAGATACAACGGATATAATTGTTAAACTAAAAGCAGTGGAATGGCAACCAGGGGATATTTTATTTACGGCCGATGTGGGGTCTCTGTATTCCATAATAGAGCATGAAAAGGGAATACAAGCTGTAAGAAATTCCCTTATCAAAGAGAAAACAGATGACCGTTTAAAGGATTTTATTTTGGAAAGCATAGATTTCATTTTGAAAAATAATCACTTTTTCTTTAAAGATATGCACTACCTACAGCGCCTTGGGACGAAAGATGGGTACGAGACTCGCCCCCAGTTTCGCCAATATATTCATGGATGCGTGGGAGGAGCAATATGTGTGGAGCGAGCTGGGGGCGGGTCTCGTACTCTACCAAAGATATATAGATGATATTGTCTTTGTTTGGAGGGGTGGAGAAGACCTGCTTTCCAAGTTTCAAGATAAATTAAATGCTAATGACTATGGGGTAGTATTGACATATGTACAAAGTGAATCCGATATCAATTTCTTGGATTTAACAGTATATATCAAAGATCTGATCATATGCACCCAGAATTATAATAAACCAACTGATAGTAATTCTTATATAAGAAAAGATAGCAACCACCATCCCAGTTGGTTGAGAGGGGTGCCTGGCAGACAATTCCTGCGTTTGAAACGAAACTGTACAGAAGGGACAGTTTACAAACAGCAAGCTGAAGTAATGAAAGATCAATTTGTACAGAAGGGATATGATGCAACTATGTTGCAAAATACATTGGAAAGTATAGAAGAGACAGACAGAGAAGAATTGCTGCAACCTAGAAAGAAAGAGAGAGGGGAAGATTTTTCCATTTCCTTTGTAACAAAATATAATTCAGAATATAAATGCATCGAAAGAGTGCTTCAAAAGCATTGGGGAATATTGATGAGTGACGATATTTTAAGACCAATACTCCCAGTAAAGCCAAAGGTAATATATAAGAGAGCCCCAAATCTAAAAAAATTATTAGTGAATAGTGCAATAGCCCCAGCTCCCACAATGATGACAAGAACCAAATCTAAAGGTTTTTTCAGATGCGGGATGTGTGGAGCCTGTAAGAACATTAAGGGGATGGAGGGAAGTAAAATAGAGACCTTCAAATCAACTGTAACCAACAAAAATTATAAAATAAATCAATTCATGACATGTGAAACAAATAATGTAGTCTATTTAATACAGTGTGTTTGTATGAAACAGTACGTGGGAAGAACGAGTAGAGCCTTCAAAATTAGGATGAGAGAGCATATGAACAACATTAAAAAAGGATTTGATAAGCACTGTCTGTCAGCACATTGTAAGGAGAAACATAAGTGTTCTCTTAACAGTATAATTAATTTCAAAGCGATAGAACAGGTGAAGGGCAGCTGGAGAAAAAATGATGTTGTCGCATCTCTGGCAAGAGCTGAGATGCGGTGGATTTATGAATTAAAAATGTTACAACCAGATGGCTTGAACGGTGAGTTCGAGATGAAGTAGTTTCTCTAAAAAAGCACCTTCATGAACACTATGAAATCCTTGCACACATATGAAGGAAAGACAATGGGGTATATTTACTAAGCTCCCGATTTTGACCGAGATGCCGTTTTTTCATCAAAGTGTCATCTCGGTCAATCTCGGTCATTTACTAAACACTAATCACGGCAGTGATGAGGGCATTCGTAATTTTTTGCTAGTTCAGGTAAAAAATTACGAATGAATACACCATCGGTCAAATTACGCCTGTTTAGATACGAATCTCGGTCATTTACTAAGCAAAAAAACACAAAACACTGCCGTGAATAATTACAATTCGCAAAAAAGTCCTAAAAAAAAACAGACCTGCTTTTTTTTTTCGTGATTTGAGATGCATGCAGGGATCCATGAGATCCGTGCATGTATATCAATGGGAAGTGGTGGGAAAGTGCTTTTTGTTGTTAAAAAAAATGCGTGGGGTCCCCCCTCCTAAGCATAACCAGCCTCGGGCTCTTTGAGCCGATCCTGGTTGCAGAAATATGGGGGAAAAAATGACAGGGGTTCCCCCATATTTAAGCAACCAGCATCGGGCTCTGCGCCTGGTCCTGGTCCCAAAAATACGGGGGACAAAAAGAGTAGGGGTCCCCCGTATTTTTAAAACCAGCACCGGGCTCCACTAGCTGGACAGATAATGCCACAGCCGGGGGTCACTTTTATACAGCGCCCTGCGGCCGTGGCATCAAAAATCCAACTAGTCACCCCTGGCCGGGGTACCCTGGGGGAGTGGGGACCCCCTCAATCAAGGGGTCCCCCCCCCCCAGCCACCCAAGGGCCAGGGGTGAAGCCCGAGGCTGTCCCCCCCCATCCAATGGGCTGCGGATGGGAGGGCTGATAGCCTTTGTTGAAAAATAAAAGATATTGTTTTTAGTAGCAGTACTACAAGTCCCAGCAAGCCTCCCCCGCATGCTGGTACTTGGAGAACCACAAGTACCAGCATGCGGCGGAAAAACTGGCCCGCTGGTACCTGTAGTACTACCACTAAAAAAATACCCAAAAAAACACAAGACACACACACCGTGAAAGTATAATTTTATTACATACACACATACATACATACTTACCTTATGTTCTCACGCAGGTCGGTCCTCTTGTCCAGTAGAATCCAAGGGGTACCTGTTGAAGAAATTCTACTCACCAGATCCAGTGGTCCAGGCTCCTCGTCAAATCCAGGCATAATCCACGTACTTGAATAAAACAAAAAAACGCTTGCCCGACCACGAACTGAAAGGTGACCCATGTTTGCACATGGGTCACCTTTCCCCGAATGCCAGAAACCCACTTTGCCTTCTGGCTAAGTGGGTTTCTTCAGCCAATCAGGGAGTGCCACGTTGTAGCACTCTCCTGATCAGCTGTGTGCTCCTGTCTTCACTGACAGGCGGCACACGGCAGTGTTACAATGTAGCGCCTATGCGCTACATTGTAACCAATGATGGGAACTTTCTGCTCAGCGGTGACGTCACTTTAGGTCAACCGCAGGGCAGAAAGTTCCCAGCATTGGTTACAATGTAGCGCATAGGCGCTACATTGTAACACTGCCGTGTGCCGCCTGTCACTCAGTACAGGAGCACACAGCCGATCAGGAGAGTGCTACAACGTGGCACTCCCTGATTGGCTGAAGAAACCCACTTAGCCAGAAGGCAAAGTGGGTTTCTGGCATTCGGGGAAAGGTGACCCATGTGCAAACATGGGTCACCTTTCAGTTCATGGTCGGGCATGCGTTTTTTTGTTTTATTCAAGTACGTGGATTATGCCTGGATTTGACGAGGAGCCTGGACCACGGGATCTGGTGAGTAGAATTTCTTCAACAGGTACCCCTTGGATTCTACTGGACAAGAGGACCGACCTGCGTGAGAACATAAGGTAAGTATGTATGTATGTGTGTATGTAATAAAATTATACTTTCACGGTGTGTGTGTCTTGTGTTTTTTTGGGTATTTTTTTAGTGGTAGTACTACAGGTACCAGCGGGCCAGTTTTTCCGCCGCATGCTGGTACTTGTGGTTCTCCAAGTACCAGCATGCGGGGGAGGCTTGCTGGGACTTGTAGTACTGCTACTAAAAACAATATCTTTTATTTTTCAACAAAGGCTATCAGCCCTCCCATCCGCAGCCCATTGGATGGGGGGGGACAGCCTCGGGCTTCACCCCTGGCCCTTGGGTGGCTGGGGGGGGGGACCCCTTGATTGAGGGGGTCCCCACTCCCCCAGGGTACCCCGGCCAGGGGTGACTAGTTGGATTTTTGATGCCACGGCCGCAGGGCACTATATAAAAGTGACCCCCGGCTGTGGCATTATCTGTCCAGCTAGTGGAGCCCGGTGCTGGTTTTAAAAATACGGGGGACCCCTACTCTTTTTGTCCCCCGTATTTTTGGGACCAGGACCAGGCGCAGAGCCCGATGCTGGTTGCTTAAATATGGGGGAACCCCTGTCATTTTTTCCCCCATATTTCTGCAACCAGGATCGGCTCAAAGAGCCCGAGGCTGGTTATGCTTAGGAGGGGGGACCCCACGCATTTTTTTTATAAAAATTACATTGTTTACTTTAAAAAAAAAACAAAAAAAAACCCAGCACGGATCACACAAATCCGGCCGAGATTGATTGTAAAAAAAAACGGCAGTGTTTTGCTAATCACTGCCGTAAAATTAGGTAAAAAAACACGAATGACATCGACATCGGAAGCAAAGAAAAACACGAATACGACAGCTTAGTAAATTAGTCGTAATCCATTCAAAAAGTTGCAGTTTTACACTGTCGATGTCATTCGTGATTGAACTTTGACCTTTTTTCGGAAATTACGAATCTTAGTAAATAAACCCCAATGATTTATATATACCCTGTGTAGAGGTTTTATTCAATGCACAAAATGCCTATCCTGATTAGGGAGGGGGCTAAAAGGGAGAGGATGCAGGGGTCATTAAAATTCGGGAACATAGATGAAGGGCCCGAGAATCTGCATAATCAGGTGTGCAAATGGAAAAATAATCAGCATAAAGTTGTTTGATGTATGAAGTATTTAGTATAAACAAATTTTTTTTAAGGTGTGTGTAGTAGAAAGTAGATATTTCGAGGATTTGTTTTAGTCCGTATATTTTATATTGGAATTCCCTCTGTAAAGGGAATATGTCTTTAAAATGCACAGGAACATGGATGAAATGCCCTGAATCTGTATGATCTTATGTGTAATTAGGCCACCGGATCTCCAGGATACTGCATAAATAGTGACCGGACCGAAATCATTTATGCCTTGACAAAGACCCGTTTGGAGGGTAGAAACGCGTCGGCGGCTAATGAGTGATTTCGATCATTGTTTTATGAGAGGAGTGAGCCGGGAGCAGGAGCCGCGGTGATACAAATAATTACAGCGGTTAATACTCTCACGTCAGGACGGAGCTCGGTGGGACGAAAGTAGGTAAGCTAACCCGTGATTGCAAAGAACGCCTGGTAGCTAAAGCCAGACAGAGGGGGAGTACCTACACGGCAAAACGCTGGTGTCCTGGAGGTCCGGTGAGATCTAAAGTTTATAACCGAACTGTAATTGCCTATTACTGCCTGCAAACCGGAGAGATTTTTAGATGTTCTTAATAGTAGATTATAAATAAACTTTTAACTTTCTTTGGATCTGGAGAGACCGCATTGTGCTTTTTTTGGAATTCAAACATAAAATGAATTGTGTTTAAAATTGTGAGACTTTCCCTACGGGAGTTTCCTCTGGAGGACAGTGTGGAAATTTAAAATATTGTGTCTGGAAATTATATATAAAATCAAGAAGTACCAGGCCTGATATAATAGAATCATTTTAATGAATCTGTCTCATGGAAAGTTTCCTGGTGTTATAATGTGGAGCTGATTTTAACGGCGCTGTGAAAATTTTCAAAGGTTTTTCTGTGTGGAGTTTGCGTTTGCTGATTAGCTGATCAGTTTTCTTTGGAAAGCACAGCTGGAATCGTTAAAAGCGCTTAGGAAAAGATCTTTGGTTTAGAGCATAGGTTCTCAAACTCGGTCCTCAGGACCCCACACAGTGCATGTTTTGCAGGTCTTCTCACAGAATTGCAAGTGAATAATTAGCTGCACCTGTGGGCCTTTTAAAATGTGTCAGTGAGTAATTAATACACCTGTGCACCTGCTGGGTTACCTGCAAAACATGCACTGTGTGGGGTCCTGAGGACCGAGTTTGAGAACCTCTGCTTTAGAGTATACATTGTTATATAATTGGCAGATAATACATAACTGAAGCTACTGCATAAGAACATACTTGTTTATGCTGTGCTCGTTGCTTAGTTTTATGTGTTAAATGAAAATAGAAATGTATGTGTCTCTTTAATCACAAACTATACCTGTTAAATGTTCTCATATACCTTCAACAGTGTCTGGTTGATTAATTTACTGTATCATGATTCCATAGTAAATATAAAATAATTTACTGATAACAGGATATTTCCATCAATATTGAAGAAATATTGGATGCCAAAAAACAGACCAGGGATTATCATTTTTCTATGAGTGGGAAAACGTACGAAAATCTGGAGAAACACTTTGAGGATTTATTGCCAAAAGTAAGTGAAGTTATATTTATGCCCTAGTACCTCCATCTTGGCTTCCCTGCTCTCCAGTCACAACCTCCTTGTCTTCAGCATTGCCGTACCGTATGCTCACCCCCTTCCCCCACACTATTATTTTCACAATTACAAAGCATAAAATATTTGTGGGTACTGTCAGTATATAGGCCCTCATTCCGAGTTGTTCGCTCGGTATTTTTCATCGCATCGCAGTGAGAATTCTCTTAGTGCGCATGCGTAATGTTCGCACTGCGCATGCGCCAAGTAACTTTACTATGAAGAAAGTAATTTTACTCACGGCTTTTTCATCGCTCCGGCGATCGCATTGTGATTGACAGGAAATGGGTGTTACTGGGCGGATGTATGGCGTTTTATGGGCGTGTGGCTGAAAACGCTACCGTTTCCGGAAAAAACGCAGGCGTGTCTGGAGAAACGGTGGGAGTGCTTGGCCGAACGCTGGGTGTGTTTCTGACGTCAGCCGGGACCGAAAAGCACTGAACTGATCGTACAGGCAGAGTAAGTCTGGAGTTACTCAGAAACTGCTAACTCGTTTTTGATCGCAAAAATGCGCATACATCGGTCGCACATTTAAGAAGTTTAGATTCACTCCCAGTAGGCGGCGGCTTAGCGTGTGTAACTCTGCTGAAATCGCCTTGCGAGCGAACAACTCGGAATGAGGGCCCTAACACAGTAGTTTTGTTTTAATTACATACTGATCTGCCATTTCTATGCAGCTATGCTCCCACTGAGCTCATTTGTCATAGTTGTTGTTATCTGTGTTCTGCTGCTGGACCCACAGAGCTCAACTCCATGTCCATCTCTGCTTGTCTGCTGGTCCCACTTAGCACAACTGTCTTGGCCGTTATATCCCTTCAGTTGCCACGTGAGCTCAACTGAAATTTCTGTTGCTATCTCCGTGTGACTGCTGGACATACTGAGCACGACTGTCAGTACCTGGATCATGTGCCAAGTCTGCTCTGTTGATCTAAACCAGGGACAATAAAGTAACCTTCACCTCCTCAATTAGCATGCATTGGGAATGTCAAGGTTCACTATGTCAACATCCATAACAGAGACATCAGAATGTTGACATCTGGAAAATGCCGACATGGGTAAAATATTGACATACACTACAACATATGAACATAGTGAAAATGTCAACATTAGGGTTAGAGGTTATGGTTAGAGTTAGTGTTAGGGATATCTTAAAAATGGATTGTCAACATTGTGACCTTGTTTGCATTTAATCAGTGTTAACTTGTTGAATGTCAACATGCTGCATGCAACATGATAAACGTGTTGTCTGTCGACAGTATCACACTGTCGACATTTTATGAATTACATTCTTATGAATGTCAACATGGTCACTTCCATTGCTCTGCACAACTTGGATGGATTTTTCCTGCCCTCTTTTTTTTCGTTTACTACCCTAATTAATCCACATTTATCCACACCTCTTACTGTACATCACTCCACAATGCATATACTCAATTTACCTTCTCTCTTTCTCCTACTCATTTTCACAATAGTCCACTCCAAGCTCCTCTTCTCTGACATCCTATTTTTCCCTCATCTATTATTTTGCCTTCATTACTCTCCTGCTCACTTACCTGTGCACACCACACTCACAAGCCTACAGTACATTAGCAGAAACAACCTCACACCCACAAATTATCCTCTCATGCCCTCTTTCTCTCCTTGGTGGTCATTCCAAGTTGTTCGCTTGGTAATTTTCTTCGCATCGCAGCGATTTTCCGCTTATTGCGCATGCGCAATGTTCGCACTGCGACTGCGCCAAGTAAATTTGCTATGAAGATTGGTATTTTACTCACGGCATTACGATGTTTTTTCTTCGTTCTGGAGATCGGAGTGTGATTGACAGGAAGTGGGTGTTTCTGAGCGGAAACTGGCCGTTTTATGGGAGTGTGTGAAAAAACGCTGCCGTTTCTGGGAAAAACGTGGGAGTGGCTGGAGAAACGGAGGAGTGTCTGGGCGAACGCTGGGTGTGTTTGTGACGTCAAAACAGGAACGCCAAGCACTGAACTGATCCCACTGGAAGAGTAAGTCTCGAGCTACTCAGAAACTGCACAGAGAAGTCTTTTCGCAATATTGCGAATCTTTCGTTCGCAATTTTGAAAAGCTAAGATTCACTCCCAGTAGGCGGCGGCTTAGCGTGTGCAATGCTGCTAAAAGCAGCTTGCGAGCGAACAACTCGGAATCACCCCCCTTGTTCCTTCTCATGGCCACTAACTGTATTTGCCATTATCTTATGTTAAATCCTACACTCCACCCCCTCCTTTAACGCAACTTCAGCAGTACACAATCCACACTGGGTTCATTCTCTCCAGTAACCAAATACAAGGTCTCTGCTCTTCTGTCATCATCTCGCCCTAAAGTCTGTCTCCTTAACCCAATTCCCTGCAGGCTTTCCTGCTCCCAATCCCCACCTCTAGCTCTTTTCTTGAATCTGTTCCTCTTTACTCTTATATTCTTTTTTAAACACACTTGTCTCAGTAATCTAAAGAAACCATCCCTTAACAAAGATACTCTCTCTTAATACCTCCTGATTTTCCTCCTCTCACTCCCAAGCAACTTGAAAAAATAGTGAACAGCCATTCTCTACACTCAGCAGTTGGGCATTACACTGGCAGTGGTCTAAGGGGGTAACTCAGACCTGATTGCTGCTGTGCATTGGTGATCAAGTCCTAACTGCGCATGCATATGCACTGCAATGCCATGCGCGTCAGACAAAAACAACGGGCATCGCTGGTCAGCGACGAGATGGTGCGAAAAATTCGAACGCATGGGTGTCCGCAAGGAGATTGATAGGAGGAAGCCATTTGTGGGTGGCAACTGATCACTTACAGGGAGTGTCTGGAAAGATACAGGCATGTCCAAGCATTTTCAGGGAGTGTGTCTGATGTCAGCTTCGGCCCCAATCAGCCTCTTCACATCGCACTGTAGGAGTAAGTCCTGGGCTGTGCATAGACTGCACAAAGGGGATTTTTGCAGCTCTGCATACACATAGGATCACACACTTGCATGGTGAATTTACAATCCACCTGGAGGCGGCGACTATCTGAACGCAGGAAAGCAAACTTTGCAGCACAGCGATCAGGTTTGAATCAGCCCCTACTGTATATGCAGCAGAGTATTTGGGTCACTCACTTCTCCATACTCATCCTGTCCTAAACCTTTCATGTTTTTTTAATACTAAAATGACCTTATTCTTCTTAATACTACCCTTTATGTTCATGCATTCATTTTATGTGTCTTGTGTGGCCCTGTTTTCTGTATGTCCTGTTTTCCCTACTGTCCAACTCCGTGGGAACCCTGTGGCAAATTAATTATACCAATATTATATAGATTAGGTAACTTAATAGATAATATTGGGGAAAGAGGGTCTGGACTGCACACCCTAGCTTCTTATAATGGGATGTGTTACCTAGATGTGACTTACAGTAATACAACAACATAGAAAAAAGAGAGCAGGTGCACCATACAACTTAATTGATAACCCTGACATGGTAAACTGCATCATATGAGCAATATGTACCATCACAATATGTGGCAATGCATAATACTTCTTTCCACAGGGGCATAATAAATAGATCCACCCACACTGTGGTATAGGTGGTAATTGCTCCATAATGTTTACAATAGTGCAGCATGTAATCCCCATAAAAAAAAATCCATTATTATTGCTATAACAATTAATACACTAGTTATGAGGCACTGAAACACATGAGGGCTGGACTGAGAGAAAAATAGGCATCCACCTATGCTTGCATAATATTTTATGGATACCACCATTTTTAATTAAATCACAAAATGCCTCTAGTATACATATAATATTTATTATCATTTATTTTTTCAATCTCACTTAAATTAAGAGTAAGAAAATATACAGTGTGTATCAGACCTCAATACAATACAATAATATCACAAAACAACTAATAATTCCTTATGTAAACATAATGTCTGAAGACTGTGGGGGCTCCTTTGCTCTTTTGTTTAAATCACTTTTGCAAATTTATTTGCATTTAATCCAATGTTGCATTGTTTTGCAGTTACTGATGAATGGTACAGTGTTTGCAAGAATGTCCCCTGGACAGAAATCAACTATTATAGATGAATTTCGAAAGCTGGAGTAAGTATTACAGTGATTAGTGCTAACTTACCCATCTATGAGGGTGTTTCAATAAATAAGGTAACAAGACCTCTCAGTGCATAAATTTATTCAACTTGTACATACAATATGTATAATCAATATTATGGCCTTGGCACAGATTGTTTTTCCACAAAGTCCCCATACTTGCCTAAGCATTTGGTCCAAAGGAACACCAAGGCATCTATCCCAGTTTAGAAGAAACCAGTTTTAAGGGGTACATTTACTAAGCAGTGATAACAGCGGAGAAGTGAGCCAGTGGAGAAATTTCCTCATCAACCAATCAGCAGCTCTGTATCATTTTATAGTATGCAAATTATAGATGTTACTTCAGTGCTGATTGGTTGCCATGGGCAACTTCTCCATTGGCTTACTTCTCCGTTCTTATCACTGCTTAGTAAATGTACCCCTAAGTTCCTAAAGCCAGAACATGATGGCTTGCTTTAACTTCACCATTGGTTGCGAATCGCCTTCCACCCAAATGCTTCTTTAGTGGTTCAAAGAAATGGAAGTCACTCAGTGTTATGTCAGGGCCGTAGGCAGTGGCAAATTTCCCACTAGGCACATAAGGCACATGCCTAGGGACGGCACTTGTTAGGGGGTAGCACTTTGATGTTTGTGTTGGTACTGTCAGCCCGAACTGTACCAGTAAGTAACTGCTAAATATTTCCACAGTACTGTACCATATTCTATCTTGATTAGTGTGTAAATGGGTAGGATATGCACATACTACCCCTATAAGCTGTCCTACTTAGTAGCTATGTATACATAACATAATTAAAAAAATAAAAAAGTCATAGTGGCTATCATCAAATCAGAGCTTACAACCAATCAGTGAAAATAATAAAATTAGGCAAGGGGGTGGGGATGGAGGCATTACTGTTGTGCCTAGGAGTGAATTTGACCCTGAATCCACCCTGGCCATAGGGAGGATGGTCCAGTACCTCCCAATGGTAGCGCCATAGCTACTGCTCATATTGAACATCTGTTCTGCCATTATCTAAGGCAGTGCACCAAACCCAAACCTGTTTTTCCATGATGACGTTATCACTGTACACCTCGTGAACTTGGGGATGAATTTCAGCAGCTTATGTGCCATCTAGCTGCAGAAATGTGAACACACTATGCACTTCAATGTTTCACCATGTTTGAGCGAGCCCTGCCATCTTACCCCTGATGTTAGGACTGTATGACTGATATGAGGCACAGTCTGCTGACTGTGAGGGGAAGAGGTGATCTGCCTGCTCTGGCCTGCCGGGAAATTAGAAAGATAATCATGACCCAGTGAAGCTACAGTAATACTAAACCAGAGATATAATATTTTGATTCACTGTGGAGAAAAATTATCTGATGTGCTTTGTACTGTATGTGTTCAGCTTTTGAAGTATTTCCTGTACCTTAGTTGGAATTCATATAACCAGTTAGCAAAATAACACCTTTCCAAACATTTGATAAATTACGCCTTGCAGACCAAATCTCCCTCATTCTGCACATATATTGTAAACATTTTTGACATCTTGTTTTTGGAACATTCCAGATTTATGGTTCCCACACTTGTATTGACAAGTTCAGAATTTGGTGGTGTATTGACCAGTTCCAAATTTTTGCTACAGACAGTAACATTTTGGCAGAGAAACACTTTTCTTGGTGCTTTATAAGTAATATACATTTTCAAACAAAAAAGTACCACATGAACTAAAGATGGCACCAACTTCCCCTCATTCTTATGATTTATTTTCTGCCATGAATCATTTTCAAATAATTAATATTTTAGGCAGTGATAGATTTAGAGAACAGGCAGTTTCTAGACACAACATTAGTGGCAGCCCCGTCACCCCTCTAACCAGTTTTAGTATTTTCAGTACACTAGGTTATAAGCAGGGGCACACGTGGGGGGGGCATGCATTGGAGGGGTTGTTTAGAGTACCCAGAAATCCCCTCCCCTGATGGGCCAAATTATTTTTTTCTGAGATGGAGACAGTTGTTTCTCTATCTCAACATTAACCGCGCTGTGATCACAATGGCAATCGCTACCGCAGCTGCAGGGAGCTCTGATCTGCAGAGCATAGTCTTTGCACAAGGAAGAGCGTGGCAGCTGCAGCACATGAGCCATCTCAACGAAAGCAGTTCCCTCTGCACCTCACAATATGATATATGCACCATATGCAGGGTATGAGGTGGCACCTAGATGCTTGGTTTATTAACTTTTACTAACAGCAATAACACAAGTTGATACCTGGTAACAGTTTTTCAGTCTAAAATGTCCTAGTTACTACAAATTATTTTGTAGATACTGGAAAATTTCAGTCTGATAATAATAAATTAAGCATCTGAGTGCTGCCTTCAGCAACTGGATACCCGTGACATGTGCCTCATGTGTCTAATGGGAAATTCACTATTGTTTTTTTAAGACAATTTAAAAGCCTAATTCAATGAAAGGAGTGTTCCTAAATGTAAAGAAATTGTATTTTTCATGATTAATTTCAGTTTTGCAGAGCACACATTTGTCCTTGGTGCACTTCCAGTTTGGAGAGGTATCTCCTAAGGATGGACAATATATGGGCTCTAAGCAGACCCATTAAGTGTAGCAGTGCAAAATCAATGTTTTTTTTCTTTACTATCTGAAATTCCTGTACCACTTTGTAGAGAGCTAGATAAATAGACTCTCATCACACACATTCCTCCAGTGCAAGAGGGGAAGTGTGTGTGAGTGTGTGTGTGTGTGTGTGTGTGTGTGTGGGGGGGGGGGGGGAGGGGGGGAGAGAAAGAGAGAGATATAACAATAGTGTCCTCACAATAATTAATGTTTTAAAAAGGTTACTGTTTCGGCCTCTGCACTCCTCTATCTCCATTCATTTTAACCATATAATCTCACTGGTACAAATTCCAATCACCAATGGCTGTTCTAATATTGGTAGATAATAATGCATCATAATAATAATAATAATAATAATAATAATACCTTACAGTAGCCACAAACACTTTCCGAGAACTAGCCACAATTGTTATTGCGCTACCATATATATATATATATATATATATATATATATATATATATATATAACTTATATATGAATTGTTCTCACAGTAAGGTGATCTGTATCTTTTATTTGAAGTCATTATATGTAGTTTGTTTGAGTTAGAGGCCCTAAATGCACTGTGCTAAGTAATGTTTCAGAGCCAGGGCCAAATTAACAGTGGGGCACATGAAGGCATCTTATGAGAGGAGAGAGGCCCATGTGACATCTCTCTCTGGGCCTTCTCCTCTCTAGCTAGCAGCGCAGTGGGACTCTGAGCACTAGGATCACTAGGAGAGCCTAGTGCTGTACCAGAGTCCAGTGTGCATGTACTGGTCTCTGGAAAAATGGCGCAGTGGCCATTTTCCAGGTGATTTTCCTACTGCACATATGCAAAGCAATGGGAAAATAGCCAACGTGCCATTTTCCCGGTGATTTGTTCAGTGCTGCTGCCACTAATGTGGGACTCTGGAGGGATAAGTATTCAATTTATGGGTGCAGGGTGCACGGTTTGGTTCCCGCTGGACCCAGGCGTCTGTCTGCATCACACATCTTGCAGTCATCATAGCATATGGGACTACAGAGCCAGACATCCACATAAAAATATCCACATCATCATGCCAGCATGATGACCAGCTGCTCAACTAGCCCCACATTCGGCCATAAATCATAAGTATTACAATTATATGTCTGTTTTCACAAAATAATGTAATTGCACAGGTCACACCTCTTTGATTATTTTAAGCCCTAGGCCCATGTGCCCCTTAATCCTTTATAAATAAAGGACAATAACATAACAAAGGTTTGCTAGATAAATATATATATATATATATATATATATATATATATATATATATATACAGGGGTGACGTCCGGCACTCTCATATAGATAGAGCAACAAGTCTGGGTGCCCTTCCAAAGGCAATATAGAATACGGTGTAGCGGATGGCACTCCAGCATATAGATTAAATCAAGCAAGAAACCAAAGTTCCATCCGCTACACTGTATTATATATATATATATATATATATATATATATAAGAACTGGCAGGCTCGGCACTCACTGTTGGGCACTGATTTACTTGCTGCGGTGCCTTCCACGAATGTTTCCATCCATAATAGTATCTATGAAGCAGCGGCACTCAGCAGACTGATTAGGAAAAAAAAGCCATTTATTCCGGTCCTACGCCGTTTCGGGGGTGTACCCCGTCTTCAGGGACAAAACAGTACAAGTACAAATGCTAACAAGATCAACCTTTTATACCCACCCAAATAAGTACTCATAAATGATTAGTGTGTGATGTAACTCACCTGTCCAGCGCCGCCCGTCGCCGCCGCGTCTGGTCGCTGTGTGTATATGACTCACATGGATGACGTCAGCGGTCAGCGCCAGACAAGGAGATCCAATCAAACAGTTAGTGTAGGTGTTACTAAGCAACCACTGTGAATGTAAACATATGAAACAGGTTATTCGTACAATCCCGTGCTGATTAAAACAGAGCTGAACAAAGCTCGCATTAAATGTGCCAATAACCCTTAACTACTGAAAGCTATCTATTTTAAAAACAACTAACATTAAAAACACAGGATAAACGTTCCTAACGGAGAATAGGTTTTAACAAATAAATTTTAACAAATTTTAACATGGATTACGATAGTTAATATATAGCCTATTGCCTAATATAACTGGATATAACTACAGCAATGACTATACTGGCTATTCACATAAGAGAATACGTTTATCCTCATCAAATTGATATAGTAATACTAATAACGATAATTACTGTACTTTATAGAAATCTCCCTAATGCTGTACCATGGAGCCAGGAATTATGTGCACCATCTAGGCCTATTTCATAAAAAACACTGTAGTCCTAATGTTTCATTCAGGCCTCCAGGAGAAATAGTGTTTAGAGTATGTATCCATCTACTCTCCTTCTGCATCAATAACTTGTTACGATCCCCTCCTCTGTGTAGTGGGGGTACATGATCTATAATTATGGCTCGTATGCTGGCAATGCTATGCTTCGCTGTCAGGCAGTGACGAG
Organism: Pseudophryne corroboree; assembly: GCF_028390025.1. Lineage (NCBI taxonomy): Eukaryota > Metazoa > Chordata > Amphibia > Anura > Myobatrachidae > Pseudophryne > Pseudophryne corroboree. The sequence continues at coordinate 328,830,727 of NC_086447.1, read as the reverse complement.
CCACCGGTTGTTCACTCAACCCTTTCTCGATAGCCTGTTTAATGGCGCTTCTATGTAGGGCCATTCTTTCACGGAATTGGCGTTGCGTCTTTCCGACGTAAGCCAAACCGCATGGGCATTTCAACATATATATGACATGTGTCGTGGTACATGTCACCCTATGTAAAATTTTGAACGATTTGCCCGTATGGGGGTGAAAAAAATGTGAACCGGTAAGTAGTGTGTTGCATGTTGAGCACCCTAAACAACGGAAGCATCCACACTTAGGTCTTAAAAAATGGGTTTGTAATTGTTTAGTGAGTGGGTATACATCGAGTTTTACTACTCTATCTCCTATACTAGAACCCCTTTTATAGCTGGGTAATACCCTGGTATCCAGGAGTGCTGGAAGGGTTTTATCTGTATTTACAATGGGCCACAGCTTTTTGACCCTTTGTGTAATCCCAGGAGACGCTGCTGAAAATGTATTGACCCATGGTATTTTCTGTATTTGATTTTTTTCTGCCGGGTCGCTTTTGTGTAATATCGAATCTCGGGAGAGACTCATAACTTTGTTCCTGCTGTATAATAAATCTTGTTTAGGATACCCTCTTTGCTCAAATTTATGGACCATCTGGTCCAATGCTGGTTCTACCGCAGCTGGATCTGAAATAATCCTTTTAGCCCGTAAGAATTGTGATTGCGGTAGTCCCTTACGTAAAGGTAGGGGATGTGCGCTGGTATAGTGCAAAAAGGAATTGCGGTCTGTGGGTTTGAGGTATAAGGATGTATGCAAATGACCTGCCTGTAAAGAAATGTTAACATCAAGGAAATGTATAACACAGGGTAACATCTGATATGTGAATTTCACAGGACTCATGGTGTTATTATGCTCATTAAGTAAGCACTCCAATTGTTCCTGTGGCCCTTGCCAAAAGATAAGCAGGTCGTCTATGTACCTCTTATAGAAGAACATAGATGGTATGTAAGGTGTACCAAAAAGTGTACGTTCAATGGCATACATGTACGCATTAGCGTACGATGGGGCCACTGGGGACCCCATCGCACAGCCAGAGGCTTGTAGGTATATTCGGCCATCAAACGTAAAATAATTACGCGTCAGAACCAAGGTGAGTAACTGCAGGAAAAAGTCTACAGCTGGACCCTGATAATTTGGATTGTCTGTAATCAGATTGCGGACAGCCTCCACACCTGCATCATGTGGGATGCAGGTGTAGAGGCTAGTCACGTCTGCACTACATAACGTTAGGTCTGTCGGTATTGTATCCATGACTTGCAAATAATTCAACAGTGTCGTCGTATCTTTAAGATACGACGGGATCTGTTGAATACATGGGTTCAAAAATGCATCCAAAAAGATGGCTATGGGGTAGTATAGAGAGTTTCTGGCCGAAACTATAGGTCGGCCAGGGGGATTAGTTAATGATTTGTGTACCTTTGGTACTGTATAGAACAGTGGTGTCTGTGGAAACTCAACTGTCAGTGCTTTTCTCTGTTCTACTGTCAACACCCCTGACTCACTAGCCTGTGTCAAAATGCCATCCAATTCCTGTTTAAATTTCACTGTAGGATCAAATGATAAAAGGCTATAGGTGCATTGATCAGACAATTGGCGTTTGCTCTCCAGAATATAGTCAGACAAGTCCTGTATCACTATAGCTCCCCCCTTGTCTGCACTTCGAATGACGATGTCTGTCCTTTTTGAAAGGTCATGAAGTGCTGAATGTTCTTGTTTGTTCAAATTGGAGTAGTATGGTTTAACCCCTTCTTCATGATAAGCCAACTCTGTTAGACGAGAGAAAGTCCTAATGGACGGACTATTAGTTTTAGGGTCAAACTTAGACCTCGGTATTATCTTTTTAAGTTTGTCCGGAACAGAAGACGATGCTATAGAGTTGGCACTAGTTCCAAAGTGCTCTTTCAAGCGTAGAGTCCTATTGAATTTATAGTTCTCCACTTTAGCAGTAAAGGGGTCAGGTTTAACGGTCGGAACAAAAGTAAGTCCTTTGGATAGGACCCTGTTCTCCTCTTCTGTTAGAGGACTAGTTGACAAATTTATGACTAATTCTGTTATTGGCGCGGTGGCCGTCTTGCGTTGTAGCCTTTTGTTCTGCCCCGCCCTCCTCGTCCTCGTGGGGGCTTCGGTGGGATACCTGATCGGGTGGCCATGCCTAAAGGGTAGGCGGCATTTCCCAATGTAGCACTATTACTGGCTTCTCCCTCACTGGCTGTAGTGCTCGTTCCAGATTGGTCCGAGTAGTTCTGTCGACGACGATATCTCCTGTTGAATTGAGGGCGTTCCTGTGTGGTGCCAGTGTTGTTCAGCCAGGAGTAGACCCTACGTTGTTGGTAATCTTGTTGTACTTTCACTAATTTTTCTTTTTTATATTTAATAAGATCATTCCTATATTGATCCATATGAGCCTGTAGTTTCTCGACCCAGTTTGTGCTGGTATCCTGTGCCAATGTGGCTTTATGTGCGGTCTCAAACATAGATAACTGCTCCTTGATAATTCCAAGTTCCCGTGTTGACTCCTCCACTACCAATAATAGGAGGTCCATGGAACACTTGTTTAAAATAGCTACCCATTTACGACAAAAAGGGATGCTATAACGCCCTATTGTGGGGGTGTTCCGGATCCTGAAACCTCGTGGAATCTGATTATTTCTATAATAGTCAGACAAGCTGATTCCGTGGTAGGTGAAGTCGCACTCACGCTGTTTGAGTTTCAGCCACTGTCGATACAATTCCTCCTTTGATGTAACCTGTGGGTCATCATCTAATTTTCTCTTTATCAATATGGCCTGGGCTTCGGCATCTGAAAAACTGAAGCGTTCTTTGGCATCCGCTTGTGCCAATTCCCAGGCTGACTCCATGTCAGTATTAGCGTCAGTCATGCTTGTAGAAAGTGTTATATCCAACACTTTGCTGACTATTCATCCGTGTACGTCTTCACCATATAATACTGTGTGATCCAAGAGTCCATATATTGGGTATTCAGGTGAATGATATACCAATGTAAAAAGTCCCTTAGGTGCCCTAGCCAGAGGATTCCTCTAGCATCTGTGGCTCAGATGTATGCAGAGAGGTTTTCCCATATGTAAGAACTGGCAGGCTCGGCACTCACTGTTGGGCACTGATTTACTTGCTGCGGTGCCTTCCACGAATGTTTCCATCCATAATAGTATCTATGAAGCAGCGGCACTCAGCAGACTGATTAGGAAAAAAAAGCCATTTATTCCGGTCCTACGCCGTTTCGGGGGTGTACCCCGTCTTCAGGGACAAAACAGTACAAGTACAAATGCTAACAAGATCAACCTTTTATACCCACCCAAATAAGTACTCATAAATGATTAGTGTGTGATGTGACAGGTGAGTTACATCACACACTAATCATTTATGAGTACTTATTTGGGTGGGTATAAAAGGTTGATCTTGTTAGCATTTGTACTTGTACTGTTTTGTCCCTGAAGACGGGGTACACCCCCGAAACGGCGTAGGACCGGAATAAATGGCTTTTTTTTCCTAATCAGTCTGCTGAGTGCCGCTGCTTCATAGATACTATTATGGATGGAAACATTCGTGGAAGGCACCGCAGCAAGTAAATCAGTGCCCAACAGTGAGTGCCGAGCCTGCCAGTTCTTACATATGGGAAAACCTCTCTGCATACATCTGAGCCACAGATGCTAGAGGAATCCTCTGGCTAGGGCACCTAAGGGACTTTTTACATTGGTATATCATTCACCTGAATACCCAATATATGGACTCTTGGATCACACAGTATTATATGGTGAAGACGTACACGGATGAATAGTCAGCAAAGTGTTGGATATAACACTTTCTACAAGCATGACTGACGCTAATACTGACATGGAGTCAGCCTGGGAATTGGCACAAGCGGATGCCAAAGAACGCTTCAGTTTTTCAGATGCCGAAGCCCAGGCCATATTGATAAAGAGAAAATTAGATGATGACCCACAGGTTACATCAAAGGAGGAATTGTATCGACAGTGGCAGAAACTCAAACAGCGTGAGTGCGACTTCACCTACCACGGAATCAGCTTGTCTGACTATTATAGAAATAATCAGATTCCACGAGGTTTCAGGATCCGGAACACCCCCACAATAGGGCGTTATAGCATCCCTTTTTGTCGTAAATGGGTAGCTATTTTAAACAAGTGTTCCATGGACCTCCTATTATTGGTAGTGGAGGAGTCAACACGGGAACTTGGAATTATCAAGGAGCAGTTATCTATGTTTGAGACCGCACATAAAGCCACATTGGCACAGGATACCAGCACAAACTGGGTCGAGAAACTACAGGCTCATATGGATCAATATAGGAATGATCTTATTAAATATAAAAAAGAAAAATTAGTGAAAGTACAACAAGATTACCAACAACGTAGGGTCTACTCCTGGCTGAACAACACTGGCACCACACAGGAACGCCCTCAATTCAACAGGAGATATCGTCGTCGACAGAACTACTCGGACCAATCTGGAACGAGCACTACAGCCAGTGAGGGAGAAGCCAGTAATAGTGCTACATTGGGAAATGCCGCCTACCCTTTAGGCATGGCCACCCGATCAGGTATCCCACCGAAGCCCCCACGAGGATGAGGAGGGTGGGGCAGAACAAAAGGCTACAACGCAAGACGGCCACCACGCCAATAACAGAATTAGTCATAAATTTGTCAACTAGTCCTCTAACAGAAGAGGAGAACAGGGTCCTATCCAAAGGACTTACTTTTGTTCCGACCGTTAAACCTGACCCCTTTACTGCTAAAGTGGAGAACTATAAATTCAATAGGACTCTACGCTTGAAAGAGCACTTTGGAACTAGTGCCAACTCTATAGCATCGTCTTCTGTTCCGGACAAACTTAAAAAGATAATACCGAGGTCTAAGTTTGACCCTAAAACTAATAGTCCGTCCATTAGGACTTTCTCTCGTCTAACAGAGTTGGCTTATCATGAAGAAGGGGTTAAACCATACTACTCCAATTTGAACAAACAAGAACATTCAGCACTTCATGACCTTTCAAAAAGGACAGACATCGTCATTCGAAGTGCAGACAAGGGGGGAGCTATAGTGATACAGGACTTGTCTGACTATATTCTGGAGAGCAAACGCCAATTGTCTGATCAATGCACCTATAGCCTTTTATCATTTGATCCTACAGTGAAATTTAAACAGGAATTGGATGGCATTTTGACACAGGCTAGTGAGTCAGGGGTGTTGACAGTAGAACAGAGAAAAGCACTGACAGTTGAGTTTCCACAGACACCACTGTTCTATACAGTACCAAAGGTACACAAATCATTAACTAATCCCCCTGGCCGACCTATAGTTTCGGCCAGAAACTCTCTATACTACCCCATAGCCATCTTTTTGGATGCATTTTTGAACCCATGTATTCAACAGATCCCGTCGTATCTTAAAGATACGACGACACTGTTGAATTATTTGCAAGTCATGGATACAATACCGACAGACCTAACGTTATGTAGTGCAGACGTGACTAGCCTCTACACCTGCATCCCACATGATGCAGGTGTGGAGGCTGTCCGCAATCTGATTACAGACAATCCAAATTATCAGGGTCCAGCTGTAGACTTTTTCCTGCAGTTACTCACCTTGGTTCTGACGCGTAATTATTTTACGTTTGATGGCCGAATATACCTACAAGCCTCTGGCTGTGCGATGGGGTCCCCAGTGGCCCCATCGTACGCTAATGCGTACATGTATGCCATTGAACGTACACTTTTTGGTACACCTTACATACCATCTATGTTCTTCTATAAGAGGTACATAGACGACCTGCTTATCTTTTGGCAAGGGCCACAGGAACAATTGGAGTGCTTACTTAATGAGCATAATAACACCATGAGTCCTGTGAAATTCACATATCAGATGTCACCCTGTGTTATACATTTCCTTGATGTTAACATTTCTTTACAGGCAGGTCATTTGCATACATCCTTATACCTCAAACCCACAGACCGCAATTCCTTTTTGCACTATACCAGCGCACATCCCCTACCTTTACGTAAGGGACTACCGCAATCACAATTCTTACGGGCTAAAAGGATTATTTCAGATCCAGCTGCGGTAGAACCAGCATTGGACCAGATGGTCCATAAATTTGAGCAAAGAGGGTATCCTAAACAAGATTTATTATACAGCAGGAACAAAGTTATGAGTCTCTCCCGAGATTCGATATTACACAAAAGCGACCCGGCAGAAAAAAATCAAATACAGAAAATACCATAGGTCAATACATTTTCAGCAGCGTCTCCTGGGATTACACAAAGGGTCAAAAAGCTGTGGCCCATTGTAAATACAGATAAAACCCTTCCAGCACTCCTGGATACCAGGGTATTACCCAGCTATAAAAGGGGTTCTAGTATAGGAGATAGAGTAGTAAAACTCGATGTATACCCACTCACTAAACAATTACAAACCCATTTTTTAAGACCTAAGTGTGGATGCTTCCGTTGTTTAGGGTGCTCAACATGCAACACACTACTTACCGGTTCACATTTTTTTCACCCCCATACGGGCAAATCGTTCAAAATTTTACATAGGGTGACATGTACCACGACACATGTCATATATATGTTGAAATGCCCATGCGGCTTGGCTTACGTCGGAAAGACGCAACGCCAATTCCGTGAAAGAATGGCCCTACATAGAAGCGCCATTAAACAGGCTATCGAGAAAGGGTTGAGTGAACAACCGGTGGCTCGTCACTGCCTGACAGCGAAGCATAGCATTGCCAGCATACGAGCCATAATTATAGATCATGTACCCCCACTACACAGAGGAGGGGATCGTAACAAGTTATTGATGCAGAAGGAGAGTAGATGGATACATACTCTAAACACTATTTCTCCTGGAGGCCTGAATGAAACATTAGGACTACAGTGTTTTTTATGAAATAGGCCTAGATGGTGCACATAATTCCTGGCTCCATGGTACAGCATTAGGGAGATTTCTATAAAGTACAGTAATTATCGTTATTAGTATTACTATATCAATTTGATGAGGATAAACGTATTCTCTTATGTGAATAGCCAGTATAGGCATTGCTGTAGTTATATCCAGTTATATTAGGCAATAGGCTATATATTAACTATCGTAATCCATGTTAAAATTTGTTAAAATTTATTTGTTAAAACCTATTCTCCGTTAGGAACGTTTATCCTGTGTTTTTAATGTTAGTTGTTTTTAAAATAGATAGCTTTCAGTAGTTAAGGGTTATTGGCACATTTAATGCGAGCTTTGTTCAGCTCTGTTTTAATCAGCACGGGATTGTACGAATAACCTGTTTCATATGTTTACATTCACAGTGGTTGCTTAGTAACACCTACACTAACTGTTTGATTGGATCTCCTTGTCTGGCGCTGACCGCTGACGTCATCCATGTGAGTCATATACACACAGCGACCAGACGCGGCGGCGATGGGCGGCGCTGGACAGGTGAGTTACATCACACACTAATCATTTATGAGTACTTATTTGGGTGGGTATAAAAGGTTGATCTTGTTAGCATTTGTACTTGTACTGTTTTGTCCCTGAAGACGGGGTACACCCCCGAAACGGCGTAGAACCGGAATAAATGGCTTTTTTTTCCTAATCAGTCTGCTGAGTGCCGCTGCTTCATAGATACTATATATATATATATATATATAAAATGTAAGATGAGCTAATTAAGAAATTATTAACATGCTCGTACTTTCTCTGCTTGCTCAGAAATAACCTGTTTTGCTGTTACATACTTATTGTTGTGTCACAAATTGCAAAAATGGTGATGAATAAAAAAAGTTAAGTTAATGAAGTTAATGAAGTTAAGTTAATGAAACAATCAATCATGTTTTCCAGCTACTACGTGGGAATGTGCGGAGATGGAGCCAATGATTGTGCCGTAAGTTCATGTAAAATTATAGTATATTTTTACCTGTGATGGACCATAAGTAATGGAATTTTAATTATTATAATGTACAGTGCCCCATTTTCCAGTTGCCAGGGATCCAGGATTGAAAAATTCTCAATCCAGGGATTCCTGGGATACCCGGGATTGAGCTGGTAAAGTTTTTTTAATATTTTATGTGACCCCCCGCCCTTTCCCCAAAAGGAATAAAATAACTTCATGTCCTCCAACCAGCCCAGCCCAGGGCCCACAGTGACTTAATCGCCTACTGCCTCCTCCAGCCCAGAGAATCCACTCCAAAAAGAACAGCAGACACATGTCAGCAGCAGCGGGAGCACAAGTACCACCAGTGCACTCCCGCCCCATCACTCCAGTCTCAGCCTGAGCCCTGACTCCCAGCAGCAGTAATGATGAGCCCTTGAGCTCCTTTCTGCTCGAGCTGCAGGGCAGATGCCGGCACTGCAGTCCTCCTCCGTGGCTGAAGGGATGGGCCAGCGTAGGGCTGCTCAGAATGACCTCTGACTTCACATCAACATACAGCCACACAACCAGAGCAGCTGAGCAGCATCTGAGCGAGTTCTGTAGGTGCTCGGCGCTGTCCGGCATTAAAACCCCCACAAAAAAGCGCACGTGCTTAATGATACCAAAATCCCAGGATTGGGACTAGGTTATTGAAGGGAAGAAAATAAGATTTTTTTATAGTATACAAGGAGTACAAACTAAAGTCACCTGTGCCCTATTATTTCTATCCTAAATCCTGGACTGTTAGAGTGCCTTGAGAACTGTGGTTAGGAATTAGTGATATACAGTAAGAAGCACAGCTAAATTCATTGCATAAACAAGAAACCACAAAGACGAGTGTATATAGGGCCTTATTCAGAGATGGATGCAGCCACTGCATTCGCATACAGCAGCCATGTCCATAGGGACTGCACGCGCACACCGGCCATAGTGTGCATGCACAACCCTTCACCATGCGGGATGCGATTGCATGGTGATTAACAAGCAACAGGCGTTCGGGGGCTTCGTTGCGGCGTTGGGAGGGAGGAGATCGGGAAATGCAGGCGTGTCATGGCCATTTTCTGCACCAGCCTATGATGTTGCCTACATTTCCTGCATATGGAAACATGGGGACGATGCCCCTGCCTACGCAGCCAGGCAGCGCAGGCAATGGTGTTATTCGAATGCAGCATGCAAGAGCAAAATCTGCAACCAACTCTGAATAGCCCCCATGGGGCACTAGAAGAACATTAACTCAGTGTAGGCCCAGTTGTAAAAATTGTATTAGTATTATGTCATGTATTCAGTTATTGACTTCAAAGGGAAAAATTATTGAAACGTAACATTTATTAATATCATATAAAATGGTTTGATATCTCAGTATAACGAGACAGTAAGATAGGTAGGAAAAAACTGAGTTAAATTAGGTTTGCACTCAGTCAGGCTGTCTGTGTTGTGTCTGTTAGTAGTGTAGGTAGCAAATTCAGTATTCTCACAGAGAGTAAATAAATGGTCTCTAAATAAAATACATTCTTATTAGTCTCTTTCTTATTTTTATTTCTCCCCAAACCACAAGTGTTCCCTTGTATAATATGGAGGATCATGTTATTTGTCTTATTTAATACATTGTAATTTTCTTATCCAATAGACTGCCTAATTACCGTAAATGAAAATTGCAGGAAGTTATTTTACTCTCCAATTAAAATACTTCCAAGGCATATAATTGTTTTATATTCTCCCTGGAACACTTATAATCAATAATGTAGAGAGATATAGGGGTTGATTCAATTCGGCAACTTAAGAATAGTGCCGGGAATTAGCTCCCGACGCTATTCAATTTAGCTGCTAGTTACCCGCAATTGTCGGGAATTCTTCTCTCATCCCCGGGGGGGTGAGAGAAGAAAACCGACAAAAGTGCTGCCGCGCGGCCGGCGCGAGGCTGATTCTGTCGGGAATCAGCATCGCCGCGGGTAGTTAAGTCGGAGAATGCCCGTTCTCCCTACAAAACTACCTGTTAAGTCGGCAAGAACGGGCTTTCGCCGACTTAACTTTAGCTGAATTGAATAGCGTCGGGAGCTAATTCCCGGCGCTATTCTTAAGTTGCCGAATTGAATCGACCCCATTGAGTTGTAAAATGTAAACTTGAGAAGTCCTGTGTATAGACACAGGTTTTGCGTAAGTAATTAATTCAGTTGTTATGTTGTCTTCAGTTAGTGAAATATATATAATAATCATCTTCACTGAGTTTTTAATAAAGAAGAAATTCTTAAAGTGTGTATAATTATCTAATTTGTATTGAAAATATATAGTAACACTAACACACTTATTGGATTCTCCTAACTGCTGAGTTGAAGCTAATATTCTTCTATCTGCAATATAATGACACTATTACAGGTGTGTATGCACAGCGATGATGGCTGACATCGCTGGGCTGAAAATTGCACAGTGCATACACACTGAGCGCTTTTCCACCCTGCCCAGCGATGTCAGCAGGGGTGAGCGGCTTTCCATAGCAGGACGCTATGGAAAGCCACTCACCCCACCATTCATCTACTGGTAATACCAGCAGATGAACGGCGGCTGCCGGCGATGAAGCGGGAGCGCGCATCAGCACTCAACGCTCATTGCCGGGGAATACACACTGGGCGGTTTTGAGCTGAAAGCAGCTCAACACACCAAAAGTGAGCTGCTTTCAGCTCAAAATCGCCCAGTGTGTATGGGCCTTAAGTGTGTACCACAGTATTTTCAATTCATTAAACAAAAGTATATATTTTAAGTAGCTAATGTTGCTACATTATTTCCTTTGCTTAGGTCAGTGGTTCATAAAGTCTATAATCAGCACGCCAAACAATCATGTTTTCCAAATCAACTGTAGTGGATCTTTAAAATGTGACAGTTAGGCACATGTTAGGTGGCCTGGACCACGCTTCAGAAACCCCTGGCTAAGGCTGACTCTCAGGAAAGGATTTCTGATACTGTGCAGTTGGTTCAGTGTTCCATGACACAGCTTCACTGTTAGCTTTAATAGTATTGATATAACAAACCCTGCAGTGGCTATTTAAAATGTTATATTACTGGGATCCGGTCTCTAGGTCGACAGTTACTAAGTTGACTGCTATTGGTCGACAGTAACTAGGTTGACAGGGTATCTAGGTCGACAGGGTCTCTAGGTCAACATGTTCTAGGTCGACAGGTCAAAAGGTCGACACGAGTTTTTCACAATTTTTTATTTTTTTGAACTTTTTCATACTTAATGATCCACATGGACTACGATTGGGAATAGTAACCTGTGCCTTGCCCGAAGCACAGTGAGCGAAGCGAGCTATGTGAGGGGACATGGTGCACTAATTCGGGTTCCCGGTCGCTGTAACGACACCAAAAAAAACATAAAAAACTAATGTCAACCTTTTGACCTGTCGACCTAGACCACGTTGACCTAGAGACCCTGTCGACCTAGAGACCCTATCGACCTAGTTACTGTAGACCAATAGTGGTCGACCTAGACACTGTTGACCTAGTTACTGTTGTTGACCTTCCAAACCACACCCTATATTACTATAGACATTACAGAGACATAGTATTAGCACAGTGACCCAGTGTGACCATGCCAATATGCGTTTCACTATGTGAGCTTTATCAAGACAAGCCGGGCCGCTCTCCAGCCAGGGTTTGTATACTGCCGGTAATTGCTGGAGAGCATCCTGACTTGCCTTTATAAAGCTGACATAGCAAAACGCACATTGGCTTGATCACACTGGGTCATTGTGCTAATAATATGTCTCTCTAATGTCTATATTAACTTAACCTTTTAGGTAGCCACTGGAGGGTTTGTTATTTAACTATTGAAGCAAACAGTGAAGCTAACTGTGTCATGGAACACTGAACTGCATAGCATCAGAAATCCTGCCCTGACAGACAGCCTAAGCAAAAGAAACAGTGTTTGCTGAATTAAAACACTGTGGTCTAGATTTAAGAGCATCATTAATTTGCAGATAGAAGAATATTAGCTTCAATCCAGCAGTTAGAATAATCTAATAATAATAATAATAATAATAATAATAATAAGTGTGTTCCTGTTACTACACATTTACAATATAACTCGGACAATTATACACACTCTAAGGATTTCCTCTTTATTAAAAACTCAGTGAAGATGATTATTATATAGATTTCACTAACTGAAGATTATTCTGTATAACAACTAAATGAATTACTTATACAAAAACTGAGTAGGTACTTTACACAGGATATCTTACCCAATACTATTAGCATATTAAGTGGTAATAATTTAGGCCCTCATTCAGTAGATAAATAAGAATAGATTCTATTTAGAGACTGTTTTTCTCTATTTTCTCTATGTGATATTTGAATTTGCTACATACAGTAATAACAGACACAACAGAGATACCTTGACTTGGCCTTTTTTAATTTTCCTGTTTGTTCTGTCTTAAACACTACTTTCTATATATTTTTATTTAAAAAAACCCACAAGATTAAAACCGAATAAAAAAAATGTCACTCTCTTATTATACTGAGGTATCAAACCCATGATGTTAACTAGCTGGAGTACCCGGCGTTGCCCGGGATTTTAAGAATGTCTGTTTCCACAAATAAATGTAAATATTAAACACACAGTATAAATAACATTGTAGATAGCTGAATACCCGTGCCGCGCTACGGGATGAGGATGTTATATTAGAATGATAGTTCGTTAATTTACATTGGTTGGAGAGCTAGTATACAGGCATATCTTGCTTCCCTGACGCACTATGTGTAGTCAATATGGAAATGCAATAGGAAATTCACAAAGCGCTACCTGAGTGGCAGTCAGAATAAAAACAATTGAGGGGGATCCTCAATACCCCTAAAGATGAACACTGTGACACAAAGATAAGTGGTCTTTGTGTAGTGTTCATCTTTTTGCTCCCCTGCTCTTCCCACTATACAACTCTCAGTCTGGGGCTTCCTGCTGCCTCCATTCCCCTCCTCACATCATGTCAGTGTCCCTGTGAAATTCTTGATTTTTTTTTTTACAGTAGCATATCATACATGGGGGAAGGGGGGGGGGGTCCAGCAAATCATACATGTGAGCTGTAGAAATGTTTTTGTCTACTTTATATATAGTATATATATTGTATATATTCTGTGGTTTATATTTAGGTTTTTAATTATTACTTTGAAATAGGGTATAGTGCTTGTATCCTTTTTGTAGCTGTTTATATCACTTGGTACATAAATAATCATCCAGCTTTTCTTTCAGGCTCTGAAAATGGCCAATGCTGGGATTTCATTATCCATACAAGAGGCCTCCGTGGCTGCACCATTTAATTCTCTCCTCACAAATATTCAGTGTGTGCCAGAATTACTAAAGTAAGCAATTTATTCCCTAAACACACATAGTATATCCAGTAGTTGTGGGCATTCCTCAACAACACTGAAGCAACATATATTTATATCAAAAAATTATTCAGTATTCGGCAGTGGAGCAACTGTGCCATTTTTAGAATAACAGTGATTTTAGGGCCATACAGGCATACACTGAGGCCTTCTGGACCTAAGAAAGTCCTAGATAACATATTGTAGCAGGGAAGACTTTTTAGGGAGCTTTAGCAAGTTTCAGAGAATCCTAACAAATATGGCATTAATAACACCATGGAGGAGATGTATCAAGCCGTGAAGAGGGATAAAGTGGAGAGAGATTCCAACCAATCAACTTTTACAGGCTGTGCTAGAAAAATGACAGAAGCTGATTGATTGGTACCTCTCTTTACTTTCTTTGTCTACAAGGATTGCTACATTTCCTCCTCTTCCCCTATGACTTACCTCACAACATTGTTTAGTGTTAAAGAAGCAAGATAAGCTACTGTAGCTGCATGCAGTGTCATTGGTCATCAATGTGTGCACAAAAGGGGGCATATTCATGTAATATATTTCCTAGTAAAGGCGCATGGGTCACCACTGTCCACCACTGCCCCACCCCCCTCTGTCCACTGCTCTCAGAGGTCCTCCTCTTCTACTGCTAGGGTCTTTCTCATCTCCTTAGCAGTGAGAACCTTTAGATCAGTGGCATATCCTAGATCCCATTGCATTTTGTATGCATTTCCTATTGCATATGCATTTTGGAGACCTTAGAAAACTATATATATACTGCATATACAGTATACAAATTTGAACAATTAGTTAAAAGTAACAACAAAGGTTTGTATAATATTTATGTTTTTCTTGTTACAGGGAAGGACGAGCTGCCCTTGTCACATCTTTCTGCATGTTTAAATACATGGCTATGTTTGGACTAATTGAATATATCAATACATTGCTGCTTTACTGGGTATGCTTGACGTTATAATTTTCTCTGCATTTATCTTGACATTTTTTGTTTTAACTGTATTTATGTAGTTTATACTGGTAATAATAATATTTTTATGCCTCAGCATCTCAGGAACATCATAGCTCCACACTCGCAAACCTTCAGTGACATGGAGGTTCAGTATTAATGAACACATTTAAGAAGCTGCTGGCTGCTGCACCTACTTGTCAGTGGCCCATGCCTAGTATGAATTAAGTGTATAAGACTGAATAAGTGACATTGTTATTCAGTGTTTTATGTGTCACTTAAATCTTGGCAACTCGGGTGACTTGACTACATTAATTTGCTCGGGTTGGGTATGGCTGACCGGAGCAGGGGATCCCAGCGGTCAGCATACTGACCGCGGGATACCGGCAGCAGAATGCCAGCGGGGGGGGGGGGGGGGCAATGAATGAAGCCCCTTGCGGGCTCGTGGGAATAGTCCCTGTTAGTTGGTATGCCAACTGCCGGGATTTAGAGGGGTCGGGATGTAGCCGTTGGTATTGTGAGTCCGCTGGTCACATAACTACATACTATTTGCTCAAGTGGAAGTACCAACCCTGCTGTTTCCACATTATCGGGGGTGAAAAGTAGCATAACAGCAGATAATTCCTTTCAATAAATGTTAAGTGTGCTTATTCTACAACAAATATACACATTGTAATATGTTCTATGTCTCCCAGGAACAAAACATCTTTGGGAATAATCAATTTCTGGTCCATGATTTTGCAATCATGTTTGTCATCTTCTTAACAAGTGAGTAAATATGTTACTACCACAAACAAAACAAAAAGAATAAAAACTTTTAATAATGTTACTGTAGTAATTTTTAATGGATGACTCAGAATTTCCTGATATAAGTTTCATTGTCAGCTTTCTTTAAACTTATTCCTTTAACTTATTTTTTTCTGATTTCATTTTGCTTTAAGACCTACAGCAACAGAGTACAAAGAAATGCTGCATGTAAGAAAAATGTGTAATTATTAAAGTGTATGTGTCACAGAGCTGATATACTGTATATTATCTGAAAAGTTATATTACTCTAAAGGGGGGTACTCACGGAGCGATCGCTGCTTAAAAGCAGCGATCACTCCGTGTGTATCCCTCACAGCGATAGCGATGCACAGCCCGCGCATCGCTATCACTGGTGCTAGATTGGCCTGCATGCAGGCCAATATAGCAGGTCGCTCACTTCACCCGCTGGGTGAGGTGAGCGACCCCCCATCTCCCCCCGCACGCTCAGCACACATCGCGCTGTGCTGAGCGGGGAGAGAGCTGTATGCTGAGCGAACCACTCAGCACACATCTCTCCCCAAATCGGCCTGTAAATACAGCCTTTAACTCTACACTGTGGAGTATGTTGTATGTAAACACAATTTTGCTTTTACTGCAAATTTTACTTTTTTCAGTGTGAATGTGCATCAAAAATTCATAGCTATGCCGTCTAAAACACATTACTGTGTGCTAACAATCCTTTGCCCTAAGTGGGCTGGCATGGGGGTTGTAGCAGATGTGTAACCATAGCCTAAGGGCCCAATCAGTGTCAGACTGGGGAATGAAGGGCCCACCGGGGAAATGCAGTGGTAGGGGCCCATTAGAGGCTTGGCAAACCATTAGTGCATAGTCTGGGCCCCTTGATAAATAATATATATAGTAAATACTGCTAGTGCATGCATGATAATGTTCCAGAATAATAACAGCAATGCATTGTAGAAAATACACCATAGTCCTGTGCAGTATTCATAATGTATAAGTGAGAGGGTGGGCCCCCAGGCAGTGGGGCCCACCGGTGGTTTCCCCTGTACCCCTATGGGCCAGTCCGAGCCTGGGCCTAATTCAAGGTTGATTGCAAAACAACATTTTCCTCTAATAGGCAAAACCATGTGCACTGCAGATGGGGCAGATATAACGTACAGAGAGATTTAGATTTGGGTGGGGTGTGTTGTAACTGAAATCTAAATTGCAGTGTAAAAACAAAGCATCCAGTATTTACCCTGCACAGAAACAACAAACCCAAATCTAACTCTCTCTGCACATGTTACAGTATATCTGCCCCACCTGCAGTACACATGGTTTTGCCCATTAGAGGAAAATGTTGTGTTGCAATCAACCTTGAATTAGGCCCTAAGTACAGTAAGGGCTTTGTCACATAAAATAAATCCTATGCTGACCACAAGACAGAGGTGGATCACTTGCAGGTTCTCACCCAGGTGAAAAATAGGAACTAATACTAATTGTGATGATGATGATGATGATGATGATGGTGATGATGATGATGATGATGATGATGATGAATATCTGCTTCTTATTAGCTGGCTGTGCCTAAATCCCTAAAGGGGGGTACACACACGGATAGATCGCTTAGACATTAAGCACGGATCTCTACGTGTGTTGGATGCCGGAGACAGCGATGCATGCCAAATCTAGTGAGATCTCTCATGTCAACCCCCCCTCGCTCAGCAAACATCGCACTAAGTGCTGAGCAGGGGGAGAGATGTGTGATGAGCGGTCTGTGCTAGGTCGCTCAGCACACATCTCCCCCGTGTGTACGGGGTTTTACACTAGTGCTACAATCTATTTACTTTATCACACGGTGATAATAACTGGTCCACAGCAATGAAACATATTCCCATTTGATGTCTCAAAGGAAAAGGTGACAGATGTCATTATTGATTTGAACTTAATTTAAAATTTGGCTTTGAGTCTTTTTCTAATTTTCTTTGACATGGTGAATACAACTTTATGAGTTACTATTAATACTATAGGGACATGTACTGTATTGTGTTGTATGTTTTAGCATTTTTAGTTACCAATGTGAAACCACATCTCCTAGCATAAAGCAAGTGCACATGCTTCTGTTCACTCCGGGCGTTAAGGAGGTGCATAGTAGTAATGGTGGATTCGGTAAATATGTTTAAAAATGAATTAGATACATTTCTAACTGAAAATATATCCAAGGATATGGCATATGAAAGGAATATATTTTAGGAATAGCTCAAATTTAGTTGTTAAGTAGACTTAAAACATTACTTCAAAAGGGTCATTATAATAAACTTTAGCTACAGTAAATTCAGAATAGTGTAAGGATTATAATACAGGTTAAACTAAATGGCCAATTTGTCTTTATTCAACCTCATTAACTTTGTTAGTATGTTATTATATGTAGCTGAGCTGGGCAGATCATGCGTATATTACCAGCTCAGGGAGCTTAGCAAAACTGTAAAAGATGCAAATTCCATTCAAATTTTCACAATCCCCCTCTATATGTACAGTATGCAACATTGCTAACCATTACTTATTCCATCTTCTCTTACAGTGAGCTCCACACCTGCGTACCATAAACTTGCACCGTACAGACCGCCAGGCCAACTGATTTCTCCATCTATGCTTTTTTCTGTTGTCTACAATGTTTTCTTTACAATAGCCATGCAGACATATGCCTTTCTCATAGTCCAGGAGCAGTCATGGTACAGCCGAGATGACGTTTTTAGGTAAATCTTTGACCATTTATTTATTACTGTGTGTCTGCACTGTGTAGCAGACCATTGGAACTGTTTCAGGCTACACTTCTGTTTGACCCTTTGCTACTGTTTGCCTTCAATGTGTATCAGACCCTTAGAACTGCTTCGGACTACCCTTCTGCCCACATTTGCTAAAGCTGCTACCTGATCCGGAATTGTATTAGAGAATAATTCTTGCTTATTCCACATAATCCTAGAAATGTATTATGCTTGCTAATACCATTATCTGTCAATCATCTCTGTCTTATCTACGTTGCCTATTTTCTCCGGTCTTCCTAGAGCTTCTCCTATTGAGGTCCTTCTCTGATTTATAGAGGCGAGTGGATGAAAGTGTTATGTTACGTTTAGAAGAAAATTATATATATACACTTAAAGATAAATTATTAGATCTTAAGAATTGGACGTAGCGCTTTTAGCCACAAAATCTGTCAGTAACTAGGCTACCTACATTTAAAATACCGTAGTTACTATGATCTTTATCCACCTTCATCCATTGAAAAAAAACAATTGTTGCATAACATGTTTATGCAATCGCCACTTCAATTATAAGTAGTGATGTGCACCGGACATTTTTCGGGTTTTGTGTTTTGGTTTTGGATTCAGTTCCGCGGCCGTGTTTTGGATTCGGACGCGATTTGGCAAAACCTCACCGAAATTTTTTTGTCGGATTCGGGTGTGTTTTGGATTCGGGTGTTTTTAAAAAAAAAAACTAAAAAACAGCTTAAATCATAGAATTTGGGGGTCATTTTGATCCCATAGTATTATTAACTTCAATAACCATAATTTCCACTCATTTCCAGTCTATTCTGAACACCTCACACCTCACAATATCATTTTTAGTCCTACAATTTGCACCGAGGTCGCTGGATGGCTAAGCTAAGCGACACAAGTGGCCGACACAAACACCTGGCCCATCTAGGAGTGGCACTCCAGTGTCAGGCAGGATGGCACTTCAAAAAAATAGGCCCCAAACAGCACATGATGCAAAGAAAAAAAGAGGCGCACCAAGGTCGCTGTGTGACTAAGCTAAGCGACACAAGTGGCCGACACAAACACCTGGCCCTTCTAGGAGTGGCACTGCAGTGTCAGGCAGGATGGCACTTCAAAAAAATTGTCCCCAAACAGCACATGATGCAAAGAAAAAAAGAGGCGCACCAAGGTCGCTGTGTGACTAAGCTAAACTACTATATATACTGCGCACAACTAAAATGCACCACAGGTATAGAATGTAGATGGATAGTATACTTAATGACGACACAGAGGTAGGCACAGCAGTGGCCTTCCGTATCGTACTGCTATATATAGTATACTGGTGGTCACTGTGTCAGCAAACTGCAAAACTAAAATGCACCACAGGTATAGAATGTTGATGGATAGTATACTTAATGATGACACAGAGGTAGGCACAGCAGTGGCCTTCCGTATCGTACTGCTATATATAGTATACTGGTGGTCACTGTGTCAGCAAACTGCAAAACTAAAATGCACCACAGGTATAGAATGTAGATGGATAGTATACTTAATGACGACACAGAGGTAGGCACAGCAGTGGCCTTCCGTATCGTACTGCTATATATAGTATACTGGTCATAGGTGTGCGCAGGGGGGGTTCCTGGTGCGCACAGGCACCCCCTAATGTCTGGCACCCCAATCTCACATGCCTGATGCAGCGATTGCCGAGCAGGCTGATTACTGTCCCCTCTGCGCTGCACCCTGTCAGGATTGCATTACTGACCGGACGCCTGGGTTAATCAAGGGTGCCACTGGCACCGGCTTTCAAACTCCATGTACAAAAACATGCTCGCACGCCCTCCTGCCACATGCCCACCTCTCTCCTTCTATGCTATGCCAACGCCAGCCACTGATGAGGATCAGCATGCAGCCAGCTTTCCTCTTAGGAAAACAAATTCAATACTGGCAGGCGGTCGGCAGCAGCATTGACACGTCACTCGTTTTTATCAGCAGCAGCAGTACTAGTCTGTGACTGTCAGTGTCAGTGAGTGACTGACTTGTAAGTAAGCTGCTGCAGCTTGCAGGAGAAAGAGAGGGGGAGCCAGACCAGGCTGAGGAGGAGCAGAGTAATTTCAGTGAGTGCCATCAGGGGTGTTTGTTTGGTGCACACCACAACATCTGACAATGTATCTGCTTTATTAGGATTGGTACAAGGGTGGATATTTTATATGCGTTGACCATCAATAGATGGTGCTAGACACGCCCATAAGGCGGTGCTAGACACACCCCTCCGATGGTGCACCCCCTAATAAAATGTGCTGCGCACGCCTATGATACTGGTGGTCACTGTGTCAGCAAACTGCAAAACTAAAATGCACCACAGGTATAGAATGTAGATGGATAGTATACTTAATGACGACACAGAGGTAGGCACAGCAGTGGCCTTCCGTATCGTACTGCTATATATAGTATACTGGTGGTCACTGTGTCAGCAAACTGCAAAACTAAAATGCACCACAGGTATAGAATGTAGATGGATAGTATACTTAATAACGACACAGAGGTAAGCACAGCAGTGGCCTTCCATATCGTACTGCTATATATAGTATACTGGTGGTCACTGTGTCAGCAAACTGCAAAACTAAAATGCACCACAGGTATAGAATGTAGATGGATAGTATACTTAATGACGACACAGAGGTAGGCACAGCAGTGGCCTTCCGTATCGTACTGCTATATATAGTATACTGGTGGTCACTGTGTCAGCAAACTGCAAAACTAAAATGCACCACAGGTATAGAATGTAGATGGATAGTATACTTAATGATGACACAGAGGTAGGCACAGCAGTGGCCTTCCGTATCGTACTGCTATATATAGTATACTGGTGGTCACTGTGTCAGCAAACTGCAAAACTAAAATGCACCACAGGTATAGAATGTAGATGGATAGTATACTTAATGACGACACAGAGGTAGGCACAGCAGTGGCCTTCCATATCGTACTGCTATATATAGTATACTGGTGGTCACTGTGTCAGCAAACTGCAAAACTAAAATGCACCACAGGTATAGAATGTAGATGGATAGTATACATAATGACGACACAGAGGTAGGCACAGCAGTGGCCTTCCGTATCGTACTGCTATATATAGTATACTGGTGGTCACTGTGTCAGCAAACTGCAAAACTAAAATGCACCACAGGTATAGAATGTAGATGGATAGTATACTTAATGACGACACAGAGGTAGGCACAGCAGTGGCCTTCCGTATCGTACTGCTATATATAGTATACTGGTGGTCACTGGTCAGCAAAACTCTGCACTGTTCTCCTCCTATATAATATTAATTATACTGGTGGTCCCCAGTCCCCACAATAAAGCAACACACTGAGCACAGATATGGAGTGTTTTTCAGGCAGACAACGTATACTGGTGGTCACTGTCAGCAAAACTCTGCACTGTACTCCTGCTATATAATACAGCTGCTCCCCAGTCCCCACAATTAAGCAGTGTGAGCACAGATATATTATGCAGCACACTGAGCACAGATATGGAGCGTTTTTTTCAGGCAGAGAACGGATAAAACTGGTGGTCACTGATCAGCAAAACTCTGCACTGTACTCCTCCTATATAATACAGCTGCTCCCCAGCCCTCCCCACAATTAAGCAATAAAGCAATCAAGTTCAACAATAAACGGAGAGGACGCCAGCCACGTCCTCTCCCTATCATCTCCAATGCACGAGTGAAAATGGCGGCGACGCACGGCTGCTTATATAGAATCCGAATCTCGCGAGAATCCGACAGCGGGATGATGACGTTCAGGCGCGCTCGGGTTAGCCGAGCAAGGCGGGAAGGTTCGAACCTGCCTCGGACCCGTGTAAAATGGGTGAAGTTCGGGGGGGTTCGGTTTCCGAGAAACCGAACCCGCTCATCACTAATTATAAGGTATTATCTCTATCCTATCCACATAACAAAATTACCTAGTCACAATGGACCCCGCATGAGCTTCAGCTCAATACATGACCAGGGCCGGTGCAAGGTTTCTTGATACCCTAGGCAAATTTTTTGCCTATCACCCCATCCCGTCAACTGTGTCCTTGCTCCTCTATACCGCCTCCCCCCTCATCACGTTACCTGTATCACAGCTCCTCTGTACTGCTTTGCCCCGTCCCATCACCTGTAACCCAGCTCCTCGGGGCTGCTTCCCCCTGCATCCTGACACCTGTATCCCAGCTCCTCTGTGCCACTACCCCCCATTCCATCACCTGTATCCCAGCTCCTCTGTGCCGCTTCCCTACATCCCGTCACCTGTATCCCAGCTCCTCTGTGCCGCTTCCCCATCCCATCACCTGTATCCCAGCTCCTAAGTGCTGCTTCCCCATCCCGTCACCTGTATCCCAGCTCCTCTGTGCCCCTTCCCCCATCCCATCACCTGTATCCCAGCACCTCGGTGCTGCTTCCCCATCCTGTCACCTGTATCCCAGCTCCTCTGTGCCCCTTCCCCCATCCCTGTCACCTGTATCTCAGCTCCTCTGTGCCCCTTCCCCCATCCCATCACCTGTATCCCAGCTCCTCTGTGCCCCTTTCCCTACATCCCTGTCACCTGTATCCCAGCTCCTCTGTGCCCCTTCCCCACATCCCTTTCACCTGTATCCCAGCTCCTCTGTGCCCCTTCCCCCATCCCATCACCTGTATCCCAGCTCCTCTGTGCCCCTTCCCCACATCCCTGTCACCTGTATCCCAGCTCCTCTGTGCCCCTTCCCCACATCCCTGTCACCTGTATCTCAGCTCCTCTGTGCCCCTTCCTCACATCCCTTTCACCTGTATCCCAGCTCCTCTGTGCCCCTTCCCCCATCCCATCACCTGTATCCCAGCTCCTCTGTGCCCCTTCCCCACATCCCTTTCACCTGTATCCCAGCTCCTCTGTGCCCCTTCCCCACATCCCTGTTACCTGTATCCCAGCTCCTCTGTGCCCCTTCCCCCATCCCATCACCTGTATCCCAGCTCCTCTGTGCCCCTTCCCCACATCCCTGTTACCTGTATCCCAGCTCCTCTGTGCCCCTTCCCCACATCCCTGTTACCTGTATCCCAGCTCCTCTGTGCCCCTTCCCCACATCCCTGTCACCTGTATCTCAGCTTCTCTGTGCCCCTTCCCCACATCCCTGTCACCTGTATCCCAGCTCCTCTGTGCCCCTTCCCCACATCCCGTCACCTGTATCCCAGCTCCTCAGTGCTGCTTCCCCATCCCGTCACCTGTATCCCAGCTCCTCAGTGCTGCTTCCCCATCCCGTCACCTGTATCCCAGCTCCTCAGTGCTGCTTCCCCATCCCATCACCTGTATCCCAGCTTCTCGTGCTGTTTCCCCCATCCCATTACCTATATCCCAGATCCTCAGTGCTGCTTCCCCATCCCGTCACCTGTATCCCAGCTCCTCTGTGCCCCTTCCCTCTTCCCGTCACCTGTAGCCCAGCTCCTCAGTGCTGCTTCCCCATCCCGTCACCTGTATCCCAGCTCCTCTGTGCCCCTTCCCCCATCCCATCACCTGTATCCCAGCTGCTCGGTGCTGCTTCCCCATCCTGTCACCTGTATCCCAGCTCCTCAGTGCTACTTCCCCATCCCGTCACCTGTATCCCAGCTCCTCTGTGCCCCTTCCCTCTTCCCGTCACCTGTATCCCAGCTCCTCAGTGCTGCTTCCCCATCCTGTCACCTGTATCCCAGCTCCTCTGTGCCCCTTCCCCCATCCCATCACCTGTATCCCAGCTCCTCGGTGCTGCTTCCCCATCCTGTCACCTGTATCCCAGCTCCTCAGTGCTGCTTCCCCATCCCGTCACCTGTATCCCAGATCCTCAGTGCTGCTTCCCCATCCCGTCACCTGTATCCCAGCTCCTCTGTGCCCCTTCCCCCATCCCATCACCTGTATCCCAGCTCCTCGGTGCTGCTTCCCCATCCTGTCACCTGTATCCCAGCTCCTCAGTGCTACTTCCCCATCCCGTCACCTGTATCCCAGCTCCTCGGTGCTGCTTCCCCATCCTGTCACCTGTATCCCAGCTCCTCAGTGCTGCTTCCCCATCCCATCACCTGTATCCCAGCTTCTCGTGCTGTTTCCCCCATCCCATTACCTATATCCCAGATCCTCAGTGCTGCTTCCCCATCCCGTCACCTGTATCCCAGCTCCTCTGTGCCCCTTCCCCCATCCCGTCACCTGTATCCCAGCTCCTCTGTGCCCCTTCCCCCATCCCGTCACCTGTATCCCAGCTCCTCAGTGCTGCTTCCCCATCCCATCACCTGTATCCCAGCTCCTCTGTGCCCCTTCCCCACATCCCTGTCACCTGTATCCCAGCTCCTCTGTGCCCCTTCCCCACATCCCGTCACCTGTATCCCAGCTCCTCTGTGCCCCTTCCCCACATCCCTGTCACCTGTATCCCAGCTCCTCTGTGCCCCTTCCCCACATCCCTGTCACCTGTATCCCAGCTCCTCTGTGCCCCTTCCCCCATCCCATCACCTGTATCCCAGCTCCTCTGTGCCCCTTCCCCACATCCCTGTCACTTGTATCCCAGCTTCTCTGTGCCCCTTCCCCACATCCCTTTCACCTGTATCCCAGCTCCTCTGTGCCCCTTCCCCACATCCCTGTTACCTGTATCCCAGCTCCTCTGTGCCCCTTCCCCACATCCCTGTTACCTGTATCCCAGCTCCTCTGTGCCCCTTCCCCACATCCCTGTCACCTGTATCCCAGCTCCTCTGTGCCCCTTCCCCACATCCCTGTCACCTGTATCCCAGCTTCTCTGTGCCCCTTCCCCACATCCCTGTCACCTGTATCCCAGCTCCTCTGTGCCCCTTCCCCCATCCCGTCACCTGTATCCCAGATCCTCAGTGCTGCTTCCCCATCCCGTCACCTGTATCCCAGCTCCTGAGTGCTGCTTCCCCATCCCATTACCTATATCCCAGATCCTCAGTGCTGCTTCCCCATCCCGTCACCTATATCCCAGATCCTCAGTGCTGCTTCCCCATCCCATCACCTGTATCCCAGCTTCTCGTGCTGTTTCACCCATCCCATTACCTATATCCCAGATCCTCAGTGCTGCTTCCCCATCCCGTCACCTGTATCCCAGCTCCTCTGTGCCCCTTCCCGTCACCTGTATCCCAGCTCCTCAGTGCTGCTTCCCCATCCCGTCACCTGTATCCCAGCTCCACTGTGCCCCTTCCCCCATCCCGTCACCTGTATCCCAGCTCCTCAGTGCTGCTTCCCCATCCCGTCAC
Source organism: Pseudophryne corroboree (assembly GCF_028390025.1). NCBI lineage: Eukaryota > Metazoa > Chordata > Amphibia > Anura > Myobatrachidae > Pseudophryne > Pseudophryne corroboree. Next base: position 328,805,711 of record NC_086447.1, on the reverse strand, counting down.
CTGTATCCCAGCTCCTCTGTGCCCCTTCCCCCATCCCATCACCTGTATCCCAGCTCCTCGGTGCTGCTTCCCCATCCTGTCACCTGTATCCCAGCTCCTCAGTGCTGCTTCCCCATCCCGTCACCTGTATCCCAGCTCCTCGGTGCTGCTTCCCCATCCTGTCACCTGTATCCCAGCTCCTCAGTGCTGCTTCCCCATCCCATCACCTGTATCCCAGCTTCTCGTGCTGTTTCCCCCACCCCATTACCTATATCCCAGATCCTCAGTGCTGCTTCCCCATCCCGTCACCTGTATCCCAGCTCCTCTGTGCCCCTTCCCCCATCCCGTCACCTGTATCCCAGCTCCTCTGTGCCCCTTCCCCCATCCCGTCACCTGTATCCCAGCTCCTCAGTGCTGCTTCCCCATCCCATCACCTGTATCCCAGCTCCTCTGTGCCCCTTCCCCACATCCCTGTCACCTGTATCCCAGCTCCTCTGTGCCCCTTCCCCACATCCCGTCACCTGTATCCCAGCTCCTCTGTGCCCCTTCCCCACATCCCTGTCACCTGTATCCCAGCTCCTCTGTGCCCCTTCCCCACATCCCTGTCACCTGTATCCCAGCTCCTCTGTGCCCCTTCCCCCATCCCATCACCTGTATCCCAGCTCCTCTGTGCCCCTTCCCCACATCCCTGTCACTTGTATCCCAGCTTCTCTGTGCCCCTTCCCCACATCCCTTTCACCTGTATCCCAGCTCCTCTGTGCCCCTTCCCCACATCCCTGTTACCTGTATCCCAGCTCCTCTGTGCCCCTTCCCCACATCCCTGTTACCTGTATCCCAGCTCCTCTGTGCCCCTTCCCCACATCCCTGTCACCTGTATCCCAGCTCCTCTGTGCCCCTTCCCCACATCCCTGTCACCTGTATCCCAGCTTCTCTGTGCCCCTTCCCCACATCCCTGTCACCTGTATCCCAGCTCCTCTGTGCCCCTTCCCCCATCCCGTCACCTGTATCCCAGATCCTCAGTGCTGCTTCCCCATCCCGTCACCTGTATCCCAGCTCCTGAGTGCTGCTTCCCCATCCCATTACCTATATCCCAGATCCTCAGTGCTGCTTCCCCATCCCGTCACCTATATCCCAGATCCTCAGTGCTGCTTCCCCATCCCATCACCTGTATCCCAGCTTCTCGTGCTGTTTCCCCATCCCATTACCTATATCCCAGATCCTCAGTGCTGCTTCCCCATCCCGTCACCTGTATCCCAGCTCCTCTGTGCCCCTTCCCCCATCCCATCACCTGTATCCCAGCTCCTCGGTGCTGCTTCCCCATCCTGTCACCTGTATCCCAGCTCCTCAGTGCTGCTTCCCCATCCCGTCACCTGTATCCCAGCTCCTCGGTGCTGCTTCCCCATCCTGTCACCTGTATCCCAGCTCCTCAGTGCTGCTTCCCCATCCCATCACCTGTATCCCAGCTTCTCGTGCTGTTTCCCCCATCCCATTACCTATATCCCAGATCCTCAGTGCTGCTTCCCCATCCCGTCACCTGTAGCGCAGATCATCAGTGCTATTTTCCCCCATCCCATCACCTGTATTCCAGTTCCTCTGTGCTGATTCCCCCAGCCCTGTCATTTGTATCCCAGTACCTCTGTGCAGCTTCCCCCTGCTTCCCAGCACCTGTATCTCACCTCCTCTGTGCTGCTTCCCCCTGCATCCTGACACCTGTATCCCGGCTCCTCTGTGCTGCTTCCCCCATCCTCTCACCTGTATCCTGTCTCAGTGCCACTTCCCCCATCCCATCCCCGGTATCCAAGGTCCTCTATGCTGATTCCCCCCCCATCCCATTACCTGTATCCTCTGTGCAGCTTCCCCCTGCATCCTGACACCTGTATCCCAGCTCCTCTGTGTCTCTTTGCTTCCACTCGCATCCCAACACCTGTATCCCAGCACCTCTGTGTCTCTGCTTCCCCATGCATCCTGACACCTGTATCCCAGCTCCTCTGTGCTGCTTCACCCCGCATCCTGACACCTGTAACCCAGCTCCTCTGTGCTGCTTTCCCCTGCATCCTGACACTTGTATCCCAGCTCCTCTGTGCTGCTTCCCCCTGCATCCTGACACCTGTATCCCAGCTCCTCTGTACTGCTTTGGTCCATCCCGTCACCTGTATCACAGCTCCTCAGTGCTACTTCCCCTCATCCCGTCACCTGTATTCCAGTTCCTCTGTGCTACTTCCCCCCGGGATCCGGATTGAAAGTCGACAGTAACTAGGTCGACAATGTCTAGGTCGACCACTATTGGTCGACAGTAACTAGGTCGACAGGGTGTCTAGGTCGACAGGGTCTTTGGGTCGACATGTTCTAGGTCGACAGGTCAAAAGGTCAACATGAGTTTTTCACATTTTTTTTCTTTTTTTGAACCTTTTCATACTTAACGATCCATGTGGACTACGATTGGAACGGTAATCTGTGCCGAGCGAAGCGGTAGCGGAGCGAAGGCACCATGCCTGAAGCATGGCGAGCGAAGCGAGCCATGCGAGGGGACGCGGTGCACTAATTGGGGTTCCCGGTCACTCTATGAAGAAAACGACACCAAAATAACATTAAAAACTCATGTCGACCTTTTGACCTGTTGACCTAGAACATGTCGACCTAAAGACCCTGTCGACATAGACACCCTGTCGACCTAGTTACTGTCGACCAATAGTGGTCGACCTAGACATTGTCGACCGAGTTACTGTCGACTTTCAATACCACACCCCTTCCCCCCATCCCATCACCTGTATTCCAGTTCCTCTGTGCCGATTCCCCCCATCCCTGTCACCTAGTCTCAGGTGAAGTCCTGATGGACTTCACCCGTAGGGTTCTTATGGCGCTTAGGTCACAAATAGCAAGTCCCCTATACTTGATTTTCAATAGTTCACTGGTCACTGCTGCTGGCTGCACCAGACATGTCAGACTGTGACATGTCTGCAGTCTCAGCCAGTAAACTTGTGCAAACCGTGGCAGCAGCAGGAATTCAGTAAAATATGGATTTTTTTTTCAGAGACATCCTTATTACTGTGCTGGGAGACTCGGTGCTGCCCCCTCAGATGCGGGCGCCCATAGACAGCTGCCTAGAGCTGCCTAATAGTAGTGCCGGCCCTGTACATGACAATGGCTCTAGTAAAAGCTATTCAAATTCTCCAAGGGCAATTGGCAGTTATGCAAACAAACATAGGTCCTAATTCAGACCTGAACGCAGCAGCAAAATTGTTATCAAATGGGCAAAACCATGTGCACTCCAGGTGGGGCAGATGTAACACGTACAGAGAGAGTTAGATTTGGGTGGGGTGTGTTTAAACTGAAATCTAAATTGCAGTGTAAAAATAAAGCAGCCAGTGTTCACCCTGCACAGAAACAAAATAACCCACCCAAATCCAAATTTGTCTGCACATGTTATATCTGCCACACCTGCACTGCACATGGCTTTGCGCATTAGAGAACAATTTTGAATTTTGCTGCTACGATCATGTCTGAATTAGGCCCATAGATGAGTTCCAAGCAGTGCATGTGATATAGGCTGCTGATGTTGTAGCAGCACCAATGGGTGCTGCCATGCTTGTTACAAATCAAGATCCTGTACCCCTTGATGAAGAACACTGAGATATGATGGAGGCAGAGCATAATTCAGTTCACAGTGTTGGAAAGTGTATTTTAATGCATCTCAAGATCAATGCTACTGACTCTGAGGGGGGGGGGGGCTTATTCTCACATTGCTAAAGGGGAACGTCCTAGACTGGGCAACACCAAGCCTGGAAAGACTCCTGTCCATGGTCTGTCTTTTCTGATGCTTATGCTTTTCATGTGTTATATCCTTTCCATTAATATTAGTTCCTGCCCTGGGATTTAATTGTTCAGTTACTAATCAGTGAAACCCTGCTGAATATTGCAGTCATGCCTCCAGTGTAATGAATTATGCTACATATCTGTATTTGTTTTAATAGATACAGGCACTTTATATTTGAAGCTTACCCAGAATTAGTTTAAAAGGATATTTACATTACCTCAAAAATGTTGGTGATTGGGGTTTGGCCATGATTTTCACCAGAATACCTTCTGCCCCATCTAGGCTCATTTCATACTATTAGGCACACATGAGACATTATGAGATATAGTAGAAAAAGACAATATTCAAATATATAAAAAGGTTGGTCGATATATGATACTGGGTATCATTCAGAGCCACACAAAATGCCAAATGTTCATAGAATTGAAAGATGTTTTGCTATTGCACATACACAAAATCCCTAAATACTTGTACAGCGCATGTATTACAGAGTATATGCACAAAGGCACTGTTGCAGTCGAGAAACATGGTACAAACATGTCTTGGAAAAATGATGGATAGTGACTGGGAGGTGGCTTATCATACACACAGAAATTATCCATCTTATGTGTGTTTTGGAGATGTCACTGGTATGTCGGTGAAAATTGTTGCGTACACAGACACTCCACACCACACACTGCATATGGCTGGTGCAGGTTTTGATGGTGCGACCGATGGTCCATCTAGAGATGCACCAATAACTATTTCAGCGCCTGTGTATGCTGACAGTGGATGTCTCAGCTCTTGTACATTCAGATGCATGGGTATACACCATGTAAATGCTCTGCATAAAGTCACAGGCAGGCACTTGCCAACAGATTCAGCCAAGGCCACCACTGAATAAGCCCCATTATGTTGTTCTCTGGTGATTTTTTTTTCTGGAATGCACATTTCTGGCTGGGCCACAAGACTACAATATTGCCGAAAGTGTTTGTGCTGATGAACATTGAAATCAGCATTGGGGTATTATCCAATACATGGTCTATGTATTGTTCCTTTTGCACATACTTCATGTACTCTGACTTTTCTGACATTTCTACAAATTATAGGTGACTTTTTTTTGACAATAAACCTATAAAGTTACATTGTGCTTTTATCTTTTGAATTGTTAACAGGTAACTTAATGGAAAGAGTCTAGTTCCCAATTAACATCTCTTTCATTGTCAGTGCATGTTATGGAGGGAACGCAAGCTTAAACCGAAATCTTACATATGACCTAGTCGATAAAAGAACTACGAAGAACTATGTAAGTTTTGAGAACTCATCTCTTTGGCTGCTTACTGCTGTGCACCTGGTGATCTTGGCCTTCATCTTCTCCAAGGGAAAACCATTCCGTAAACCCTTGTATACAAACTGTGAGTTACATCATGATTTTCATATACATGTACTATGTTTATAAATGGTTATTTATGATGAATACACAAATATAGAAAACCAATCAAATATAGCCAAGCGCTCGATACACACCAATCTAAATGCAGCCAACAAAAATAAGGCTACTCAACCTTATCAGAAGAAAAATCATAGAACAAAGATATTGTAGCGCATATAGATTGGGCAAAAATTTATTGCTTAATTTCAAAAGATAACAAATACAATTTAATAAAACCAA